>NC_092102.1:4624569-4936546 GCF_045679555.1 Salvelinus alpinus
GGGATCGGTAATCCAGAGTAGGGGCAAAGGTACAGGATGGCAGGCAGATTCAGGGGCAGGCAGATTGGTCAGGCAGGCGGGCTCAGAGTCCGGACAGGCAAAGGTCAAAACCAGGAAGGCGAGAAAAAGAGATACTAGGGAAAAGCAAGAGCTGAGACAAAACGCTGGATGACTTGACAAACAAGACGAACTGGCAACAGATAAACAGATAACAAAGGTATAAGTACCCAGGGGATAATGGGGAAGATGGGCGACACCTGGAGGGGGGTGGAGACAAGCACAAGGACAGGTGAAACAGATCAGGGCGTGACAGGTGGATGCAATGGATTGAGATGCAAAAGATATCTGAACTTTAAACTGACAGATTTTGATGGGGATTTACAGTTGAAGTCGGAAGTTTACATACACCATAGCCAAATACATTTAAACTCAGTTTTTCACAATACCTGACATTTAATCCTAGTAAAAATTCCCTGTATTAGGTTGGTTAGAATCACAACTTTATTTTAAGAATGTGAAATGTCAGAATAATAGTAGAGAGAATGATTTATTTCAGCTTTTGTTTCTTTCATCACATTCCCAGTGGGTCAGAAGTTTACATACACTCAATTAGTATTTGGTAGCATTGCTTTTAAATTGTTTAACTTGGGTCAAACGTTTTGGGTAGCCTTCCACAAGCTTCCCACAATAAGTTTGGTAAATTTTGTCCCATTCCTCCTGACAGAGCTGGTCTAACAATCAAGTTTGTAGACCTCCTTGCTCGCACACGCTTTTTCAGTTCTGCCCACACATTTTCTATAGGATTGAGGTCAGGTCTTTGTGATGGCCACTCCAAGACCTTGACTTTGTTGTCCTTAGCCATTTTGCCACAACTTTGGAAGTATGCTTGGGGTCATTGTCCATTTGGAAGACCCATTTGCGACCACGCTTTAAACTTCCCGACTGATGCCTTGAGATGTTGCTTCAATATATCCACATAATTTTCCCCCTTCATGATGTCATCTATTTTGTGAAGTGCACCAGTCCCTCCTGCAGCAAAGCACCCCCATAACATGATGCTGCCACCCCCGTGCTTCACGTTTGCGATGGTGTTCTTCGGCTTGCAAGCCTCCCCCTTTTCCTCCAAACATAACGATGGTCATTATGGCTAAACAGTTCTATTTTTGTTTCATCAGACCAGAGGACATTTCTCCAAAAAGTACAATCTTATTCCCCATGTGCAGTTGCAAACCGTTGTCTGGATTTTTTATGGCGGTTTTGGAGCAGTGGCTTCTTCCTTGCTGAGCGGCCTTTCAGGTTATGTCGATATAGGACTCGTTTTACTGTGGATATAGATACTTTTGTACCTGTTTCCTCCAGCATCTTCACAGGGTCCTTTACTGTTGTTCTGGGATTGATTTGCACTTCTCGCACCAAAGTACATTCATCTCTAGGAGACAGAAGGTGTCTCCTTCCTGAACGGTATAACAGCTGCGTTGTCCCATGGTGTTTATACTTGGGTACTATTTGTTTGTGCAGATGAACGTGGTACCTTCAGGCGTTTGGAAATTGCTCCCAAGGATGAACCAGACTTGTGGAGGTCAACAATTATTTTCTGAGGTCTTGGCTGATTTCTTTTGATTTTCCCATGATGTCAAGCAAAGAGGCACTGATTTTGAAGTTAGGCCTTGAAAAACATCCACAGGTACACCTCCAATTGACTTCAAATTATGTCAATTAGCCTATCAGAAGCTTCTAAAGCCATTACATCATTTTCTTGGATTTTCCAAGCTGTTTAAAGGCACAGTCAACTTAGTGTATGTAAACTTCTGACCCACTGGAATTGTGATACAGTGAAATAATCTGTCTGTAAACAATTGTTGTAAAAATTACTTGTGTCATGCGCAAAGTAGATGTCCTAACCGACTTGCCAAAACTATAGTTTGTTAAGAAGAGATTTGTGGAGTGGTTGAAAAATGAGTTTTAATGACTCCAATCTAAGTGTATGTAAACTTCCGACTTCAACTGTATGTCAACATTTTTGCCTGTTATTACTGCAAGGTATCAATACAAATCACTGCACAGATTGCAGGTCCCCTGACTGAGAGTATTTGAATTATTTGATTGATTTAACCTTTAAACTTGTAAGTCAATTAAGATATTCTTTATTTGCAATAATGACCTGTCAGAGTAGCATATCCATATGCGCATATCCCTCTTTTTGTTCGTTTAGGGGGAATTACCAAATGTCAGCCAGGAAACAATCCGAACTGGCAACGTGTGGCTCCTAGGAGAAATATTGGTAGACAACATCAGAGGAACGTTGTTGCAATGAATACATTTGATAGACAGAGGTTAGATAGAGCAGGAGGTTGAAAATTCAGGGTTCAGCCAAACAGTCTCTGGAATTAATGTATGTGTGTGTGTGTGTGTGTATCCGTGTGTATCCGTGTGTGCATGTGTGACAGCTGTTCATTACTACATTACAACCACACTGGTTATTTCCAAAACAGGCAGCACCACTGGGTATGATGGAATGGCCTGTTTCCTCAATTAATGAAATGAGGAAAGAATGGACAAAAAAGAGGAAGACTGTCACTGTCCACAATCCTTTATTTGTTAACTTTAGAATTGGATCTTTTACTACTGTGACAAAGTCTACTCAAGTATGCCCAGCCCAAAACTAGCACACCTAATTCAACAAATAAAGGGCTTAATGAATCAGGTGCGCTAGTTCTGGGGCCAGAACAACAGAAATATGCACTCTTGTGGGTACTCAAGTAATGGATTAGGTCTACTGAATTGACATATAGCCTACACAATCATGTGTACTAAATTACCATTTATAAGTCCCTGTCCGAGTCAGAATGGCCCATAGGGCAGGATCTACTGTTTCTGTAGCGTGAGGCAGCTTGATGTACAAGTACACCCCCTGGACAGGACACTAGTCTATCGCAGGGCCCTAGTCTATTTTATTATCATACAACAACATAATATACATTTTATTTTCATGCTTGAATAAGAAATAAAAGACGATGGAAGAGCATAATGACAATGTCCACACAGTATGCCTGACGCAGCTACATCTATAATGCTTGAATGTGCATACAGGGTTTCTCGAGCATATGACCGATGGACACTTCTATTTCTATGAGCTGTAAATTAAACTTAAAAACACCTGGCTGTACCTGCAGTTTAACTAGCACTTCTCTGCAGTACAGAGTGTCATTGGTGGCAAGGGTTTGCCTTCCGAGTTGACTGTGGGATTTCAAATTGGCACATATTCCCTACCTCCCCTTCCTGTCTCTCCCTGTGGCTCACCCTCACTCTCTGAATCTCACTTAGCCTCTCACCTGTCTTTAGTGCTCTTCCTCTCTATCTCTCCCCGTTACTGCCTGTTGTCTTCTCTCGCTCTCTCTCTCCATCTCTCTCATGACACCGCAAGAGAAGCAAACACATCCATGTGTGTGTCCCTGCCTTCCTCTTTCTCTTCACCCATCACCCCCATCTGTCTCTCCCTCCGGTCTCTGTCTTCTCTCTCCTCCATAAGAGAAGCAAACACATCCATGTGTGTGTCCTGATGCGAGGCTTGAGATGCTCGAGTTAGAGTGTTGACACAGCAGGCTCTGTCGCCTCTCTCTGTCGCCCCCCCAGATTAAAAGAGATTATAGGACGGGAACAAGATAGAAGTCTCACGCCAGGAGAGAATCGTGGGTCATGTTCAGCACAAAATTGAAGAAAATGGTCCGAAACAGGGAGGTATTATCTGAACAAGAAATGCTTGTTTTTCGCGTTCCGTTGCACAAATCTTTAAGAAAAGTCTCACTTATATGGCTTGAGAAAACTAGGCCTTTAAACTATCAACAGTTTCCTAGGGAGATTCTCAATTGGATTTGCTCAACTCCTGCATCCTCTCTCCTCCGTCCTCTATTGCCTCCTTTTGAAAAAGGTAAATAGTAATCGAGTAGAGGCGGCGAGGAGAGGGAAAGTGCACGAAAATATGCTTGTTAGACTCTCCTTCTCCAATCGCACGTCATCAGGCAAATGACATTCACAGGGTGAAATCCCAAAATGAATGTATAAAGTGATAAAAATGAATTTAACGAGTTGTGCAATACATTTTATAGATAGCATATCATTTTTAATAGCATATCATTTTTAAATGTTTGCATGTTTTTCTCCCTCGAGAAAACAATAGCTGATTCAAAGAGGGTGTGGCAGATTTTCAAACTCTTTTGCGAAAGACTCAGGTAGGATACACATGTGATTCCTCGCCAAAAGGAGGCTATAAAGAAGGCGTCTTCCATTTGCCTACCAACGAATTGATACTCTCCTCGACCACTTATACACTACCGTTCAAAAGTTTGGGTCACTTAAAAATGTCCCTGTTTTTGAAAGAAAATCATATTTTTTGTCCATTAAAATAACATCAAATTGATCAGAAATACAGTGTAGACATTGTTAATGTTGTAAATGACTATTGTATGACTATTGTGATTTTTTATGGAATATCTACATAGGCGTACAGAGGCTCATTATCAGCGACCATCACTCCTGTGTTCCAATGGCACTTTGTCTTAGCTAATCCAAGTTTATAATTTTAAAAGGATAATTGATCATTAGAAAACCCTTTTGCAATGATGTTAGCACAGCTGAAAACTGTTGTTCTGATTAAAGAAGCAGAAAAACTGGCTTTCTTTAGACTAGTTGAGTATCTGGAGCATCAGCTGTGGGTTCAATGACAGGCTCAAAATGGCCAGAAACAAGTCTCACTTGTATGGAAATTCTTTGGTTGTGCAAACCTATAGTTTCATCAGCTGTCCGGGTGGCTGGTCTCAGACGATCACGCAGGTGAAGAAGCCAGATGAGGAGGTCCTGGGCTGGCATGGTTACATGTGGTCTGCGGTTGTGGTTAAAATGGCGGCGGAAGAAATGGCAGCAGTTTTACGGGCGCCCAACCAATTGTGCTATTATGTGGTTTTTTTGGCGTTATTTGTAATTTATTTGGTACATAATGTTTCTGCAACCATATCTTACGGCAAAAAAAGAGCTTCTGGATATCAGGACAGCGATCACTCACCTCGGATAAGACAAAGATTTTTTCTACAACAATGACGACGCACAAGACATTCTCCAAACACTCCACATCCCCGTTATTTGCAAGAGGAAGCGACGCAGGTACAGAGGACAAAGAGCCGGATGCCTGGTCAGGACCCGGAGAAGGCGACTGGGAAAGCTGCCGTTACCGTCAATACTACTCGTCAACGTGCAATCATTGGACGATAAATTAGACGAGGTATGATCACGAATATGCTACCAACGGGTTATTAAAAACTGTAATATCCTATGTTTCACGGAATCGTGGCTGAATGACGACATGGATATTCAGCTAGCGGGATATACGCTGCACCGGCAAGATAGAACAGCACACTCCGGTAAGACAAGGGGGGGCGGTCTGTGCATGTTTGTAAACAACAGCTGGTGCACAAAATCTAAGGAAGTCTCTAGATTTTGCTCGCCTGAAGTAGAGTATATAGTGATAAATTGCAGGCCACACTATTTGCCTAGAGAGTTTTCAGCTATACTTTTCATGGCTGTTTATTTACCACTACAGACAGATGCTGGCACTAAGACCACACTCAATCAGCTGTGTAAGGAAATAAGCAAACAGGAAACAACTCACCCAGAGGCGGCGCACCTAGTGGCCGGAGACTTTAATGCAGGGAAACTTAAATCAGTCCTACCAAATTTCTATCAACATGTTAAATGTGCAACCAGAGGGGGAAAAAATTCTAGATCACCTGTACTCCACACACAGAGACGCGTACAAAGCTCTCCCTCGCCTTCCATTTGGCAAATCCGACCACAACTCTATCCTCCTGAATCCTGCTTACAAGCAAAAATTCAAGCAGGAAGCACCAGTGACACGGTCTATATAAAAGTGGTCAGATGAAGCAGATGCTAAACTAGAGGACTGTTTTGCTATCACAGACTGGAACATGTTCCGGGATTCTTCCGATGGCATTGAGGAGTACACCCCATCAGTCACTGGCTTTATCAATAGGTGCATCGAGGATGTCGTTCCCCACAGAGACTGTACGTACATACCCCAACCAGAAGCCATGGATTACAGGCAACATTTGCACTGAGCTAAAGGGTAGAGGTGCCGCTTTCAAGGTGCGGGACTCTAACCCGGAATCTTACAAGAAATCCTGCTATGCCCTGCGACGAACCATCAAACAGGCAAAGCGTCAATACAGGGCTAAGATTGAATCATACTACACCTGCTCCGACGCTCGTCTTACAGTGGGGCAAAAAAGTATTTAGTCAGCCACCAATTGTGCAAGTTCTCCCACTTAAAAAGATGAGAGAGGCCTGTAATTTTCATCATAGGTACACTTCAACTATGACAGACAAAATGAGAAAAAGAAATCCAGAAAATCACATTGTAGGATTTTTAATGAATTTATTTGCAAATTATGGTGGAAAATAAGTATTTGGTCAATAACAAAAGTTTATCTCAATACTTTGTTATATACCCTTTGTTGGCGATGACAGAGGTCAAACGTTTTCTGTAAGTCTTCACAAGGTTTTCACACACTGTTGCTGGTATTTTGGCCCATTCCTCCATGCAGATCTCCTCTAGAGCAGTGATGTTTTGGGGCTGTTGCTGGGCAACACGGACTTTCAACTCCCTCCAAAGATTTTCTATGTGGTTGAGATCTGGAGACTGGCTAGGCCACTCCAGGACCTTGAAATGCTTCTTACGAAGCCACTCCTTCGTTGCCCGGGCGGTGTGTTTGGGATCATTGTCATGCTGAAAGACCCAGCCACGTTTCATCTTCAATGCCCTTGCTAATGGAAGGAGGTTTTCACTCAAAATCTCACGATACATGGCCCCTTTCATTCTTTCCTTTACACGGATCAGTCGTCCTGGTCCCTTTGCAGAAAAACAGCCCCAAAGCATGATGTTTCCACCCCCATGCTTCACAGTAGGTATGGTGTTCTTTGGATGCAACTCAGCATTCTTTGTCCTCCAAACACGACGAGTTGAGTTTTTACCAAAAAGTTATATTTTGGTTTCATCTGACCATATGACATTCTCCCAATCTTCTTCTGGATCATCTAAATGGTCTCTGGCAAACTTCAGATGGGCCTGGACATGTACTGGCTTAAGCAGGGGGACACATCTGGCACTGCAGGATTTGAGTCCCTGGCTGCGTAGTGTGTTACTGATGGTAGGCTTTGTTACTTTGGTCCCAGCTCTCTGCAGGTCATTCACTAGGTGGTTCTGGGATTTTTGCTCACCGTTCTTGTGATCATTTTGACCCCACGGGGTGAGATCTTGCGTGGAGCCCCAGATCGAGGGAGATTATCAGTGGTCTTGTATGTCTTCCATTTCCTAATAATTGCTCCCACAGTTGATTTCTTCAAACCAAGCTGCTTACCTATTGCAGATTCAGTCTTCCCAGCCTGGTGCAGGTCTACAATTTTGTTTCTGGTGTCCTTTGACAGCTCTTTGGTCTTGGCCATAGTGGAGTTTGGAGTGTGACTGTTTGATGTTGTGGACAGGTGTCTTTTATACTGATAACAAGTTCAAACAAGTGCCATTAATACAGGTAACGAGTGGAGGACAGAGGAGCCTCTTAAAGAAGAAGTTACAGGTCTGTGAGAGCCAGAAATCTTGCTCGTTTGTAGGTGACCAAATACTTATTTTCCACCATAATTTGCAAATAAATTCATTAAAAATCCTACAATGTGATTTTCTGGAATACTTTTCCTCATTTTGTCTGTCATAGTTGAAAATGAAAATTACAGGCCTCTCTCATCTTTTTAAGTGGGAGTACTTGCACAATTGGTGGCTGACTAAATACTTTTTTGCCCCACTGTATGTGGCAGGGCTTGCAAACTATTACAGACTACAAAGGAAAGCACAGCTGCGAGCTGCCCAGTGACATGGGCCTACCAGACGAGCTAAATCACATCTATGCTCGCTTCGAGGCAAGCAACACTGAGGCATGCATGAGAGTATCAGCTGTTCCAGACGACTGTGTGATCAGGCTCTCCGTAGCCGACGTGAGTAAGACCTTTAAACAGGTCAACATTCACAAGGCTGCGGGGCCAGACGGATTACCAGGACGTGTGCTCCGGGCATGTGCTGACCACCTGGCAGGTGTCTTCACTGACATTTTCAACATGTCCCTGATTGAGTCTGTAATACCAACATGTTTCAAGCCAACCACCATAGTCCCTGTGCCCAAGAACACGAAGGCTACCTGCCTAAATGACTACAGACCCGTAGCACTCACGTCCGTAGCCATGAAGTGCTTTGAAAGGTTGAAAGGTTGGTAATGGCTCACATCAACACCATTATCCCAGAAACCCTAGACCGACTCCAATTTTGCATGCCGCCCAAACAGATCCAGAGATGATTCAATCTCTATTGCACTCCACACTGCCCTTTCCCACCTGGACAAAAGGAAAACTTACGTGAGAATGCTATTCATTGACTACAGCTCAGTGTTCAACACCATAGTACCCTCAAAGCTCATCACTAAGCTAAGGATCCTGGGACTAAACACCTCCCTCTGCAACTGGATCTTGGACTTCCTGACGGGCCGCCCCCAGGTGGTGAAGGTAGGTAGCAACGCATCTGCCACGCTGATCCTCAACACAGGAGTGCCACAGGGGTGCGTGCTCAGTACCTTCCTGTACCCCTGTTCACCCATGACTGCATGGCCAGGCACGACTCCAATAACATCATTAAGTTTGCAGACGACACAACAGTGTGATCAGCCTGATCACCGACAACAAAAAGACAGCCTATAGGGAGGAGGTCAGAGACCTGGCCGTGTGGTGCCAGAATAACAACCTATCCCTCAACGTGATCAAGACAAAGGAGATGATTGTGGACTACAGGAAAAGGAGGACCGAGCACGCCCACATTCTCATTGACGGGGCTGTAGTGGAGCAGGTTGAGAGCTTCAAGTGCCTTGGTGTCCACATCACCAACAAACTAGAATGGTCCAAACACACCAAGACAGTCGTGAAGAGGGCACGACAAAGCCTATTCCCCCTCAGGAAACTAAAAAGATTTGGCATGGGTCCTCAGATCCTCAAAAGATTCTACAGCTGCAACATCAAGAGCATCCTGACTGGTTGCATCACTGCCTGGTACAGCAATTGCTCAGCCTCTGACCGCAAGGCACTACAGAGGGTAGTGCGTACGACCCAGTACATCACTGGGGCTAAACTGCCTGCCATCTAGGACCTCTACACCAGGCGGTGTCAGAGGAAGGCCCTAAAAATTGTCAAAGACCCCAGCCACCCCAATCATACTGTTCTCTCTACTACCGCATGGCAAGCAGTACCGGAGTGCCAAGTCTAGGACAAAAAGGCTTCTCAACAGTTTTTACCCCCAAGCCATAAGACTCCTGAACAGGTAATCAAGTAGCTACCCAGACTATTTGCATTGTGTGCCCCCATCCCCCAACCCCTCTTTTTACGCTGCTGCTACTCTCTGTTTATCATATATGCATAGTTACTTTAACTATACATTCATGTACATACTACCTCAATTGGGCTGACCAACCAGTGCTCCCGCACATTGGCTAACCGGGCTATCTGCATTGTGTCCCGCCACCTGCCACCCACCACCCGCCAACCCCTCTTTTACGCTGCGGCTACTCTCTGTTCATCATATATGCATAGTCACTTTAACCATATCTACATGTACATACTACCTCAATCAGCCTGACTAACCGGTGTCTGTATGTAGCCTCGCTACTTTTATAGCCTCGCTACTGTATATAGCCTGTCTTTTTACCGTTGTTTTATTTCTTTACTTACCTATTGTTCACCTAACACCTTTTTGCACTATTGGTTAGAGCCTGTAAGTAAGCATTTCAATGTAAGGTCTACACCTGTTGTATTCGGCGTACGTGACAAATAAACTTTGATTTGATTTGAGGCCGGTTGGATGTACTGCCAAAATCTCTAAAACGAAGTTGGAGGTGGCTAATGTCAGAGAAATTAACATTAAATTCTCTGGCAACAGCTCTGGTGGACATTCCAGCAAGTCAGCATGCCAATTGCACGCGCCCTAAAAACTTGAGACATCTGTGGCATTGTGTATGTGAGAAAACTGCACATTTTAAAGTGGCCTTTTATTGTCCCCAGCACAAGGTGCACCTGTGTAATGATCATGCTGTTTAGTCAGCTTCTTGATATTCCTCACCTGTCAGGTGGATGGATTATCTTGGCAAAGGAGAAATGCTCAGGGAAAATGCTCAGGGATATTAACAAAGTTGTGCGCAACATTTGAATGAAATAGTAGTAAAGGCAAATTCAATAATTTATCAAATAATAATGAACATTTAAAAAAACTATACAGTGGTCCTAAATTCTAAATCAAATAGCTAAATGATCTGTGGGCTAACCATCTTAAAACAATTCCATATGTAAGTTTGGTAGAACCCCCACACAATAGCTTTTAGAGGTTAAGTTTGGATTTCATTACAAATGTGCTCGGGTATCTCCATGGTAACAGGAACTTTACGAGCATTCCCAAGTACATTGGCAACTCACTACAGACGGTCGGTGTGACATGCACTGCCACACCAACCCTCAAAGTATGTGTGTGACACACACACACAGGCACGCAAGCACACTACACACACACAGGCACGCAAGCACACTAACACACACACAAAAACCATGACACACAAACCCGTAGGTCATATCAACAGTGACTTGTATCTTTCATACAGACAATATCATATGCAAGTTATTTTGTTAACTGTTCGTTAGCAGCTTCACAGTACGACAGCATTCCATGTACCCATATTGTGACGTACAGTACACACACTTTACACACTTTACACACTTTACACACTTTACACACTTTACACACACAAACACACACACACACACACACACACACACACACACACACACACACACACACACACACACACACACACACACACACACACACACACACACACACACACACACACACACACACACACACACACACACACACACACACACACACAGTCCCCCCTCCCACACACTTAACAGAAATAGGTAGACCTACAACACAATATACAGTACCAAGGTCTGGGTGTTCCTGGTTTCCACAGTCCCTCCCTCCCACACACTTAACAGAAATAGGTAGACCTACAACACAATATACAGTACCGAGGTCTGGATGTTCCTGGTTTTCCCGATTCCTGCATTTTCAAATCTGCAGCTTCCAGACGTGACAGAGTTGGCAGAGTCGGAGTGGCGGTGCCAGGGGAAATGGATTGGCACATGGCACACCCGTGCCAGGCCAACTCGGGGGGGAGAGATAGACGGGGGGGACTGAGGGTAGGGGGGAACTTTTGCATCTTAAATTCCACAACATCTGTTTGGTAGGCACAGGCAACACAGTATAGTGAGGATGCTGGTGGGTTTGCAGGCGAGCACTTTAATTGGGGAGTTGGTGTGTGTGTGTGTGTGTGTGTGTGTGTGTGTGTGTGTGTGTGTGTGTGTGTGTGTGTGTGTGTGTGTGTGTGTGTGTGTGTGTGTGTGTGTGTGTGTGTGTGTGTGTGTGTGTGTGTGTGTGTGTGTGTGTGTGTGTGTGTGCATAAGGTGGGGGGTATGGAGGGATGGGAGTGTGTCAGAGTGTGTGTGAGGAGGGGTGGGTTGATGATGTAAGGCACATTTTTATTTTGCAGTTTTTGGTTAGGCAATGTTTAGTGTGTTAAAAATGGTCTTAAACTAATAGAAGAACATCTCTGCATCAGACTTTTTGCATGGAAGGCATGGCCATTTCTACAGGAATAGGCTTACCCATGAAGTCTGACAACGACATCACAATTAGTAGTATAACAACTGGGATGAGAGTGATTTAAAATAGCTGAGTATGGTTCATTTGTAGTTGAAAAAGGCTATATTCTTGTATTATGGTTATAAGGGGTCATGGTTTTCATCTCGTACACTATCCTTATTCTGATACCGTCAAAAGCCAACACACTCTTCTTGACTTCAATTTTCAGAGGGCAGGGCAATGAAGCTTCACCCTTCTCATGGGTTTCCATCACACACATGCACACTCCCCCTTCCCCCTCTTCTCATGCCTGTTGGCACTATGGGGAAAAGTACCTCTCCATTTATCTGCCCCCCCCCCCCCCACACCCCGATGCCAGCCGACGGACCTCGTGGCGTGCCATCTGCTGTGCCCCCCTCCCCAAACTTCTCAGCATCCTACCCATAAGCTATCTCTCTAGCCCGGTTCTGGGCATCACCAAGCAGGATGCTTTACTGCGGATCACTTCATTCATAATACTCCCGCCAGCCAGCACACAGGAACAAGGAGGGAGAATACCAATTACACACATATGTCTACAATACAACATAATACACATAATTTGTATCAACACACATCTATACAGTCGGATGTAGCCTCCAGTTTACACAAACCGATATCCAAAAACGAAGACATAATACGAGAACATGTATGTAGTGCACAATGTAAACGGCTAGATACACATGAACGCACCCACGCACACACACACACACACACACACACACACACACACACACACACACACACACACACACACACACACACACACACAGACACAGACACAGACACAGACACAGACACACACACACACACACACACACACACACAGACACACACACACAGACACACACACACACACACACACACACACACACACACACACACACACACACACACACACACACACACACACACACACACAACACAGATAGCACTGTGTACATTGCAGCTAAAATGTGTATACTTTATATTTTGACCGTCTAGCCCTCGGACTTTGCACACCAGCCTAACGCCTTTAAAAATCTAGATGTGTAATATATTACAAACCCAGATCCGTACTAGAGTAAAACATGCAAGTGGTGATGGATGTTAATCAGTCTCATGAATGTTTAATCTTCTAAACTCTGCTCTTTCAAACCCCCCTCCAACACCTTGGGGGTAAAAGTGAAGCCATGCCAAAAGGGTAATTAAATGTTTTTAAACCTGTCCCCTTGGAGGACACAGAATGGTGCGGGAGAAATTAATGAGAGAGACCTACAGCTATTGTAAGCGTAAGGGGATGTGTTATGTACAAGGGTTAGGTTTTAATGTAGTTTTCAATCCAGTCAATTCAGGTGAATTGAAATTAAATTCAGTTATTGACCATTTTTTAAACATAAATTAATTTATTGAAATTCAGGAATAATGTGAAAACCAATCAGGGCATTCGCTCGATATCTGCGAAACAATCTGCATATCTCCTCATGTGGTTTAATGCTATTAAGCACGCATTTCTTCACCAGACCATTAGGTATATAGCTCACTTTGTACGTGGTGTGGACGGCCTGGCAAAGTTTGTAAGGGTCTTATTCATTTGCAGCAGCACAGGTCCTTGTTCCTTTTTCCAGTATTCTACTAATCATGAATGTACACAGGCTACAGTATGTGGATGGACTCACCTCAATACATCCTTGTGCTCTGCTGCCTATACAGTGGTATTCAGATGGTCATGACCGAAGGGAATGAGGGAAGGAAGTGATGCAAGACTATTGGGATGGAGCTTCGGTTGCCGTGGCACCCAGCATGAAGTCAGGCTTGCTGTGTGGGAAGAGGGGGGTTTAGCGAGCGAGAGAGAGCAAAAGAGAAAGAGAGGGAGAGGGAGAGAAAGAGAGAGAGAGAGAAAAATAGAATGAGAAAGAGGGGAAGGGGCAGCCCAACAGGATCATTTGTGATGAGGCTCATTTGCACAACCACACTTAATTGGCAACAACAATTAATGAATGTGTTGGAAAGTTGGCACAAAAAGTTAATTTAAGAGGGTTTTAATAAGCAATTAGAGGGATATAAAGTTAAGTATTATTTGTATTTTTAGGGAATATATACTTGGTTCATATTGCAAATATTAAGTAACTTTGCCATTGATCAGCGTCACTATCTATTCCCTACTTTTCAAATCTTCCCCTTCCCAGACCACCCCCTCCCCCACACTCTCCCAATTTGCATTGTCTCTTAGTTTGTCCCCCCTTACACTCCCCCTTTTTTCTCTCTCCCTCTCTCTATTTCTCTCTCTCTCCCCCTCTCTCTTTCTCTCTCTCCCTTCGTATGAAATACAGCATGAATAATGAGCGGAGCAGGTTGGAATCCTGGAGAAGATGTCCTTGGAGATGAATGCATTTTCCCGCAGAATAATTAAGCTAATTAACAAATTCACATGCATATTCATCAGCCTTTTAATGTCTTCTCCGCACGGCTTGACGAGCAGTGGGGTAATAACCATCTCATTTGCATACGGCGTTCACAGAGCTCTTCGTTGTGAAAGAGTGGGAGAGAGGAAAATGCCGGAAAGGAAAAAAACAACAACAAACAAGAGCAAAACATGAGGAGACGTGAGAGGAAAGCAGCGGCACAATGCCGCTGAGGTGAGGGAGTGGCGGCAGTGACACGGACCGGTGTAAGGCGCCACGGCGATGACGGATGGGTGACATTAGGAGGGCCGGTCCACATGAGCCCCCCCCCACCCCTCCCCGGCAGATTGACTTTCTGAGACATCTCTGCTCTGTCGTCCTCTCTCTCCCTCCGTGCTTCTGTCTATGTCTCTCTTTTCTCTCTCCTTCTGTCCCCTCCTACACTTCCCAACCTCTCCGTCTTGTCTCTGTCAAATTCGACGCCCACTCACTTTGTCTGTTTCTATCGCTCTCTCTCAGTTGCTCTCTCTCTGCATGTCATATTTTCTTTTTTTTCTCTCTTTCTCTCTGTATGTTTCTGATATGCATATCGGATGAAAACAATGTAATCATGTGTCGGAGTCCTTTCATTACATTACTCTCTCTCTCTCTCTCTCTCTCTCTCTCTCTCTCTCTCTCTCTCTCTCTCTCTCTCTCTCTCTCTCTCTCTCTCTCTCTCTCTCTCTCTCTCTCTCTCTCTCTCTCTCTCAATTCAATTCAATTCAAGGGGCTTTATTGGCATGGGAAACATGTGTTAACATTGCCAAAGCAAGTGAGGTAGATAATACACAAAAGTGAAATAAACAATACAAATTAACAGTAAACATTACACATACAGAAGTTTCAAAACAAGAAAGACATTACAAATGTCATATTATATATATACAGTGTTGTAACAATGTACAAATGGTTAAAGCACACAAGTTAAAATAAATAAGCATAAATATGGGTTGTATTTACAATGGTGTTTGTTCTTCACTGGTTGCCCTTTTCTTGTGGCAACAGGTCACAAATCTTGCTGCTGTGATGGCACACTGTGGAATTTCACCCAGTAGATATGGGAGTTTATCAAAATTGGATTTGTTTTCAAATTCTTTGTGGATCTGTGTAATCTGAGGGAAATATGTCTCTCTAATATGGTCATACATTGGGCAGGAGGTTAGGAAGTGCAGCTCAGTTTCCACCTCATTTTGTGGGCAGTGAGCACATAGCCTGTCTTCTCTTGAGAGCCATGTCTGCCTACGGCGGCCTTTCTCAATAGCAAGGCTATGCTCACTGAGTCTGTACATAGTCAAAGCTTTCCTTAAGTTTGGGTCAGTCACAGTGGTCAGGTATTCTGCCACTGTGTACTCTCTGTTTAGGGCCAAATAGCATTCTAGTTTGCTCAGTTTTTTTGTTAATTCTTTCCAATGTGTCAAGTAATTATCTTTTTGTTTTCTCATGATTTGGTTGGGTCTAATTGTGCTGTTGTCCTGGGGCTCTGTGGGGTGTGTTTGTGTTTGTGAACAGAGCCCTAGGACCAGCTTGCTTAGGGGACTCTTCTCCAGGTTCATCTCTCTGTAGGTGATGGCTTTGTTATGGAAGGTTTGGGAATCGCTTCCTTTCAGGTGGTTGTAGAATTTAACGGCTCTTTTCTGGATTTTGATAATTAGTGGGTATCGGCCTAATTCTGCTCTGCATGCATTATTTGGTGTTCTACGTTGTACATGGAGGATATTTTTGCAGAATTCTGCATGCAGAGTCTCAATTTGGTGTTTGTCCCATTTTGTGAAATCTTGGTTGGTGAGCGGACCCCAGACCTCACAACCATAAAGGGCAACGGGCTCTATGACTGATTCAAGTATTTTTAGCCAGATCCTAATTGGTATGTTGAAATTTATGTTCCTTTTGATGGCATAGAATGCCCTTCTTGCCTTGTCTCTCAGATCGTTCACAGCTCTGTGGAAGCTACCTGTGGTGCTGATGTTTAGGCCGAGGTATGTATAGTTTTTTGTGTGTTCTAGGGCAACGGTGTCTAGATGGAATTTGTGGTCCTGGCGACTGGACCTTTTTTGGAACACCATTATTTTGGTCTTACTGAGATTTACTGTCAGGGCCCAGGTCTCTCTCTCTCTCTCTCTCTCTCTCTCTCTCTCTCTCTCTCTCTCTCTCTCTCTCTCTCTCTCTCTCTCTCTCTCTCTCTATCCCTCCATCTGTCGCCAGAGGGCAGTCTGCTGCTGCTGTCTGCACACAACCTGGCTCTGCTGGCAACACCACCTCTCTTTCACACTTCCCTCCTGAAGCTCAACCCCCCGACACACACGTGCATGCACATCTCTCAAACGTCATCCCTTGATATCTTTTTTGCTCTCTCTATTTCATACCCCCTCCCCCCACCCCAACCCTCCCTCTTTTCTCACCTGTGCCAGACATGGGCTTTGGCCACCTGTCAGCACTACTAACTTCACCTCACAATGACCTTTCCTGAAATTCTCACAGACTGACACACACTGCAACATGATGTCACTACAATTCATTTTCTACTGGCGTTTACACGTATGACTAATACATGTTTGACACAGTACTTATGACATGATAGTATACGCAAAATCCTTATGCTATGATATGGCAGGAAGTTTGGTGTTATGCTCCTTTTATTCTTTGTACCCAATGCACTAGACGACCAGTTTTGATAGCTTTTGGCTGTGCCCTTATCCTACACCTCCTCTGTTCCTCGGGTGATGTGGAGGTTAACCCAGGCCCTGCGTGTACCCAGGCGCTCTCATATGTTGACTTCTGTAACCGTAAAAGCCTTGGTTTCATGCATGTTAACATCAGAAGCCTCCTCCCTAAGTTTGTTTTACTCACTGCTTTAGCACATTCCGTGTCTGAATCCTGGCTTAGGAAGGCCACCAAAGATTCTGAGATTTCCATCCCCAACTGCATCCCGCTACCGGGATCGATATGACAGCAGCCAGAGAAAGTGCAGGGCGCCAAATTCAAACAACAGAAATCTCATAATTAAAATTCCTCAAACATACATGTGTCTTATATCATTTTAAAGGTATTCTTGTTGTTAATCCCACCAAAGTGTCCGATTTCAAATATGCTTTTCAGCGAAAGCACTACAAACGATTATGTTAGGTCACCATCAAACCACAATAAGCACAGCCATTTTTCCAGCGAAAGATAGCAGTCAGAAAAGCAGAAATAGAGATAAAATTAATCACTAACTTTTGATTATCTTCATCAGATGACACTCATAGGACTTCATGTTACACAATACATGCATGTTTTGTTTGATAAAGTTCATATTTCTAACAAAAATCTGAGTTTACATTGGCGCGTTACATTCACTAGTTCCAAAAACATCAAGTGATTTTGCATAGCCACATCGTTTCAACAGAAATACTCATCATAAATGTAGATGATAATACAACTTATACACATGGAATTATAGATATACCTCTCCTTAATGCAACCGCTGTGTCAGATTTCAAAAAACCTTTACGGAAAAAGCAAATCATGCAATAATCTGAGACGGAGCTCAGAACAATAGCCAAATTAGCCGCCATGTTGGGGTCAACAGAAACCAGAAAATACATGATAAATGTTTCCTTACCTTTGATGAACTTCATCAGAATGCAGTCCTAGGAATCCCAGGTCCACAATAAATGCTTGATTTGTTCGATAATGTCCGTTATTTATGTCCAATTAGCTACTTTGGTTAGCGCCTTTGGTAAACAATTCCAAAGTCACAAAGCGCCTCCACTATAACGTGACGAAATGTCCAAAAGTTCTGTAACAGTCAGTAGAAACATGTCAAACGATGTACTGAATCAATCTTTAGAATGTTGTTAACTTCTTAACTCTAGGGGCCAGATTTTTTGATTTTTTATAACGTTCCCAACGTAAACAGACTATTTCTCAGGCCCAGATCGTAGAATATGCATATCATTTACAGATTAGGATAGAAAACACTCCAAAGTTTCCAAAACTGTCAAAATATTGTCTGTGAGTATAACAAAACTGATTCTGCAGGCGAAAACCTGAGGAAATCCAACCCGGAAGTGCTTTTTTAAATTTTTATCCCTGTTCTGTTGCCTGCCCCTCCTCCATTTAAAGGCGTATCAACCAGATTCCTTTTCCAATGGCTTCCTCAGGCTGTGACCAGGCTTTAGACATAGTTTCAGGCTTTTATTTTGAAAAATGAGCGAGATTTTTCAAAACGAGTCGGGTGTCCTTTGATTAGTTCCTGCGCGCGAGAGGGGTAGCTCGACATTTTCTTTCTCTCTTTTATTGAGTAGGTTATCGTCCGGTTGAAATATTATCGATTATGTATGTTAAATACAACCTGAGGATTGATTATAAAAAAACGTTTGACATGTTTCTACGAACATTACGGATACTTTTTGGAATTTGTCTGCCTTTCAGGAACGGAACGAGGCTGTGGTTTTCTGAACATAACGCACAACCCAAATGGCGTTTTTTTGTTATAAAAGTAATATTTATCGAACAAAAATAACATTTATTGTGTAACTGGGAGTCTCGTGAGTACAAACATCATTATCAAAGGTAAGCGATTCATTTTATTGCTTTTCTGACTTTCGTGACCAAGATAATTTAAGGCTAACTGTTCTAGCATTGACTGATACACTCACAAACGCTTGGATTGCTTTCGCTGTAAAGCAAATTTTCAGAATCTGACACGATAGGTGGATTAACGACAACCTAAACTGTGTTTTGGTATATTTCACTTGTGATTCCATGATTATAAATATTTTTAGGGTTATTTTTGAATTTGGCGCTCTGCAATTCAGTGGTTGTTTAGGAAAATGATCCCGGTAACGGGATCCATAGCGCCAAGCAGTTTAACATACATCTTGAATAACGTTCCAACCGGAGAATTAGATTGACTTCAGAAGAGCGTTGGAACGGACGTCCTCCTCATGTGAAGGCGCATGGTGAATGCATGATCAGCTCGTGGCAGTGATTACTCATTCCTGTCTCCTTCGGCCCCCCTTCACATTAGAGTCATCAGACAAAGTTATGTTGACTGTTGACATCTAGTGGAAGCCGTAGGAAGTGAAAACTCATCCATATCTCACTGTAATTTCATTGAGAGCTTGGTTGAAAATCTGCTACCTCAGAAAAAATTCAAACAGGAAGTGGAACTTCTCAGGTTTTTGCCTGCCATATGAGTTCTGTTATACTCACAGACATAATTCAAACAGTTTTAGAAACTTCTGAGTGTTTTCTATCCAATATGAATAATAATATGCATATATTAGCAACTGGGACGGAGGAGCAGGCCGTTTAATATGGGCACCTCTATGCACCTTTCATCCTACTCAATACTGCCCCTGCAGCCATAAGAAGTTAATGGAAGCCTCTCCAACATAGTCCAGGTAGAGTCAGGCATACCCCAGGGCAGCCACCTAGGCCCCTTACTTTTTAAAATATTTTCACTAATGACATTTTTTATTTATATATTTAACCTTTATTTAACTAGGCAAGTCAGTTAAGAACAAATTCTTATTTACAATGACAGCCTACCAAAAGGCAAAAGGCCTCCTGTGGGGACAGGGGCCTGGGATTAAAAATAAATGCAATATAAATATAGCACAAAACACACGTCACAACAAGAGAGACAACACAACACTACATAAAGAGAGACCTAAGACAACAACATAGGAAGGCAGCAACACATGACAACACAGCATGGTAGCAACACATGGTACAAACTTTATTGGGCACAGACAACAGCACAAAGGGCAAGAAATTAGAGACAACAATACATCACGCAAAGCAGCCACAACTGTCAGTAAGAGTGTCCATGATTGAGACTTTGAATGAAGAGACTGTCCAGTTTGAGTGTTTGTTGCAGCTCGTTCCAGTCGCTAGCTGTAGCGAACTGAAAAGACGAGCGACCCAGGGATGTGTGTGCTTTGGGGACCTTTTTGAAGTTTGTGTCCGACGTTCGCCTGGACCTGCACGAGCGTTTGGATATGTGTACTAAACGTGCTAACAAAAGTAGCTACTTGGACATAAATAATGGACATTATCGAACAAAACCAAAATTTATTGTGGAACTAGGATTCCTGGGAGTGCATTCTGATGAAGATCATCAAAGGTATGTGAATATTAATAATGTAATTTCGTATTTCTGTTGACTCCAACATGGCGGAGAAATTTTGTTTCTATCTGAGCGCCGTCTCAGATTATTGCATGGTGTGCTTTTTACGTAAAGTTTTTTTAAATCTGACACAGCGGTTGCATTAAGAACAAGTGTATCTTTAATTCTATGTAAAACATGTATCTTTCATCAAAGTTTATGATGAGTATTTATGTTATTTGATGTGGCTCTCTGCAATTTCTCCAGATATTTTGGAGGCATTTCTAAACATGGCGCCAATGTAAACTGAGATTTTTGGATATAAATATGCACATTATCGAACAAAACATACATGTATTGTGTAACATGATGTCCTATGAGTGTCATCTGATGAAGATCATCAAAGGTTAGTGATTCTTTTTATCTCTATTTGTGCTTTTTGTGACTCCTCTCTTTGGCTGGGAAAATGGCTGTGTGTTTTTTGGACTTGGCGGTGATCTAACATAATCATGTGTTGTGTTTTCGCTGTAAAGCATTTTTTAAATCGGACACGATGGGTAGATTAACAAGATGTTTATCTTTAATTTGCTGTATTGGACTTGTTAATGTGTGAAAGTTGCATATTTAAAAAAAAAAAAAATGAGATTAGCCTTTTCAGCGGAATGTTGTTGAGGGGTTCCGCTAGCGGAACATGTGCCCTAGAAAGGTTAACCTCTTGACGCTAGGGGTCAGATTATTATTATTTTTTTTAAATAACGTTCCCAAGGTAAACGGACTATTTCTCAGGTCCAGATCGTAGAATATGCATATAATTTACAGATTAGGATAGAAAACACTCCAAAGTTTCCAAAACTGTAAAAATATTGTCTGTGAGTAAAACAAAACTGATTCTGCAGGCGAAAACCTGTGAAAATCTAACCCGGAAGTGATATATATATATATATATATATTTTTAAATCTGTGTTTCCTGGCCTGTCTTTCTTCCATTTAAAGGGGTATCAACCATATTCCTTTTCCAATGGCTTCCTCAGGCTGTGACCAGGCTTTAGACATAGTTTCAGGCTTTTATTTTGAAAAATGAGCGAGATTTTTCAAAAGTAGTCAGGTGTCCTCTGAATAGTTCTTGCGCGCGAGAGGGGAGCTCTCAATTTTCTTTTTCTCTCTTATTGAATAGGTTACGGTCCGGTTGAAATATTATCGATTATTTCTGTTAAAAACAACCTGAGGATTGATTATAAAAAACATTTGACATGTTTCTACGACCATTACGGATACTTTTTGGAATGTTCGTCGAACGGAACGAGGCTTTGGTTTTCTGAACATAACGCGCAACCCAAATGGCGTTTTTCTGTTATAAAAGTAATGTTTATCGAACAAAAATAACATTTTAATTTTATTGCTTTTCTGACTTTCGTGACCAAGCGAACCAAGCTAATATAAGGCTAACTGTTCTAGCATTGATGAATACACTCACAAAAGCTTAGATTGCTTTCGTTGCAAAGCATATTTTCACAATCTGACACGATAGGTAGATTAACAACAAGCTAAGCTGTGTTTTGGTATATTTTACTCGTGATTGCATGATTATAAATATTTTTAGTAATATTTTTGAATCTGATACGTTTGGGAATTTTCTTCTGCCTTTCAGCACCGGAACGAGGCTTTAGTTTTCTGAACATAACGCACAACCCAAATGGCGTTTTTTTGTTATAAAAGTAATATTTATCGAACAAAAATAACATTTATTGTGTAACTGGGAGTCTCGTGAGTGCAAACATCCGAAGATTATCAAAGGTAAGCGGTTAATTTTATTGCTTTTCTGACTTTCGTGACCATGCTAATTTGGGGCTAGCTGTTCTAGCATTGATTGATACACTCACAAAAGCTTGGATTTCTTTCTCTGTAAAGCATATTTTCAAAATCTGACACGATAGGTGGATTAACAACTAGCTAAGCTGTGTTTTGGTATATTTCACTTGTGATTGCATGATTATAAATATTTTTTGTAATATTTTGCGCCCTGCAATTCAGCGGTTGTTTTGGAAAATGATCCCGTAAAAGGGATCCGTGCGCAGAGAAGTTAAAGAACCGTCAGACCTAGAGCTCTGAAACTTTAGAAACCTGTTCTAGAGCTCATGTCGATAGTGCGTGGTGAGTTATGTGGCTCTAGAAGGTTCTCGGACCGATAAATGGCATCGTACATTTGCAATGACTTCAATTCATTTTGACCATTACGAAAATGACGACATTTAGAAAAGTCCCAGAGTCGCAAGACTAGGTGCATTGAAACCGGCTCGGCCCATAGAGACGGACCACAACGTTTCTGTCCGATAGCTCATTCAAGGACCCCGTAGCAAGGCATGGAAAAAAGGGGATTTTCAGCACCAATTAAGGTCGTTGCTCAGGCACCGAATAACTTATCGAGCCGAAACTCGGGATTCGGGGTCGCCTCACATAGGTCTACACATAATGTCAGAACTGGACCCGCAGCTAGAACATAACTATGTGTTTTATGTTTTTATTATGTTTTAATAGTTCGAACAAAGGTAACTATTTCAGGCTTTGTTTGTCTCTAAGCCCCACACTGTGTCCCTCCGTCCTAGCTGTGTGTGTGTCTTAGTTTTTCTTGGAAATTTGATGGGAGACATGACTGATTTACAGTTCATGAGGGTTGCCTAACCACACATTTAAAGTTTTGGAAAGATCTGACTTTTTTAACCCTTCGAAACAGCCCATAACACCCCAATTTAAGGTACTTCCGGTTGGCACAGGAAGCTGAACGTGAACACATATCATCGTTGGGGTAGGCTTTTACAGAATCCTGAGTTTAAAGTCTATACGTTAAGAATTGACTGATCTACACAGGGTTGAATGCAGTGATTTTCACAATTGCAGGTTATGTACATCAAGACACCTTTAGGGTGAATTTAACCACTTCCGGTTGCTCCAGGAAGCTTAGAATCAACACAGGTAGACCTCATAGTGGCCCGATGAGTTGTCATCGAAGAAAGGTTCATAAGGCATTAATAACCTACATAGGCTTCAGGTTGAATTTAGGGGAGCAGGCAATGTATTCCTATGGGGAGAGAAGTCAATGCAAACAGTTTGATGTAAACACCTTTCACTGTTTAGCGGTAATGCCACACGGTCAAGGTTTGTACAGATCAGGAGGACCTCAGGAATGTTCCTGAGGTCGAATTGAGCTTCTCACACAAATGGTTCTCCCACTGTCTCCCAAAAGCACCTGAAATTTAGGGCCAGGCTTCATTTTGGGCCTACGGTCAAGCGGGGCATCTCGTTGAACTCGGCACGGCCTAGAGATTATGGTAATGCCATTGCAGGCTCAGTGTGTCTTTATGCCCCGCACTGTGTCACACCATCCTTGCCCTGTGTGTGTGTGTGTGTGTGTGTGTGTGTGTGTGTGTGTGTGTGTGTGTGTGTGTGTGTGTGTGTGTGTGTGTGTGTGTGTGTGTGTGTGTGTGTGTGTGTGTGTGTGTGTGTGTGTGTGTGTGTGTGTGTGTGTGTGTGTGTGTGTGAGAGAGCTTTTCTTTTACATCTGTTGGGAGAAATTACTGATTTATAGTTCATGAGGGTTGCCTAGTCACACATATGAAGTTTTGAAAAGATCTGACCTTTTTAACCCTTCAAAACAGCCACTATGACACCATTTTAAGGTACTTCCGGTTGACACAGGAAGCTGAAAGTGAACACATATCCTCCTTGGGGTAGGCTCTTATAGAATTTAGGGTTTTAAGTATTTATGTTAAGAACTGACTTATTTACAGAGGGTTGAATGAGTGTGTGTTATTTCAAAATATCACAGAAAAACAGAAATCTCGCAGAGCTCCGAAACCCACTTAAAAAAGATTTGTCTGAACATTGTACGATTTCTCTTAAATTACGATAGATAAATGGCTGGTTCTTTTTTTCCTGACACCGTAGGTTCATGTACTTTGACGTGAAGCGGTCAAATTAGTGCTCTATTTTCGTTTTGGACCTTTAATCCCAGAAAAAGGGCCATAACTCAAAAAGCGTTGAGGCCTCGAAGCCATCTTGTTCGGGGCCAACTGCCCATTATGCCAAACCTATGCTCAACAAGTTTCGTCTTCGAAGTATTTTCCGTTTAGGGAAAAGGCCACGTCGTGATTGGTGATGTTTTGTATATTTGCTTTGTGATTCCATTCGCCCTCTGGTGGGATTTACCGGGACAGCGGAAAAATTACCAAAATTAGAACATTTTATGAAACGGAAACCGAATGTCCGAGAGACTTCGTTCGATGACTTCCCGGAAGATCTGGCCCCCGTGCACGGCCCACCGCCATCCGCGAATTTTACAAACGTTCGCGGACGTCTAGTAAGGGACGAAAAAGGTTATAACCAGGAAGGTTAACATCAGTATTCAAAACACTCTTCCTTAACCACGTCTCAGTAATGACCAACACATCTGAATTGGAGCTGTGAACCCACACTTTCAAATGATCCGTTTTAGGTAATAAGCTTCTAGTGTTACGTGCAGAAAACTCAGGCTTTATCGAGAGCAGAAGTCAGTGAAGCATGCCACTGGCAGATGACTGAACATTATACACGTCAGCTACCACCGGAAGTGAAATCCCTGCAACACTTAACCAAGAGCTGCATTCAGATTTAGAATGGGTGACAAGTAATAAGTTAGTCCTAAATATTTCAAAAACTAAAATCATTGTATTTGGGACAAATCATTCACTAAACACTAAACCTCAACTAAATATTGTGATGAATAATGTAGAAATTGAGCAAGTTGAGGGGACTAAATTACTTGATGTATCCCTGGATTGTAAACTGCCATGGTCAAAACATATTGATGCAACGGTACCTAAGATGGGGAGAGATCTGTCCGTAACAAAGCACTGCTCTGCTTTCTTGACATCGCTATTAACAAAACAAGTCCCACAGGTCCTGGTTTTATGGCACCTGAACTACTGCTCAGTAATATGGTCAAGTCCCACAAAGAGGGACATACTGTAGCCAAAAAACAGTAGGCCCAGAATAGAGCAGCATGGTTGGCCTTTAAATGTACATAGAGCGCTAACCTCAATAACATGCATGCCAATCTCTCCTGGCTCAAAGTAGAGGAAAGATTGACTGCACCACTGCTTGTCTTTGTGAGAGGTATTGAGATGTTGAAAGCATAGAGCTGTCTGTTCGAACAACTAGCACACAGCTCAGACACCCATGCATGGGTCCTCAGATCCTCAAAAAGTTATACCGCTGCACCATCGAGAGCATCTTGACTGGTTGCATCACCGCCTGGTATGGCAACTGCTCGGCCTCCGACCGCAAGGCACTACAGAGGGTAGTGCGTACGGCCCAGTACATCACTGGGGCCAATCTTCCTGACCTCCAGAAGTAGAAGGCCCTAAAAATTGCCAAAGACTCCACAGCCACCCTAGTCATAGACTGTTCTCTCTGCTACCGCATGGCGAGTGGTATCTGTACCAATACCCCCTGTATATAGCCTTGCTACTGTTATGTTATTGTTGCTCCTTATTTATTTAAAACATTTATATTTTTGTCCTTTATGTATTTTAATTTAATATTTTTTAAATTCAGTTTCTTTTAGTAAATACTTTCTTAACACTTATTTTTCATAAAACTGCATTGTTGGTTTAAGGCTTGTAAGTAAGCATTTCACTGTAAGGGTTACACCTGTTGTATTCGGCGCATGTGACAAATAACATTTGATTTGATTTGTCCTTGTGAAAGGTGAATTTGTTTCCCAGTGTCTGTTGGAAAGCAGACCGAACCAAGTTTTCCTCTAGGATTTAGCATGGGGTTAGCTCTATTCCGTTTCTTTTTATCCTAAAAAACTCCTTAGTCCATACCCATAACATGATGCAGCTACCACCATGCTTGAAAATATGAAGAGTGATTAGTTGTGCTGGATTTGCCCCCAAAAAGTTAATTTCTTTGCCACATTTGTTACATTATTACTTTATTACATTACATTATTGCAAACAGGATGCATGTTTTGGAATATTTTAACTATGTACAGGCTTCCTTCTTTTCACTCATTTTTCAGCCATAAAAAGTGTATCATAAAGAATATGGTTTTGAAATGTCTGTCCTAAATCTAGGACATATAAGAAATCCCAGGAAATATTTTTATTTTTTGGACACATATTTAACCCTTTTATTTTTGTTGGCACAAAACTACATCCATACTTCCATTCATTTGTATGGGTTACCTTCACAAGAGTCCCGTGACACTTGTGGGGGCCAAAGAGCAAATCATGTTCGTGAGAGTCTCATCTTTCCATAGAGTGGTCATATAAGTTTGTAGGCCAAACCTTTCGGACTCTAAAGACATTTTCTAAAGACATTATCATGAAAATACAACTTTTTCGTGAAGTCTCATGGTCTGACAAACACAGATGTAGCTTGGGCACCTTCCTCCGCTGATGCAGGAGGCCGACATAGGCGGTGCTTAAACTGACAGATTTTTATAGGGATGTTTTTTATTATGTTACTTAGATTAAGGCACGGGTGCGTCAATAGACTCTTAACGATTAAGTAGTACTTTAAAGTATTGGTACTTAAGTACTTTACACAACTGTGTATATGTGGGGTACAGAGATGGGGTAGTCGTTTAAAAATCATGTTAAAGACTATTATTGCACACAGATTGAGTCCATGCACAATTTATTATGTGACCTGTTAAGCTCATTTTTTACAACTGAACTTATTTAGGTATGCCATAACAAACAGGTTGAATGCTTATTGACTAAAGACATTTCAGCTTTTCATTTTTTATACATTTATAAACATTTCTGAAAACATAATTCCACTTTGACATTACGGCCATTGTGTGTAGATCAGTGCCACAAAATCTACATTTATTCCATTTTAAATTCAGGTTGTAAAAAAAAAAAGTCAAGGGGTGTGAATACTTTCTGAAGGCACTGCACATTGTAATGTAGTATTGTTGTACTGTGGTAGTATACATTTTGTATCATAGATATGTAGAGGTAGAGTAGTGGTGTAATAATGTGTTGTATGATGTAGTGTAAAAACATTTTTATTGATGTAATTGCTTGCCTCGACAGCAGCTAATGGGGATGCTTAGTAAATAAAATAAAAAAAGTGACACACTCTCCCCTTTTACTCTCGCGTTTTGCATTTACTCTCTTGCTTTCGCCATCCCTATTTGAATTTAGAAATGGTTGACATGACAATGTGTCTCTACCTCCGGTCCGTGGACTGGAGTCCATCCATAAGACACAAACGGACACTTATTTAGTCAGTTCTGGCTAGTGTAACAGAGAGTCCACAGCTAGCTTGAAATGTCGCCAATGGAGCTATCGAATTGGAACCTTTTCTATAGCTCAACTGGTTGGTACATTGTCAAGGAGGACGGTCATGTGTGTTTACGAGTAGAGTCCCAGTAAGGGTACAGGGACAGTGGAGGAAACTATACTGTAAGCTACACACTGATGTCTGTTTCATTAGTTATAATGTAAGTGGTCCCCCAAAATAACATACCGGACCCTTACACAAAAGAGGCCGTAGCTTGCCGGTCCCTGGTATAAAATGGTGCTCTAGGGTCACCATCCTTGAAACTAGCGAGAATCGGATAACTAGCCTTCACTTTCACTTTTTTAAGTTGATACATTTTCTTCTTTTAAAAACAAATCTCTTGTAAATATTTTCACACAGACAGAGGGTATTTTTTACATTTTAAATTGAACCTTTATTTAATTAGGCAAGTCAGTTAAGAATAAATTCTTATTTACAATGACGGCCTACCGGGGAACAGTGGGTTAACTGCCTTGTTCAGGGGCAGAACGACAGATTTTTACCTTGTCAGCTCGGGGATTCTATCCAGCAACCTTTCGGTTACTGGCCCAACGCTCTAAACACTAGGCTACGTGCCGCCCCTGTAATCTAGCAGAAAAATGGTCAAGTAGCCATTTAATGGAGAGAGTGATGTGCCTCACCATCAAATGAAAGCACTACATAAAATATCAATGAGCTGATCAATTCATTTATCTATCATTCGTTATTTGACCTTTATTTATCCAGATTAATCATATGCTTAATTTCAGAAATGTATGCTAAAAGGTTTGTATGCTGCTCATAGAAAGTATGCTGACAGGCTGCTCAGCTCACACATGTACATACTAGTACATAACTATATAATATTCTGTACAAAATAAAGAAAATAAAACTAAGAACAGTACACTACATTGTAAAAACTTATAGGCTGACTACAACAAAACAAAGGCAATAGAATAAAATGAATATTTCTTAAATTGAAAATGAATATTTCTTAAACCTTACTGAAAAGTTGTGAAAAAGGCATTGCTACAGCGGTGGATCGCCAACTGTACCCACTCTCTGCCTGCATGCTGGCTCGTCACGCCACTCAATGGCAATGATACACTGACTAGGAGGTTACCAACTGTGCCAGCCTTACCCCCTCTACCCCTCAGCTCAGAGGGGAGTCCCCGCTGGCATAGCAGGGTGAAATACCTGCTGATTGATGGCACAGTTTCAGACCAGTCTGCCCGCGTGGTGCAGTAGCCCACTCCTTAAGTCCCAGGCCTCCATTTATACTGCTGCTGTCTTGGCATCGGTGCTCATCTCTTCTCTCCCTCCTTTTCCCCCCCTATCCCCCTGCCAGCCAGCCAGCTAGCTCCTGGTGGGCACATCAATTATATGCACTGCACCTCCCCTCCTCTCCTCCTCAGTCTGTCTACTTTCTCGGACTATCCCAATCTGTTCTCTTCTCTGTTCTTCTCTGTGTGTGTGTCTTTCTCGCCCTCTCTCTCGTTGCCTTTCCTTTTCTTTGTCTCCGTTTGCTGCTGCCCATTTTCAGTTGTCTTTTGCTGACGCTGATCGGTGTCTAACCATATATCACAACACTTATTCCCCCTCACACAAACAAACATACACACAAACAGAGACAAGGAAGCACCACTCACAGTACTGCACACTCCCTTAAACATACTATGGCTGGTGGAAAAATCTCCCTAGAGACCCTCCACTGCCGTAGGCTCAGCTGTCCAGTGTGTGTGTGTGCGTGCGTGCGTGCGTGCGTGCGTGCGTGCGTGCGTGCGTGCGTGCGTGCGAGAGAGAGAGAGAGAGAGAGAGAGAGAGAGAGAGAGAGAGAGAGAGAGAGAGAGAGAGAGAGAGAGAGAGAGAGAGAGAGAGGCAGTAAACCCCAGAGAAGATCCAGATCTCAGGGAATTAGACCAAAGTTCTCAATTGGTACAAAATATATAGAGTACTATACACACTACAATTACTTAGGTTTAAAAATAAGCTCAACTGGACACGTTAATGAGGCAGTGAATGAACTGAGAGAGAAAGCACGCAGGGCATTCTACGACAGACAAATCAACCTGCACATGTACTCTACTGTATGCTTATTGTTATTGTTGAATGTATGGTTATTTTGACCCTTGGTTATTGTTGTTACTGTTGTGCCGTTGACAATTTTGATTCTCATTTTTATATTGTAATTATCCAAAATAAGCTTTGGCAATATGTACATTGTTACGTCATGCCAATAAAGCGAATTGAGAGAGAGAGAGAGGGAGACGGAGAGGGAGAGATGGAGAGAGGGAGAGAGAGAAGGAGAGAGAGATGGAGAGTGTGTAGTGAGAGGGGGGTGGGTAGGCTCAGATTTTTGACCTCTGATGATGAAATTCTTAGCCCTTCCTTATTTTATGCTTTTGGGGTTCAGTGATTCCGTTCTTTCTCTAAGAAATGTGTTCCTGTTTCAAATATGGCAGTTTGTTATCTAAAAGTAACATTAAAACATCTAAAACGTTATTGGCAATTGAATGAAAAACGATGTAAGCAGAAGAGAAAGAAAAGGAAAGAAATCCAAGAGATTTAGTGTTCTCTAGTGGTCATATATAGTCATTACTCTGGCAAAAACCTACACTTCTGTTTTACTCGGCTTGTGAGATTATGGTTTCAACTCCACATCGGAGTTGAGAGCAGCCTAGAGTTTTTTAAATGAACCCTCCAACTCCTTCGAGTCGTTATGCATCGATACTTCAAGAATGTAAATTCTTAAATTCTTACCGTGTACCTATTTTTGTCCTCTGTTGTTGCGTGCCTTTCTGTTGAACGCTGAGCTATAGTCAATGAATAGCATTGTCAAGTCTTCTTCTTTTCCAGGTGGGAGAGGGTAGTGTGGAGTGCAATAGAGGTTGTGGCATGTGTGAATCTGTTGGGGCGGTATGCAAATTGGAGTGGGTCCAGGGTGTCCATTTTATGGCTACAGATGTGAGTGCTATGGGGCAATAGTCATTTATTTGATTTATTTTTCTCCCCAATTTTGTGGTATCCAATTGGTAGTTACAGTCTTGTCCCATCGCTGAAACTCCCGTACGGACTGGGGAGAGGCGAAGGTCGAGAGCCGTGCGTCCTCCAAAACACAACCCAGCCGCACTGCTTCCTGACACAATGCCCGCTTAACCCGGAAGCCAGCCACACCAATGTGTTGAAGGAAACACCGTACACCTGGCGACCGTGTCAGCGTGCTTAGCGCCCGGCCTGCCACAGGAGTCACTAGTGCGCGATGGGACAAGAACATCCCTGCCGGCCAAACCCTCCCCTAACCTGGACGACACTGGGCCAATTGGGCGCTGCCCCATGGGTATCCCGGTCACGGCCGGCTGCGACAGAGCCTGGACTCAAATCAGGATCTCTAGTGACACAGCTAGCACTGCAATGCAGTGCCTTAGACCACTGTGCCACTCGGGAGGCCCGGCGATAGTCTTTTAGACACTTTTCCTTGGCGTTCTTGGGCACAGGGTCTATGGTATTCTGCTTCAAACATGTAGGTATTACAGACATGGTCAGGGATTGTTTGAAAATGTCAGTGTAGATACTTGCCAGCTGGTAAGCAGATGCTCAGAGTACGGTTCCTGGTAAGGTCTTACTCACTGCGGCTACGGATTCCTCTATGACCTAACGTTATATCTTTCAAAAACGGCGCAGTAGAAAGGATAATCAACACATACTGAACAGCTCACGTTATTGACAGAAGTATGCTACATTGCAGACCAATGCAAACTTCTCTCCCGGCATGTCCAGACCATCCATTATGTCAGCCAATCATGGCTAGCAGGAAGTTTCCTGTTTTTTTCCCGTGGCTAAACCAACTAGGCTTGTAATTTAACAATTGTATTTGTATTTATGGATGGAATACAAGTTTGTTAGTAAGGTACATGAAATTTCACATGTTCCAGAAGGCATTTCTGATTAAAAAAAGACATGTTTACGTTCAAATGCCTCTCCTATGAAGTAGTGACATATGCCTAGTCTCCTGAAACACCTCACATATGTATAAGTAGGCTACTAAACTTGTTGATCCATTGGTTTAACGTATTTTGCTGGCAGTTATGGTTCAGTAAAAATCACAACCTGGTTTCAGAGCATTTCATATTATTCTGTATGCAAATCCAAGACACTCCATTTTAGTATGATATGTTACGTTTTGTATGATATGTATTAATTTGTGTATGTCCATCACCCATTTTGTATGATATGTTACGAATTATCATTCGTATTATACAGTACCAGTCAAAAGTTTGGACACCTACTCATTCCAGGGTAGAATAATAGTGAAGACATAAACTATGAAATAACACATATGGAATCATGTAGTAACCAAAAAAGTGTTACACAAATCAAAATATATTTTATATTTGAGATTCTTTAAAGTAGCTAACCTTTGCCTCGATGACAGCTTTGTACACTCTTGGCATTCTCTCAACCAGCTTCATGAGGTAGTCACCTGGTATGCATTTCAATTAACAGCTGTGCCTTGTTAAATTCATTTGTGGAATTTATTTCCTTCTTAATATGTTTGAGCCGATCAGTTGTGTTGTGACAAGGTAGTGGTGATATACAGAAGATAGCCCTATTTGGTAAAAGACCAAATCCATATTATGGCAAGAACAGCTCTGCATGACTCAAGCCTTCATGGTCAAATTGCTGCAAAGAAACAACTACTAAAGGACACCAATAAGAAGAAGAGACTTGCTTGGGCCAAGAAACACGAGCAATGGACATTAGACCGGTGGAAATCTGTCCTTTGGTCTGATGAGTCCAAATTTGAGATTTTTGGTTCCAACCGCTGTGTCTTTGTGAGACGCAGAGTAGGTGAACATATGATCTCCGCATGTGTAGTTCCCACCATGAAGCATAAAGGAGGAGGTGTGATTTTGTGTGCAGAGGGGGGTGGGCTTTGCTGGTGACACTGACAGTGATTTATTTAGAATTCAAGGCCAACTTAACTAGCATGGCTACCACAGCATTCTGCAGCAATACGCTACCCCATCTGGTTTGCGCTTTTTTGGACTATCATTTATTTTTTAAACAGGACAATGACCCAACACACCTCCAGGCTGTGTAAGGGCTATTTAACCAAGAAGGAGAGTGATGGAGTGCTGCATCAGATGACCTGGCCTCCACAATCACCCGACCTCAAACCAATTGAGATGGTTTGGGATGAGCTGGACCACAGAGTGAAGGAAATGCAGCCAACAAATGCTCAGCATATGTGGGAACACCTTCAAGACTGAAACACATTCCAGGTGAAGCAGGTTGAGAGAATGCCAAGAGTGTGCTAAGTTGTCATCAAGGCAAAGGGTGGCTACTTTGAAGAATCTAAAATATATTTTTGATTTGTTTAACACTTTTTTGATTGCTACATGATTCCATATGTGTTATTTCATAGTTCTGATGTCTTCACTATTATTCTACAATGTAGAAAAGAGTAAAAATAAAGAAAAACCCTTGAATGAGTAGATGTGTCCAAAATGTTGGACTGGTACTGTATGTTACAAATTTGCAAAACATACAATATGTTATGAATTGTAAAACGTAGTATATGTTACGAATTTGCAAAATTTATGATATGTTCCGAATTCTAGCTAAGTGGCTAACATTATATAGCTGGCTAATGTGGGTTAGGGGTTAAGGTTAGGGTTAAGTTTAGGGTTAGGGGAAGGGTTAGCTAAAAGGGTTAGTGTTAGGGTAAGGGTTAGCTAACATGCTAAGAAGTTGCAAAGTAGCTTCAAAAGTAGTAAGTAGTTGAAAAGTTGCTAATTAGCTAAAATGCAAAAGTTCTGTGATGAGAGTTGAATGTGCAACCTCTGGGTTGCTAGACATTCGCGTTATATGCCTACCCATCCACCTTGACCAACCACCCTACTTTAGTTTTTGCTAACCATCTGTCTTATGTAACCATACCAAACGTAACATATCATACTAATTTGAGTGTCCCCGGATTTACCTTTACTATGTTACGTCTAGTCTATGAGACCAGGCTGGGCATCAATACAATAGAGTACACTGAGTTTGATTTAACCATAAAATACGACTGATTTCTCAATGACTGTCCCCTGAGGGACCATCCATCTCCAGTAGCCACTCAAATCCAGTCAGTTACTACCGGGGGTTGATGTTTGATATACTGCCCATAAATCGCCATACTTCTGACTGGAGAACAGTGGGGTTATTTGATGAACCCGTACTGTGTGTTTTTGCGTCAAACTCAGCAGATCAGTGACAGAAATTACAGTTTGGTGGCCTGTGTGGTCCAGTAGTTATAGCCGCTGACCCCGGCACACATGTATGCGAGAGTTGGCATTGGTTCGAATCCAGGCCACTGCACTTTCCCTCCCCATATTTTACCCGTCTTTCACATCTCAAAAAAAAAGGGAAAAAATGAGGAAAGGAGTGGGACTTCCCCAAACATACAGTACCTTTTTAGAAATTACAGTTCTGGCCAAAACAGCAGATCAGTGACAGATAGTATATGACAGATCACAACACAGAGAGCGAGAGACTTGCTTTCAACCTCTAGTCCCACGATAGTGTGTTATATCGATTTTATTAGTTGCATTTGGAACTAATTCCACTTTGATTCCAAAACACCTTGCATCCCAAGGCAATAACTGTAACCTGCCAGTAAATCTAATTTAGTGGCTCACAGGGAATTCAGTCAATACAGGAGGAGAAATGAATTTCAATTACTGAAAAGCCCCCATAGTAAACACTGGCCACTAACCAATTCCCCCCTTGAATTTACTAAATAGGAATTTAATCTGGTACCAGCTCTTCCCTGAGTGCACCAAACTGACAATGCTCAACTAGCTTGTTAAGAGCTGTGATAAAACTGTCAGTGGTTTCACCCTGCTCCCGTTTGCGCACATTAAACCTAGCTCTCTCAAATATAATGTTGTGTCTCCCTACGAAATGCATATCAAAACAGTCTTTAACAGAGTTTCTCTTCCTCAGTCAACGGTGAAGCATTTTAATATATCATTGGCTTCATCACCCATAGAGTAGATAAGTGTATTAACTTGAAATGCCAAATTGTTCACATTTAAGCCTGAATCTACTCTGTACCTTTCAACGCGCCTGTTCCATTTTGGACCGTTTTGAATGTCCATGCAATCAAAATTCTTTGAGGGACTAATGCGAAATCCGTCAGCACTAGCCACTGGCCTGTCCATGTTTACGCGAGAGCCCGTTGAACTTGGGAGTCGCAAACCCTGAAATCCCGCCAGTTTCTTCCTCTTGCAACATGTTGCTAGCAGTAACTTAGTCCTTGCTCGTTAGCTAGCCCAATGATGACCTGCGCTGTTTATCTCCAACACTGTGCCCTCCTTGCTTTGAAACAGCCTGTTAGCCTGAATGTATGATTTACTTGGTAAGTCCGTCATGTTTTTGTGATCATTAAAACCACTTCTGACATCATCTAAAATAAGGAGGCACGACAACGAGGTTCTAGCTTCAACATGTTTACTAGCCTCGTCTGCACGTCATACATAGGTACGAATACCCACAAGGGCCATCCTACTACAACAAGAATGCGGACGGAAAGTTGTAAACGTTGGCGACGCACGGAGTGTAGGACGAGTTGTGGGCGTGTGGTTTGATGTCACCGCGAATATAGGCTATTATCCACCACATAGATTCCATAACCAGCCAGGCTACCGTGTAGGTTCCACCGCCACTTCAGGTTGACTAGCGTGGTGAAAAGGTCGGAGATGTATCAGCTTGTCTCCCCAACAAGGTTATCATGGTGGACGTTGCAGCGGCCGTTCTTTTCCACAAACCGCTGGCGCTCTCTCTTCCCGGGTGCAGATATAGTCATGTCCTGTTTGGTGTTTCCTGCACATCGCAGACCTGATGACCGATTTGTATTTCACCAAATAGCCTTTACGCAATCCGAGAGATGCAATAATATTAACTTGCTCGCCATGGGATGCTACTGTTTTTAGGTAAATTAAAGTGATTTAAAAAAGATGCATAACAATCCATGTATCAGTCGAATAAATAGGCCGTATGCATTCCAGTATTTGTTGGCCCCTCAGTCCTTCCTGGACAACTTTTATATAGTCCCAGGCTTCACATTATTGTTGTTATGTCACACTGTCAAAAGCTCATTGAAAAATGCAAAAGATGTGTCTATAACAGATGCAAACAGTTCCTACCCTTCAACTGTACTCCTTCCAAAATACCACAGTCGACTGCAGTTACTGCACTTTTTACTGCAGTTTCAAAACTGCAATATTTTTTGTAAGGGTGGCCACTTGTTCAGATGAAACACTTCTAAAGAACTGCAGCACCTGCTGGTAGATGTAGCTGTTGGGGAGAGAGAAGGAGGGACGGTAAATATGCTTCTTTGTCCAATCCAATCTCGCTGTGCTATCAATAAAATAGTATTTACCTCGGCCTATAGGCTACATTGTGTGAAATGTGCACATAACTTATTCTGACATAGGCCCACACCAAAACAGCTTTAATACAGTAGAACTATAATAATATTTATTTCAAGGACCCTGACAATTTGATCACTAGCTATTTAGTTCCCCCTAGTGATACTTGGTTGTAAGTGCAACTCCATTTAATGAGGATGTAATTATTGTTAACAAGCCCATATGTCTTCGTGGGAGACGAGGCATTCCCTCTGAGGGTAAACCTGATGCAACCATATCCAGGTAAGACACACTGAGTGTCCAAAACATTAGGAACACCTGCTATTTCCATGACCAGGTGACTCCAGGTGAAAGCTAAGATCCCTTATTGATGTCACTTGTTAAATCCACTTCAATCAGTGTAGATGAAGGGGAGGAGACAGGTTAAAGAAGGATTTTTAAGTCTTGAGACCATTGAGACATGGATTGTGTATGTGTGCCATTCGGAGGGTGACATGTCAACATGGGCTAGCATCCCTGTGGAACGCTTTCAACACCTTGTAGAGTCCATGCCTGATGAATTTAGGCTGTTCTGAGGGATAAAGGGGGTGCAACTCAATATTAGGAAGGTGTTCCTAATGTTTTGTACACTCCATGTATGTTCTCTTCTTCTGGTTGATGACTGTTTGTGTCATGCTGTGAGCTACACACTTGTTTTGCTGTTTTGAATGTAGCTTTTTTCTCATTCACACTTTACAAATCACAATAAAGACTACAATCACTTCATCCTTGCTGTTTTAGTTTGTCATATCTTATTGAGTATAGACCCTCAAGACATTTACCTAACGTTGTGTTGTGAGGACTTCCCTGCTATCTTACATGGATGTTCAGCTGTACACAATAAGGACAGACCCTCGAGACATTTACCTAATCTACATAACACAAGGTTGTGCATGGCCATGTTTAGTGGTCTTTCAATGGAGACCTTCCTGCTATGGTACATGGGTGAGAATGAGTGTCCAGCTGTAGACAATAAGGACAGACCCTCAAGACATTAACCTCATCTACATAGCTCATGTACAAAGCAGTTCACTGAGTAACTGATTCGGAAGTCATGTTTTTTATAACGACAAATATCCAGACAAAGACATTTGCATACCTTTTAGAGTATTTATTTAGGATCACGAGGAAATATCACTAGGAAAATAATACAATGTAAAACACTGTAAAAAATGAAATGAAAACATCATCCCTGACATACGGGAGACAATGATCAGGAGGAATAGACACCATCCATGGTTACCATGACGTCGAAGACAGCCTTTGCTGTACACTGCTGCTGTTTCCGTTATTCCTGCTGCCGTTTCTTTAAGTCATCCACCCGCTTCATAATGTCAGTGTCCGAAGGACCCTCAGCTGTCTTCCTTTCCCGGCCACTGGAGCTGGGCCAGTGATATGGGGCGGAGGTTGATGGAGTTGCCAGGCAGAGAGCCCAGGGTGCGCCTGGAAGGTGCGTTGGTGAGAAGGGCTTGGGCGTTGGGGGGAGGGGCCAGGGAGGTGAATCACCTGTAGAATGGCAATCGGAGTCCATCTTTGTCTCTGGGCTGTCCAAAACACCACCCTCCAAAACGTACAAACGGATGGCAAATACATTGCAAGCAATCTTAAATCAACTCCTTGGGCTCCTTTGAGTTAAAATGCTCACTTAAAAGAACTCTCTTCATAAGCATACCAATCTAATTAGCACACACACCACAGTGTCTGTTTTCAGATGTTTAAACTAGCCCCGCTAATCAATTTCATTTAATCAATTAAATGTATTTATATAGCCCTATTTACACGACTTCCTTAGCCAGCATAGGTTTTCAACAGCTTTGCTTTTGTGTGTAGGGCGCTGTCCGTGGTGCTGATGGAAAGCAGAGGAGATTTCATGCCAACCTGTCACGTCTTGTTCAAAGGCATGGTTATCCATGTTTTAAGCAGTCCTATAGGCCTATTTGTTTGGCAAGACAGCTGTACATGGGTGCATCCTTCTATAATAGGCTGTAGGCCTAACTGGCCCGCCAGAAATATTATTTGGCCCCCCAAATTAATTCGGAAGATTCTTTCAAGGGCCCAAGATGCAAAAACACCCACATGCAATGTCTCAAGAAGGAAGTTACCATACCTAAATAAGGCAACGGTTACATTTTAACTTAATTCATGAGGAGAGAGAATGCAGTCAACTTTTAAAGCAGGCAGCGGACCATTTTGTGGTGCTGAAACGTAAAGCCGCAACCGCAGCGCAATCAATAGGAAGTGAACAGACAGCGCCTAGTGCTGAAAACATTGCTAATTCGTTATAAAAGTGTTGCACAGCAACAGATGGAGAAAACCTACACCAGTCGAGTAATTCATTTAAACAATAATCTTCATTTTAAATTTGACTTTACAAACATCAAGATGGCTTAATTTGAGTATATGTATTATCGAACCTTGGTCTATATAAAATAACTTAACTGGCATCTTTCACTATAAAACAATATATGGACTAATAGAAGTGGGATTTCTTTTATTAGGCCTACTTACAATTGCAGCTGAATAAAATTGTAACATCCCACATGAAACAAAAATGTAAATAAAAAAAGCCGGTGTCTGAATGTCTGTATCGGGGATAGCCTGCTACTTTAACGACAGAACAAACAGAAAATACTGTCAGCTTGAGACCTAAATATCCCTGGATAAGCACTCACAATGTTAGTATTTACTAAATACAGTCATATAGGCCATTAAGTGACTTACTCAATGGGAAAAGCTAAATTTCCCCTCGGACACGATCTTGTGGATGTCGCGTGAGATGGGTGTGATGTTGACGCGCAGGCAGTCCTCCAATTAAAAGCCGGTTTCTGTCGTGGGAACAGAAATTGCGTTCATAGAGGAAAATAAGGGAGGAGTATTCTCCACCTGGGAGGACTGTGAGAGGATCATGTACAAACGCATTGATATCCTTGGGCACTCTGTAGTCTTCTAATCTGGTCGAGAAGTTGTCCCTCAGCTGCTTGATGAAATCTTCCATGAAATCTTCCATCACCGATGTGACAATGCTGCGGCCTGGTCACTCTCCCTGTCGTTTCTTGTGCAGTAGACTTCCAGAGGACAAGTCCAAATCGAACAACTCAAGCTTCCTAGTAAATGCCTCAAATGTTCAACCATGTCCACGACTGTTTTCCCTCTTCCTTGTAACTTGAGATTTAACCCGTGACAGAATATGTCAGTCAAAAAATGCCTCGTGTGTAGCTTGCAGCTAACGCTTCAACGTTTCTGCGTCTGGCCTGTCTGTGGCGGGAAGGCCACCTTTGAATGTTCCATGGTCGGATTTACAACGACTCTGAGATGGAATTCTTTGTAAACAGTGACATTTCTCTGCAAAGAAGACACACTGGCTTGGCATCGGGAAAAGATCATAAGATGAACGCATATCTCTCTGTACATTCTTCCCTGAAACTTTTTCATTATCCACCTTTCTTTTGATACTTTTTGAGAGCTACATTCTCTGTTGCTATGAATATAATTGCTCTGAACGAATGGTGACGTGAACAAAGTAGTGTAGCCTACAGTAGACTACGTAGACCCGTTTTCCCCACCAATCAACGCACAGAGAAATAGAGAAAATAATATTAGAATAGAGCCATGGTGATTTTACGAGCGTAATCAGATCGAAATGTATTATGTTATTGTCACTGAATTTATTATGTACTAATCGGATTTGTTAAACATGTTATTCAATTTGTAGTGTAGGCCAATTAATTGTGCTGATATTATATGCTAATTATGTTCAAGCCCGTCGAATATTAGCGCAGGAAAAATGTGTCCCGAGGCCAAACCCAGTTGACGAACCCTGCTGTAGGTTATTTGTATCTCCATTCACCCTTTGTTTTCTGCGTTTGCTTACTGTTAATGTGACTAGCCTAAATATAGATTGTGTCATGCCTTTATCGATCTGATATTTTGTTTACTAGGCCTACTTGGTACCACTGTTTTGTTCTGTTCGCATTTTTTCGTTCGCATTCGCAGTTGAGTCGGTATTTTTGTTTGCATGCATGAATAACTAGGCTACTAAACATGGATTTTGTTAAGACAGCTATGTGTACGGCTGCATTCACTCCAATGCAAGAACCCTCCAAAACGGTGCCCCCTCACCGATTTCAACTGCCCTTAAGTCAGTTGAAATCTGGCGCCGGATCTGGGTGTCTGTCTGATGATGTTTCAAGTAAACAGTAAGCCATTCCAGGTGTCGGACACACACCGGCAGCTGATCTGTATCGGTGTTCAGATTTCGTGTTATCTCCCTCCAACTGTTGTCTTTTCCGTGCTTGTCCAAATACAACCCTTACGAAAAAAAGATTGCAGTCAGAGTGCAGTATAACTGCAGTACACTGCTGTATAATTGCATTATGCTGCAAATACTGCGTCCAAAATACCACAGTTGACTGCAGTTACTGCACTTTTACTGCAATTTCAAAACTGCAATCTTTTTTTGTAAGGGGAAGGGTTGTAGAAGTTATCGTATTGTCTCACCAGCTCGCACAGATGCTCCTCAAAATTGGATAGAGACATATACATAATTGCGTGAAGCAAATCTCTTAATACAAGTGTGACGCATACAGAATGTATGGTCACATTTGTGTTTACTTATTGTTTCTTTGTATTGGGGAAGAATACTTTTACTGAAATGTCAGTCCTCCAAGATTTAGCCATTGCGATGCATGTATACTACTGTTGGCCAGTAGGGGGCAGTGAGACGCGTTTGCTTCGCACTGGGACTATATGCGATCCTGCACATGTGTGTTCTCAAAAGAACCTTTGAAAGAGAAGCCTTGTTCTCCTGTATCATAATTTGTCCTGTATTACAGGTCAGTAAAGTGAAAAAATACACCCAATACCACAATATAGTTTTGTAACTTGCCTGTTGAAATGTAATGGTTTTGAATAGTGATGCACCGATATGACATTTTTGGCCGATACCGATATCTGATATTTTCCTTGCCAAAAGAAATCGATACCGATAACCGATATTTAAAAATTTTGCGGCCTTTTAAGCATTCTAGTACAGTTAAATAGTTAACACACACAGATGGACGCAGCAGTCTAAGGCAATGCATCTCAGTGCAAGTGGCGTCACCACAGTCCCTGGTTCGAATCCAGGCTGTATCACATCCATCTGTGATTGGGAGTCCCAGCGTCGTCCGGGCCGTCATTGTAAATAAGAATTTGTTCTTAACTTAACTGACTTAACTGACTTGCCTAGTTAAATAAAAGGTTACACCACACTGAACAAAAAGTTAATTTGTTGGCATTTACGTATATCCCCATTACCAGTGGAACATATTCCAAACCCATTTCTTTCACTTACCTGCTGTGTTGTTTCGTTGTTCATTTGTTCAGTCGTTTCATTCTCAACCAGGATTTATATGGAACGCCGTTCGGGTCTTTACACGTCAAATAGGTTATTTGATGTGTATCTTTTTTGACACGCAAAGACCCAAACGGCGTTCCAAAGAAATCCTAGTTGAGAATGAAATGACTGAACAAATGACACAACATAATCTGTTTCAGTAGCTATAGTTAGCTAGCTAGCTAACTATATAGCTAGGTGTCATCATCTAAAATAACCCTAATTTATAAGAAGGTTCTTTTTTAATTAATGGTGATCGGACCCATCTATGTGAAACTAGCCACAATAACGATTAGCCACAATAGAGGGCTTTGCGGTTAGCCTTCAAAATAAAAGTATGGCATAATTCTACTATTTATATTAATTTGTATCACTGTCAATGACATACTTTTATTTTGAAGGCAAACTGCAAATTCCACTATTGTGCCTAATCCTTATTGTGGCCTGCTTCACAACACATAACCCGGTCCGGTCGAGCCTCACTAGCCAGATGAAGCTAGCTGGCTGCTTATAACGTTAGCTTTGGGCAACAGGGTTAACGCTATTTGTTTTCATGAACTGAAGTTCAATTTCAATAGGCCTACAACAAGTGGCAACCTAGCTAATACTTACTCACAATGATTCCTAAATCCTTGCTAAGAATAATGAAAATGACTGCAGTTTCTACTGGTCATTGTTTTCACGCTGGTTGCATTGGTGCTAGCTAGGTACCAAGCTAAAGCTAGCTACCCCAGAAGTTGCGGTCGAACAAATTATGTTTTATTACCAACGTGGTATTGTAAACACATCGTTCGTGGCCGGTGTTTCCTTGCTTGCAGACTTTTTTGTACAGCTTTGACAGTGCTACTGTATCTTTTTTGACACTCAATGACCCAAACGGCGTTCCATAGTATGCATGTCGTGAAGCTAATAGCAGTGACGTTATTACTGTGTAACTCCAGTAGGGCAACATCTGAAAAATAGCGCACTTGGTAGTGTGTACCGGTGCTCGACCAGTCGGCGAAAACCATCATCACCCACGACAGAGAACGGTTGATTGTCAAGGGCAATGAATTCCTTTATCTTGGCTTTAATGGATTTCACCTTTGAGTTGTCTTGCTGAAATGTTCTTACTCTTTCAAATGACTGCTCGACTTGTTGACTGCTCGATCCACACAGCAGACATTGTGTGGGCTAGGTTAAGAATGCTGGGCTGCACGTGTAGCGCAAAATTTTACATGGCGTTATTACGTCATGTACCTACGTTATATAGGTATACACGGTAGCTTTGACATCGGTTTTTAACATCGCCGTTATACTACTCATCAGCCGATACCTATGTTGGTATTTTTAGCTAACCTTCCGATTCCAATATTTTCACCGATATATCATGCATCCCTAGCTTTGAACAACAAAGTAACTGTATAACTTCGTACTACACAGAAAACGCATGTCGAGTGTAAAATGAAGAGTGTAAAATGAAATGGCAGTGCATTCCTTTGATCTAGAAAAAAGCTAATTGTTAACTCCTGAAACTTTTCATTTTTTAAAGACACTCCTGACAATATCCTAAGGGTTTAGAGAATGTAATGTTATAACTGTGATGTTTAAGAACTTTGTAATTGTTGTACTTTAAATGTTAGAAAATTGGTTAGCTTTTGGCTAGCTCCGGTTAGCTTTGGGCTTGCTCTGTTCAGCTTTTGGCTAGCTCCGGTCAGTTGGTTGCTAGCTTCGGTTAGCGAAATGCTAGCTTGTTTGGTCATTTTCCAATAATTAGCATTCATGTCAGTTACAAGTCTTATTAGCCCTTCTTACACTAGGTGAATTGTCACACCCTGATCTGTTTCACCTGTCCTTGTGATTGTCTCCACCCCCTCCAGGTGTCGCTTATTTTCCCCGGTGTATTTATCCCTGTGTTTCCTGTCTCTCTGTGCCAGTTTGTCCGGTCAAGTCAACCAGCGTGTTTTTCCCGTGCTCCTGCTTTTTCTTATCTCTCTTTTTCTAGTCCTCCCGGTTTTGACCCTTTCCTGCCTTGACTCTGAACCTGCTTGCCTGACCATACTGCCTGCCCTGACCTCGAGCCTGCCTGCCACTCTGTACCTCCTGGACTCTGACCTTGTTATGATCTTTTGCTTGTCCATGACCATTCTCTTGCCTGCCTTTTAGATACAAATAAATATCAGCGACTCAAACCATCTGCCTTCCGTTTCTGCATCTGGGTATCGCCCTGTGCCCTTCTATGAATGTATTTTGAGCATGGGTATAAAATAACTTCTAATGACTTATACCAGTCTTTAAAGGCTTTCATGTTTTAGAGTCTCCTATGGGGCTATAGTGGGCAACAGTTAACTACATAATTATAACCTAAACAGGTGAATTAAAGTTGAGTAAATGTGTTTGGGTATAAATGTAAAGAATTTGTTGATGTGAATTGGATTGGAATTTAATCTTTTTGATGTGTGAATTTATATATTTTTGATATGTTTATGAAATAATATGCCAGGGATTTATGAGACAAATTATTAAATACAAAAGAAAACATTGAAATACAATGAAAAGACAGAAAGACCATTTGCACTTGAGAGAATGTTGAATAAAAGAATTGTGAGAACCTTTGAAAGAGAAGCCACGTTCTCCTGTTTCATTATTTATCCTGTGTTACAGGAACTATCATCTGCTGCACCAGTCCCTAAACTGGGACCTGTAACATATTTTTTGGGGCTCGTCAGGGATCGGCGCCACCTGTCGGTTGGGAGCTGATCCAGTGATAGATAACATCTGAGACCAAGATGGATCTGCGGCTGAAATCCATGTTGCGGACAGACTAATGTGAGCAGAGACTGATTCTTGATTCTGGACTGTGCTGACCGTTCGTGAGTAAAAGGAAGAAGTTACAATGTCAGACAGTGGGAGGAAGAGCCTGGTGTGAAACATCAGGAAGAGCCTGCTCAGCCTGTCAGTAAAGAAACGTTTTCAACTTGCCAGTACTGCGGGTCAAGTGCTAGACAAAGACCAGTCAGAGCTCGAAGACGGTGATCATGAAGGTTGCTTTGAGTACATCAGCGCCTTTATGTACAGTAAGTCAATACTTGAGTCAGAGGATGGGGGTGTGGTTGAATTGTTGGTTTTGAAAGATAATGTTGATGCTGTTATACAGACTCATAATGTAACAACACTGTTTTACCCAAGTGATAATATTGAGCCGTGCGACACATTAACAATCCCTCCACCTATTGAAATAGCTCATGCAGTCACAGCTAGTCCAGTTGATGCTACTCCACCTACTGACCTAGCTCATACAGTCACAGCTAGCACAGTCAAAACGACACCAAATACTGATTTACTTAGAGTGCTTGCAAGCTATGAGGAGCTTAGCAAGAAACTTCTCCAATATGTTACTGTACCTACTTCACAGCATGGGGTCCACAACGCCCTCTACAACACACTACAGTGACACGCCATGCAGAAGCCTGCAGTCTGGGCTGACGACACACCCAAAACACGAGAAGGTGATCTCCTTAAGAGACCTATCCTACCTATCCTAGAACTGAGCTTAATGCAGAGCCATGTAGTAATACCAATACACCTCCCTGTATCACGCCAGAAGTAGTCAGCGTACAACAGAGACGTAGTGCTGGAAAAACCTCCACTTTACCCTCACCAGACCCACCAGCTGCTAAAAGCCCTGACCCAATGTAACTTGAATGGCTTAGCAGTGAGTGCTTTGCTTGACACAGGAACTAAAGTCAGCATGATAGATCGTATTTGGAAAGACAAATACCTACCTGATCTTGATATCAGACCACTCATTGAAATAATTAATGGTAATAACAAGCTGAAGGTGTATGCAGTAGATGGAGACCTCATCAGCCTATTGGTTAGAGCGTTGGGCCAGTAACCAAAAGGTTGCTGGATCAAATCCCTGAGCTGACAAGGTAAAAATCTGTCGTTCTGCCCCTGAACAAGGCAGTTAACGCACTGTTCCCTGGTAGGCCGTCATTGTAAATAATAATTTGTTCTTAACTGACTTGCCTAGTTAAATAAAACGTTTAAAAAATATATATATATCCCTTCCGATGGTTTGGTTGCCATAACAGTAAACTTATCTGGGAATGAGGAACCCAGCCTGTCAATTGATGTCTCTTTCCTAGTGAGTGGTCTACCACTGGAGAGGGCATTGCTTGTGTTCAATGTATTTGAAGAACTGGTCCAAGGGCAACCAGAGAGACTCATACCTACCCTCATTACCCTACTCTGTGGGGCCATCTCTATTCCTGATTGACAAAGCAAAGACCATTGTGAGCTGTATGTAGACCATAAAACCCAATGTGCAGCAAGGACGCCTGAGGGTTGGCCGACTGGACGTAGTCATTGCCGCTGGCCAGGTAGCTTGGGTTAAGTGTAGAGTTCCACACAGTATGGACCAATCCGATGCCCCGGTGTTGTTTGAGCCAGATGAAAACAGTATGCCGCTACAGCAACTGGATATGGATGAAGGCTTGCTAGAAATCCGGACCCAAGGAGGCCATATGTAGTAGTGCCGGTAGACACCAACACAAAACACAACATCATCTTGCCACGAAAGACAGCTCTGGGCAGTATTCAGCCCAACCAGAAGGTGGTTGAAACAGACTCATCCAGCAAATCAGAGTTCAATGTGAAGGTCAACAGCGTTACCCCCCCACCAGCTGATCCATCACTGTGGCACCCACCAGTTGACATCAGTCACCTAGACAAGCGACAGCCAAGAAGATGTTATATGAAGAATCAGCAGCGTTCGCTCGAGACAGCGATGACCTTGGGTGTATTCCAAGCCTGAAAATATCACTCAAATTCAAATATGACATTCCTGTGCAGAGAGCGTACTCATCAGTCCCGAAGCCATTGTTCCAAGAAGTTAAGGGACCTCCAGCAGGCCACAAATGTGCATGTGTCTGCTCAAACGGTCAGAAACAGACTCCATGAGGGTGGTATGAGGGCCCGACGTCCACAGATGGGGGTTGTGCTTACAGCCCAACACCGTGCAGGACGTTTGGCATTTGCCAGAGAACACCAAGATTGGCAAATTCGCCACTGGCACCCTGTGCTCTTCACAGATGAAAGCAGGTTCACACTGAGCACATGAGCACATGTGACAGACGTGACAGAGTCTGGAGACGCCGTGGAGAACGTTCGGCTGCCTGCAACATCCTCCAGTATGACCGGTTTGGCGGTGGGTCATTCATGGTGTGGGGTGGCATTTCTTTGTTGGGCCGCACAGCCCTCCATGTGCTCGCCAGAGGTAGCCTGACTGCCATTAGGTACCGAGATGAGATCCTCAGACCCCTTGAGAGACCATATGCTGACACATGCACATTTGTGGCCTGCTGGAGGTCATTTTGCAGGGCTCTGGCAGTGCTCCTCCTTGCACAAAGGCGGAGGTAGCGGTCCTGCTGCTGGGTTGTTGCCCTCCTACGGCCTCCTCCACGTCTTCTGATGTACTGGCCTGTCTCCTGGTAGTGTCCTCCATGCTCTGGACACTACGCTGACAGACACAGCAAACCTTCTTGCCACAGCTCGCATTGATGTGCCATCCTGGATGAGCTGCACTACCTGAGCCACTTGTGTGGGTTGTAGACTCCGTCTCATGCTACCACTAGAGTGAAAGCACCGCCAGCATTCAAAAGTGACCAAAACATCAGCCAGGAAGCATAGGAACTGAGAAGTGGTCTGTGGTCACCACCTGCAGAACCACTCCTTTATTGGGGGTGTCTTGCTAATTGCCTATAATTTCCACCTTTTGTCTATTCCATTTGCACAACAGCATGTGAAATTTATTGTCAATCAGTGTTGCTTCCTAAGTGGACAGTTTGATTTCACAGAAGTGTGATTGACTTGGAGTTACATTGTGTTGTTTAAGTGTTCCCTTTAGTTTTTTGAGCAGTGTATTATCATAGGAAGTCAAAAGTCAGTGAACCATGACCAAATTGCATAAGAAATGTCCAAATGCCATATATAAGTATTGAAAGTACAAAATCAGGATGTTATGTCCATTTGCCATATATGATCATAGGAAGTCGGCTTCTGAACTCAAAAGTCAGTGAACCATGTCCAAATGGCATAAGAAATATCCAAATGACATATATACTGACCAAATGATATATATCACTATGTTATTAAGCCCTGAATCAACCTAGAAGGTCTATTTGTCATGTTTGATCATAGGAAGTAAGAATATCTCATTGATGTTAATTCAGCGTGTCCATTTCGTAATGGGAAGTTCTTATGGATATATATTGGCAATGGATACTGTCAATTTGCAGAAGAGCATGTTCACACTGACAATATAGCATATGGGTAATAGACACTGTCCAATCGCTCGTTGGTGTTGATTTCAGCCTGTCTATTTGGTGATGGAAAATCCCTCATTAAACACATTGGTCATCTACAAGTCTCTGCTAGGTAAAGCCCCGCCTTATCTCAGCTCACCGGTTACCATAGCAACACCCACCCGTAGCACACGCTCCAGCAGGTATATTTCACTGGTCATCCCCAAAGCCAACACCTCCTTTGGCCGCCTTTCCTTACAGTTCTCTGCTGCCAATGACTGGAACGAACTGCAAAAATCACTGAAGCTGGAGACTCATATCTCCCTCACTAACTTTAAGCGCCAGCTGTCACAGCAGCTCACAGATCACTGCACCTGTACATAGCCCATCTGTAAATAGCCCATCCTACTACCTCATTCCCATACTGTTATTTATTTATTTTGCTCCTTTGCACCCCAGTATCTCTACTTTCACATTCATCTTCTGCACATCTATCACTCCAGTGTTTAATTGCTATATTGTAATTATTTCGCCACTATGGCCTATTTATTGCCTTATCTCCCTTATCCTACCTCATTTGCACACACTGTATATAGACTTTTTCTATTGTATTATTGACTGTATGTTTGTTTATTCCATGTGTAACTCTGTGTTGTTGTTTGTGCCGCACTACTTTGGTTTATCTTGGCCAGGTCGCAGTTGTAAAGAAGAACTTGTTCTCAACGAGCCTACCTGTTTAAATAAAGGTGAAAGGTGAAAGGTGAAATAAAGGTGAAATAAATCAAATTGAACTCAAAAGCTCCCAATATTTCTTTGGTTCGTCAAATTAGGAGTGACCTACTCGGTGACCTACCTCTGAAAACAGGTTCCCTAGAGCGGACCACACAATAACTCTATTACTATAGGTAAGAACTCAGTTTACCGCCTTAACAAGCGGCCGCTTGTGTTTTGTGCAGTCCGTCCAGGAAGCCCATTCACAGCTGCAGATTTTCACTGTCTCTGGTCCTTTTTCACCACTCCCGGCAAGCTCGCCATTTATATCATATTTCACAAATATCGGAGCATGTGAGTTCAAATACTTTTTATTACTTCATAATCAAAGCCGAGCTGGATCATGAATACAACTCCCTTCTAGTCTTGGCACAGACTACTTATACATTTGTCCTCCTTACGTCATACTCATAGTAACTCCTCTTAATGGCTCATCACCTCTGGCATTTTAGCCACCGTTATAATATTGCCTTCATATTAGGACATGCAACCTGTAGTCACAGAAATAGTTTCATGCATGTATGTCACACCCTGACCAGAGAGAGCTGCTTATTCTCTATGTTGGTTGGGGCGTGACAGTGACTAGGGTGGCTTATCTAGGTGAATAATGATCTATGTTGGCCTGGTATGGTTCCCAATCAGAGGCAGCTGTTTATCGTTGTCTCTGATTGGGGATCATATTTAGGCAGCCATTTCCCCATTGTGCTTTGTGGGATCTTGTCTATGTATAGTTGCCTGTTAGCACTATTGTTAGCTTCACGTTTCGTTTTGAGATGTATTGTTTTTGTTTTGCTGTGAGTTTCACCTAGTAATAAAAAGATGTGGAACCCAGATCACGCTGCGCTTTGGTTCACTCATTTCGACGAGCGTGACAATGTAGGACCATAGCAACAGACCTTAGGACTCTACAGGAATAACCAATACATGTTATCCTGCGAACTCCTCTGAAAGGGACACTCCTGTTCTGGAAAAACCCAAGAGGTGTAACCATATCAACAGTACATAGTTGGCCATACCAGTTACAAGAATAACCAGCCGTGCATGTCTAATGGTGTCAAATGACCCAAAGCACATAACTAGTTTTGCTGGAAGACAGGTTGATAAACAGGTTAATGTTAAGCCCTGCATGTTTTTTTTCCAAAGTCTCATGGAATGTAGGCCTACATTGAACACCACCCATTGGCTGCTACTGTAGGCTGCATGATAGAACAGCTATTTCCATGGTAAAATGTTATGGGATGCATTTTCTCCATTGTTTTTGATGATAGGCAACTCTGGTAGGCATACATTATGATCAAATAGCCACAATAGCCTATGTGACCACTGTCTGAAACTGGAACTTAAAGCGGATACAGCCTTCGTGCTCTAGGTAAACGCACGCTGGAAGTTGCACAGAATTTACACAATGTTCAAGTTTGCGCTCAGCAAAAAAATAAATTAGAGGGAACATTGTTTGAAGCGTGTCATTTCCAGTGCTATTGAGTTGGCAACACCGATTGGAAGGTGAGTGTTAAGCCTATATCTTCTCTATATCTATCTGTCCGGGTGGCTGGTCTCAGACCATCCCGTAGGTGAAGAAGCTGGATGTGGAGGTCCTAGACTGGTGTGATTACACGTGGCCTGCGGTTGTGAGGCCGGTTGGACCTACTGCCAAATTCTAAAAAATGATGTTGGTGGCGGCTTATTGTAGAGAAATGAACATTCAATTATCTGGCAACAGCTCTGGTGGACATTCCTGCAGTCAGCATGCCAATTGCAAGCTCCCTCAAAACTTGAGACATCTGTGACATTGTGTTGTGTGGAAAAACTGCACATTTTAGAGTGGCCTTTTATTTTCCCCAGCACAAGGTTAACTGTTTATTGATCATGCTGTTTAATCAGCTTCTTGATATGCCACACCTGTCAGGTGGATTATCTTGGCAAAGGAGAAATGCTCACTAACAGGGATGTAAACAAATTTGTGCACAAAAATGAAGAGCAATAAGCTTTTTGTGCATATGGAACATTTCTGGGATTTTTTATTTCGGCTCATGAAACATGGTAGGGGGTGGCTTTAGCACTGACCTAGAAAGCTGACAGACAGGAATTCCCGAAAAGAGATACACTATATACACATTAGTGGATTCGGCTATTTCAACCACACCCGTTGCTGACGGGTGTATAAAATCGAGCACACAGCCATGCAATCTCCATAGACAAACATTGGCAGTAGAATGGCCTTACTGAAGAGCTCAGTGACTTTCAACGTGGCACCGTCATAGGATGCCACCTTTCCAACAAGTCAGTTTGTCAAATTCGAGATCCATACAGAAATGGTTTGTCGAGATCGGTGTGGAAGAACTTGACTGGCCTGCACAGAGCCCTGACCTCAACTCCATCGAACACCTTTGGGATGAATTGGAACACCGACTGCGAGCCAGGCCTTATCGTCCAAAATCAGTGCCCAACCTCACGAATGCTCGTGGCTGAATGGAAGCATGTCCCCGCAGCAAATGTTCGAACATCTAGTGGAAAGCCTTCACAGAAGAGTGGAGGCTGTTATAGCAGCAAAGGGGGGGACCAACTCCATATTAATGCCCATGATGTTGGAATGAGATGTTTGACGAGCAGACGTCATGTCATGTAGCTTCCAACATACACCCCTGAAGAAGAGCCTCCCTATCAAGCGCACTGTCTAGATGAACGCTTCAGACGGCGCGTTTGCCAAGAGGATGATGCACGAGACCATTAAAAAAATATTACCCAGGATGACAGACTAACTCCCAAACCACCCCGTCCCGACTAAGCCAATACCTTGTTCAATACTCCCCACTTGGCAAACAGTTCCACCATATCAGTTCGACCAAGCATCACGAGTGCCCGCCCAATGCTGGGCAATCGTTTGGAGATTTTGCATAAATAGAAACTAATGTTGGTGTAGCATACTGTTAATATTTAACCAATCTAAAGGCTGCTACCTACATGCCTCCAAAGGCACCTACCGTAGTAGGTAGCGCTTTTCGAGTAGGTTACTGCCATTTGGAGTCGACGGCAGCATCATGTGATAACGCATTCACATTCCACCGAGCATGAGATGTTTTTAGCCACTGTAGCAGTGTGAGCAACTAGTGCTAGCAATTCAATGAACAATTATTCCAAAATGGAAATATCTGACAGGAATAACAAGTAAGCAAGCAACAGGAATCAATCTCCTCAACGAATGAAGTCGGCACCAACGAGAATAATTATCCTAAGATATGGGGTCCTCCTCTCGCATTTTGCCTGGTCTGCTGCTCTATCATTGTGGACATGACAGGTAAGTTGCACGCATGATATCAAACAGCACATGTCAAACTCATTCCATGGAGGGCCGAGTGTCTGCGGGTTTTCGCTCCTCCCTTGGAGGATTTCACCGATTAGTAAGCAACTCCCCTCACCTGGTTGTCTAGGTCTTAATTGAAAGCAAAAAAACAAAAACCAGCAGACACTAGGCCCTCCATGGAATACAGGCTTTTTTCAGATAGCTAAATAATCAATTTTACTAACTGTTTAAGAATGATTCATAACCAGAATTGTGGTGTTTCACTCTGAAGCTAATATTGCATACCCGTGCATATTATTAAATGACACCGATGTTCAAGATAACATGGTTATATATTTGTTGATTAATATTGAAAGGTTATATGATGCAATCTAATTAGATTAGAAGGCCTAGGCTACTTCATCCTAATGTAAGTTAAATGCAATGGATACAAAACAAATGCTGGCATGTGATAAAGGGTGACATGTCCATTGTAATTCTATAAATGCATATCAAACAGGAATATATATATTCAATTAAGTGAATACTATAATACATTAATGCATTTCTCCTTGCAGGGGATGAACTGCAGCCACCAGATGCTCAAGACTCAAAACCAGCAACGTGTGGAGACTTCAACACTTGTAATTTTGAATAAATGTTAAACATTTTATTGGATTTCCTATATTGCTGTGCACGAGTCCTTAAAGCACAGTCCAAAATAAGTCATTTCCAGGTGAGGGACATCTCAAGGAGATTAACCTCCAACATTTAGTTATGACAGACACAGCTTTTTTTAGACACGGGACAGGAGTTTACAGGATTATGTTCCAGCCCTTCACTAACACCTAACTCAACTAATTGTGGTCGAAATTGGAGACTTGCATACACTGCAATCCACTGGGATAGAAATCACGTCTGTATTTGAGAATGAGCGTAATAAGTTACGATGTCCTGACATATCTGCATAATTAACAATAACATAAGTGATTCTATTTCTATCTAACATTGTGATGTTGCTCACGCCTGAATAATATTCTGGGATATGGTGATTATCCTGGTGGCCGGGAGGTTCGCAACAAGTTCTTTACATCTGCAGAGTGTCTAGGAGGAATGTCCTTCAACCTGGAACAAGCAGAGGCGAGGGGAGAAATGAACCTAACCTCAGTGCTGGTTGAAGTTGCTGAAGCCACAACTACCTATATTAATGTTCAATTGTTTTCTTAACAGTTACGTATATTTTTGAGATTGGTCAAGTTGTTTACCGTAAGAGTAGAATAACTTAGCCTCTAATTTTATCAAGTAACACCAACCCCAATAGTGCAAAACAATAGGGGAAGGGAAAGTGGCAAAATAAAGTTAGCTAGGTAAACAGACACTGCATGAAGCTAGCTAGCAAAACAGACTCATCAACAGAATGCACAAATAACTTGGCTGGCAAGCAAGCTTAGATTGAACAACACAGCTGGCTGCATTTCCTATGTTTTTCATCAGATGTTGTTAAAATGTCTTACCTCCAAACATGTCGGGCAGGAGTGTTTTGTCCTGCCAAGCCAATGTAATGGAGTGAAACGCAATCAGGTGTCCACTTTAGTCCCTTTAAACAAAAGGAAAAAAAATATTTGCTACATGTCTTTAGCTGGCTTTCAAGTTTACCAATTCATGATTGAAAAACTGTCTGGGTCTTTACTTTACTTTATTGACACATTGCGGAATCTACGATTAGTTAGATCAGTTGTTCATCTCTAAACAGCCGATAAGCAGGATGAGATCGCCTGCTAGCTAGCTATTGCGTACGACGTGTTAGCTAGCCAGGCAATGGGCTGATAAACATCTGAATTCACAATTCATATGAAAGTCATTTGAACATGAACATAATTTGTTAAATAAATAAACGTTACAGTACTTAGATTTTGAAAAGTTATTCCTTGTTCTTCTGAAAAATCTTATACAAACCGGGGACTTCTGTCTCCATTTATTTTCAAAATTTTTGCTGTGCCTGTCACGGCCGTCGACGGAAGGAGACCAAGGTGCCGCGTGGTGAGCGTACATTTTATTTTATTTATAGTAAATGTCGCCAAGAAAACAAAGAAACGACCGTGAAGCTTAACCGGGCATTAGTGCCACTAACAAAGATATGTTCGCCCTCTGGTTGATATTAGCTATGTTTCCATTAACTTGTTTCGTGATTCTTTGTTGACATTTAGTAAGTTTGCATAGAAAATAGATGTGACAATTGCCTGCTAGGGTGAATTTCAATTGAACTATCTTGTGTTGACAAAAACAGCTGGACGTACCGTGTCGAATAAAGATGTAATGGCTGAAGTGTTTGCATTACCCATTTAGGCAAATTGCGCATTAATACATTTCAGACAACCTGTAAGGCCTCCCACCTATCTGTTTCATGTCACAGGTAGCCCCCGAAAGCCAGCATGTATACAATAAGTTGCTAATATTTGCCATATTCTAATAATTCTCATGTGCCAACGTATAGCCACGGTCCATGCCATGGTGAAAAACATGCACTCCTCTAGATCTGAAATACTTGGATGATGAAACTTGCCAGCCAACCAGAAAAACAAGGCGAAGCAATGCAGGCATTCTTGAAAGTCAGGACAATCCTTGTCCTGCAAAGAAACAGTGGAGCTTTTAGTTACGCGGTGACATCACGCGCCCCGCCTACATTCAAACTGATTCGGCAATCATTATTTATTAGAATGAATTTGTCGCAATAAAGTTAGACAAAATAAAAATCCACACAGGATGGGCGGGCATTAAACCCACGCCAACATGGTAGAGTTATATTTATGCGCTGAAGGCAGCTGCCCTAACAGCTAGAATACCCCAGGCCACGATTAAACTTAATTTTGAGTTTATTTGTAACCTTAGGATACACTAGGAACTTGTATGTCATAGCCTAGTGAAGACCCAATATCTATCTTGTGTAATTAAGCGATATAAAATGCTGGTTGTTGATGTATATGGCTGCATTTCAAATACATTTTTGTACATTTGAATGTTGAAGTAATATGACCTAGGCCTAGCGTTTGAGTGAGCAAGAGAACATCATTTTTTATAGCATGCCCTAATCCCAATGACTCGACTGCCCCCGCATAGAGAGAAAGAGACTGCTCATTTTCAGCCACTTACGAGGCTCATTTGAACTTCCTGATGCATCAGGAAAATTCTCTGCGACAAAAGAATGATCAAGTTAAGAACCAACATCTGTAGTCTTCAAACGCGCCCCCAATATCAGTCACTGTCAAATGGTGGTTAGGTCTGATCTTCCAACTGCGCCATGTAGCACCATCCTAGACCATGTGCCAGGCGACAATTACAGATGTGGTCGATGTACCAAGTGTAACTTCACAAACAAATGCACTAGGCCTTTATGTTCAATCACACCATCACGTGCAAGGCCATTAAGATTAAGGGTATCATTAGGCCTACGTGTTCTACAAAAACAAATGTATACCTAATAAAGTGTATTTGGGCTCTATGTAGGAAAAAATAAACAATCCCAGAAGACAACAATATCACAACACAGGAGTAATATGAGCAATCTTTATCAGAGGAAACCTGTGGCTCCACATTAATGGAGGCCCGTCACAATATTAGCTCTCTGAAATACAATCGTATTGAACATGTCTAGGTTCCTAGGACGGGGGGGGCATTGATAATTTATTATTGATGTGTTGTATTGGATTCTCCGTTTGCCCACTATTTCACCAAAAGGTCTTAAGAGTTTCACATCAGACTTTTACTATGGTAAATAGCCTACGGTGTGATTATATGTCATATCATGGATAACAGCTTATCACTGGTACACAAGTTGTTTTACATTACATTACATTTAAGTCATTTAGCAGACGCTCTTATCCAGAGCGACTTACAAATTGGTGCATTCACCTTATGATATCCAGTGGAACAACCACTTTACAATAGTGCATCTAACTCTTTTAAGGGGGGGGGGTTAGAAGGATTACTTTATCCTATCCTAGGTATTCCTTAAAGAGGTGGGGTTTCAGGTGTCTCCGGAAGGTGGTGATTGACTCCGCTGACCTGGCGTCGTGAGGGAGTTTGTTCCACCATTGGGGTGCCAGAGCAGCGAACAGTTTTGACTGGGCTGAGCGGGAACTGTACTTCCTCAGAGGTAGGGAGGCGAGCAGGCCAGAGGTGGATGAACGCAGTGCCCTTGTTTGGGTGTAGGGCCTGATCAGAGCCTGAAGGTACGGAGGTGCCGTTCCCCTCACAGCTCCGTAGGCAAGCACCATGGTCTTGTAGCGGATGCGAGCTTCAACTGGAAGCCAGTGGAGAGAGCGGAGGAGCGGGGTGACGTGAGAGAACTTGGGAAAGTTGAACACCAGACGGGCTGCGGCGTTCTGGATGAGTTGTAGGGGTTTAATGGCACAGGCAGGGAGCCCAGCCAACAGCGAGTTGCAGTAATCCAGACGGGAGATGACAAGTGCCTGGATTAGGACCTGCGCCGCTTCCTGCGTGAGGCAGGGTCGTACTCTGCGAATGTTGTAGAGCATGAACCTACAGGAACGGGTCACCGCCTTGATGTTAGTTGAGAACGACAGGGTGTTGTCCAGGATCACGCCAAGGTTCTTAGCACTCTGGGAGGAGGACACAATGGAGTTGTCAACCGTGATGGCGAGATCATGGAACGGGCAGTCCTTCCCCGGGAGGAAGAGCAGCTCCGTCTTGCCGAGGTTCAGCTTGAGGTGGTGATCCGTCATCCACACTGATATGTCTGCCAGACATGCAGAGATGCGATTCACCACCTGGTTATCAGAGGGGGGAAAGGAGAAGATTAATTGTGTGTCGTCTGCATAGCAATGATAGGAGAGACCATGTGAGGATATGACAGAGCCAAGTGACTTGGTGTATAGCGAGAATAGGAGAGGGCCTAGAACAGAGCCCTGGGGGACACCAGTGGTGAGAGCACGTGGTGCGGAGACAGATTCTCGCCACGCCACCTGGTAGGAGCGACCTGTCAGGTAGGACGCAATCCAAGCGTGGGCCGCGCCGGAGATGCCCAGCTCGGAGAGGGTGGAGAGGAGGATCTGATGGTTCACAGTATCAAAGGCAGCCGATAGGTCTAGAAGGATGAGAGCAGAGGAGAGAGAGTTAGCTTTAGCAGTGCGGAGCGCCTCCGTGACACAGAGAAGAGCAGTCTCAGTTGAATGACTAGTCTTGAAACCTGACTGATTTGGATCAAGAAGGTCATTCTGAGAGAGATAGCAGGAGAGCTGGCCAAGGACGGCACGTTCAAGAGTTTTGGAGAGAAAAGAAAGAAGGGATACTGGTCTGTAGTTGTTGACATCGGAGGGATCGAGTGTAGGTTTTTTCAGAAGGGGTGCAACTCTCGCTCTCTTGAAGACGGAAGGGACGTAGCCAGCGGTCAAGGATGAGTTGATGAGCGAGGTGAGGTAAGGGAGAAGGTCTCCGGAAATGGTCTGGAGAAGAGAGGAGGGGATAGGGTCAAGCGGGCAGGTTGTTGGGCGGCCGGCCGTCACAAGACGCGAGATTTCATCTGGAGAGAGAGGGGAGAAAGAGGTCAAAGCACAGGGTAGGGCAGTGTGAGCAGAACCAGCGGTGTCGTTTGACTTAGCAAACGAGGATCGGATGTCGTCGACCTTCTTTTCAAAATGGTTGACGAAGTCATCAGCAGAGAGGGAGGAGGGGGGAGGAGGATTCAGGAGGGAGGAGAAGGTGGCAAAGAGCTTCCTAGGGTTAGAGGCAGATGCTTGGAATTTAGAGTGGTAGAAATTGGCTTTAGCAGCAGAGACAGAAGAGGAGAATGTAGAGAGGAGGGAGTGAAAGGATGCCAGGTCCGCAGGGAGGCGAGTTTTCCTCCATTTCCGCTCGGCTGCCCGGAGCCCTGTTCTGTGAGCTCGCAATGAGTCGTCGAGCCACGGAGCAGGAGGGGAGGACCGAGCCGGCCTGGAGGATAGGGGACATAGAGAGTCAAAGGATGCAGAAAGGGAGGAGAGGAGGGTTGAGGAGGCAGAATCAGGAGATAGGTTGGAGAAGGTTTGAGCAGAGGGAAGAGATGATAGGATGGAAGAGGAGAGAGTAGCGGGGGAGAGAGAGCGAAGGTTGGGACGGCGCGATACCATCCGAGTAGGGGCAGTGTGGGAAGTGTTGGATGAGAGCGAGAGGGAAAAGGATACAAGGTAGTGGTCGGAGACTTGGAGGGGAGTTGCAATGAGATTAGTGGAAGAACAGCATCTAGTAAAGATGAGGTCAAGCGTATTGCCTGCCTTGTGAGTAGGGGGGGAAGGTGAGAGGGTGAGGTCAAAAGAGGAGAGGAGTGGAAAGAAGGAGGCAGAGAGGAATGAGTCAAAGGTAGACGTGGGGAGGTTAAAGTCACCCAGAACTGTGAGAGGTGAGCCATCCTCAGGAAAGGAACTTATCAGGGCGTCAAGCTCATTGATGAACTCTCCAAGGGAACCTGGAGGGCGATAAATGATAAGGATGTTAAGCTTGAAAGGGCTGGTAACTGTGACAGCATGGAATTCAAAGGAGGCGATAGACAGATGGGTCAGGGGAGAAAGAGAGAATGTCCACTTGGGAGAGATGAGGATCCCAGTGCCACCACCCCGCTGACCAGAAGCTCTCGGGGTGTGCGAGAACACGTGGGCAGACGAGGAGAGAGCAGTAGGAGTAGCAGTGTTATCAGTGGTAATCCATGTTTCCGTCAGTGCCAAGAAGTCGAGGGACTGGAGGGAAGCATAGGCTGAGATGAACTCTGCCTTGTTGGCCGCAGATCGGCAGTTCCAGAGGCTGCCTGAGACCTGGAACTCCACGTGGGTCGTGCGCGCTGGGACCACCAGGTTAGAGTAGCAGCGGCCACGCGGTGTGAAGCGTTTGTATGGTCTGTGCAGAGAGGAGAGAACAGGGATAGACAGACACATAGTTGACAGGCTACAGAAGAGGCTACGCTAATGCAAAGGAGATTGGAATGACAAGTGGACTACACGTCTCGAATGTTCAGAAAGTTAAGCTTACGTTGCAAAAAATCTTATTGACTAAAATGATATAGTACTGCTGGCTGGTGAAATAGGCTAGCTAGCAGTGGCTGCGTTGTTGACTTCGTTTTGAAAGTGTAGCTGGCTAGGTAACCTCTAACTGGCTAGGTAACCTCGACAATTACTCTAGACTACACAATTATCTTGGATACAAAGACGGCTATGTAGCCAGCTAAGATCAAACAAATCAAACTGTTGTACTGTAATGAAATGAAATGTTTTGAAGTAGGTTATGTGTTATTATATCTACGACCACCGCCTGCGCTTAATGGTCTTGTGGGCGGGTATTCTAACAGTTTTTACTGCGGCCTGGGTTGTAACTCTGCCCGATTGGTATTTATGAATTTATCTTTATGCGTACTTCCCCAGATTTAATTATGGGCATTAAAATCACCACACCATGTTAAGGATCGGCCCCTTTTTTTCAATTGTCACCTAAAATGACATACCCAAATCTCTCTGCCTGTAGCTCAGGCCCTGAAGCAAGAATATGCATATTCTTGGTGCCATTTGAAAGGAAACATCAGGAGACCATCCGCCACCTCATCAGGAGCATGCCCAGGCGTTGTAGGGAGGTCATACAGGCACGTGGAGGCCACACACACTACTGAGCCTCATTTTGACTTGTTCTAAGGACATTACATCAAAGTTGGATCAGCCTGTAGTGTGGTTTTCCACTTTAATTTTGAGTGTGACTCCAAATCCAGACCTCCATGGGTTAATAAATTTGATTTCCATTGATCATTTTTGTGTGATTTTGTTGTCAGCACATTCAACTATGTAAAGAAAAAAGTATTTAATAAGAATATTTCATTAATTCAGATCTAGGATGTGTTATTTTAGTGTTCCCTTTATTTTTTTGAGCAGTGTAAATAGATTGTTCCAACCCATCATCTCTTGGCTGATTCAACATCTATTGCATCCTTACTTCAGTTGCCTCTGTAATTCTTTGGCCGCGAGTACCACCACATCTATGCATGCAGACTTTTTCTTAACCTGATCACTTACATTCATCACACAACACATGAACGCCAAGAAGTCAACCCTGTTCACCGTCAACGATTATTTTATGACCGCCCACTGATGGTCACATTTCGTGGAGACCCCAGTTTGTGCTACTCCCTCACCTCTCGCTTCCATTGGAGGCCCGCTGCACCAATTTCCTCACAGGTTCTGTACTTTGAACTCTCCGTGCTGCTTCAGCATACGCTACCTTGTTTGAGATCTAATATCTCTGTACCTGCTTTCTGCTTCTGTGCTATACAACCCCCGAACGCAGCACTATGTTGTCTGCCGCAGTTAAAGCACCTTGCTTTGGCCTCCACCCCACACTTGTTCATCTGAAATTCAGATCCACAAGCACTTTTTAAATGTGCAAATGCATATTCCACGGTTGTAAATGTTAGGGATTTCTGAACATTTGCTCACCAATAATTCTACATTTATTCAATTGGAGTTATATTTGTGAGCTATGTTGAATACATTTTCCGATCATGGATTTATTTGTGATTTATAGTGAATATTTGTAAGATATTTTTACATATTTACAGATTACAGAAAACATTTTAATATATTCACAGATAATAGTTTTATTTGTGAGTTATGTTGAATATATGCACGGATCGTGGTAGACATACAGAATAAAGAAACAAATCTCACTCCATACCAGTGTCCCTGTGGTCCAAGTTGGATGAGCAGGTTTCAACCAGCTTGAAACTTGCTTCACCGTAGAAAACATTTTAATATACATGTATACATTGAAAAACATCTGGAAACATTGTAATATTGTAACATTGTAACATTGTAATATTGATAAAGAATACTTCTTTACTTCTTTAAATGAAATGAATATATACATACATGACTGACTGACCCTTCTAATGTGACTATCCCCATCGCTTCTACCTCTTTTCCCCCTACCCCTCTACAAAATTTCTCCCTGCAGGCAGTCACTGAGTCCAAGGTGCTAAAGGAGCTCCTGAAACTTGACCCCAAAAACCATCTGGGTCAGATGATTTAGACCCTTTCTTCTTTAAGGTTGCTACCCCTATCATCGCCACGCCTATCTCCGACCTTTTTAACCTGTCTCTCCTCTCTGGAGAGGTTCATATTGCTTGGAAGGCAGCTTGGAAGGCAGTTCGTCCTCTATTTAAAGGGGGAGATCAAGCTGATCCTAACTGTCATAGGCCTATTTCTATTTTGCCCTGTTTATCAAAAGTGTTGGAAAAACTTGTCAGTAATCAACTGACTGGCTTTCTTGATGTCTATAGTATTCTCTCTGGTACGCAGTCTGGTTTGCGCTCATGTTATGGATGTGTCACTGCAACCTTAAAGGTCATCAATGATGTCACCATTGCCCTTGATTCTAAGCAATGTTGTGCTGCTATTTTTATTGACTTGGCCAAAGCTTTTGATACGGTAGACTATTCAAATCAAATCAAATCACATTTTATTGGTCATACACATGGTTAGCAGATGTTATTGCGAGTGTAGCGAAATGCTTATGCTTCTAGATCCGACAGTGCAGCAGTATGTAATAGGTAATATTTAACAATTCCACAACAAAACCTAATATCTAACAAAATTCCCCAACAAAACCTAATACAACAATCTAGTAATGGAATGGGATAAGAATATATAAGTATAAAATATATGGATGAGCAGTGACAGAGCGGCTAAGATGCAATAGATAGTAAAGAATAGATAGTGAAGGATACAGTAAACAGTATATACATATGAGATGAGTAATGTGAGATATGTAAACATTCTTAAAGTGACATTATTAAAGTGACTAGTGTTCCATTTATTAATGTGGCCAATGATATCAAGTCTGTAGGTTGACAGTCGCCTCTCTGTGCTAGTGATGGCTGTTTAACAATCTGATGGCCTTGAGATAGTTGTTTTTCAATCTCTCTGTCCCAGCTTTGATGCACCTGTACTGACCTCATCTTCTGGATGGAAGCGAGGTGAACAGGCAGTGGCTCGGGTGGTTGTTGTCCTTGATTATCTTTTTTGCCTTCCTGTGACATTGGGTGTTGTAGGTGTCCTGGAGGGCAGGTGGTTTTCCCCCGGTGATACGTTATGCAGACTGCACCACCCTCTGGAGAGCCTTGCAGTTGTGGGCGGTGCAGTTGCTGTGCCAGGTGAAACGACCCAACAGGATGCTCTCAATTGTGCACTTGTAAAAGTTAGTGAGGGTTTTCGGTGACAAACCAAATTTTTTCAGCCTCCTGAGGGTGAAGAGGTTCTTCACTACACTGTCTGTGTGCGTGGACCATTTCAGTTTGTCGGTGATATGTACACAGAGGAACTTTCCACCTTCTCCACTGCTGTCCCGTCGATGTGGATAATGGGGTGCTCCCTTTGCTGTTTCCTGAAGTCCACAATCATCTCTTTTGTTTTGCTGACATTGCATGAGAGGTTATTTTCCTGACACCAAACTCCGAGGGCCCTCACCTCCTCCCTGTAGACTGTCTCGTCATTGTTGGTAATCAAGCCTACCACTGTTGTGTTGTTTGCAAACTTGATGATTGAGTTGAAGTCGTGCATGGCCACGCATTCGTGGTGAACAGGGAGTACAGGAGGGGGCTGAGAACGCACAATTGTGGGGCACCAGTGTTGAGGATCAGCTGAGTTGAGATGTTGTTTCCTACCTTCACCACCAAGGGGCGGCCCGTCAGGAAGTCCAGGACCCCGTTGCACAGGGCGGGGTCGAGACCCAGGGTCTCAGGCTTAATGATGAGTTTGGAGGGTCCGTAATGGAGGGTCCGTAATGCATCCGTAATGGGTCAGCGGCCAAACGACCTCCACTCATCACTGTCAAACGCTCCCTGAAACACTTCAGCGAGCAGGCCTTTCTAATCGACATGGTATCCTGGAAAGATATTGATCTCATTCCGTCAGTAGAGGATGCCTGGTTATTATTTTTAAATGCCTTCCTCACCATCTTAAATAAGCATGCCCCATTCAAGAAATTTAAAACCAGGAACAGATATAGCCCTTGGTTCTCTCCAGACCTGACTGCCCTTAACCAACACAAAAACATCCTATGGCGTTCTGCATTAGCATCGAATAGCCCCCGTGATATGCAACTTTTCAGTGAAGCTAGAAACCAATATACACAGGCAGTTAGAAAAGCCAAGGCTAGCTTTATCAAGCAAAAATTTGCTTCCTGCAACACAAACTGAAAAAAGTTCTGGGACACTGTAAAGTCCATGGAGAATAAGAACACCTCCTCCCAGCTGCCCACTGCACTGAGGATAGGAAACACTATCACCACCGATAAATCCACTATAATAGAGAATTTCAATAAGCATTTTTCTACGGCTGGCCATGCTTTCCACCTGGCTACCCCTACCCCGGTCAACAGCACTGCACCCCCCACAGCAACTCGCCCAAGCCTCCCCCATTTCTCCTTCTCCCAAATCCAGTCAGCTGATGTTCTGAAAGAGCTGCAAAATCTGGACCCCTACAAATCAGCTGGGCTAGACAATCTGGACCCTTTCTTTCTAAAATTATCTGCCGAAAATGTTGCAACCCCTATTACTAGCCTGTTCAACCTCTCTTTCGTGTCGTCTGAGATTCCCAAAGATTGGAAAGCAGCTGCGGTCATCCCCCTCTTCAAAGGGGGGGACACTCTTGACCCAAACTGCTACAGACCTATATCTATCCTACCCTGCCTTTCTAAGGTCTTCGAAAGCCAAGTCAACAAACAGATTACCGACCATTTCGAATCCCACCATACCTTCTCCGCTATGCAATCTGGTTTCAGAGCTGGTCATGGGTGCACCTCAGCCGCGCTCAAGGTCCTAAATGATATCTTAACCGCCATCGATAAGAAACAATACTGTGCAGCCGTATTCATTGACCTGGCCAAGGCTTTCGACTCTGTCAATCACCACATCCTCATCGGCAGACTCGATAGCCTTGGTTTCTCAAATGATTGCCTCGCCTGGTTCACCAACTACTTCTCTGATAGAGTTCAGTCTGTCAAATCGGAGGGCCTGTTGTCCGGGCCTCTGGCAGTCTCTATGGGGGTGCCACAGGGTTCAATTCTTGGACTGACTCTCTTCTCTGTATACATCAATGATGTCGCTCTTGCTGCTGGTGAGTCTCTGATCCACCTCTACGCAGACAACACCATTCTGTATACTTCTGGCCCTTCTTTGGACACTGTGTTAACAACCCTCCAGACGAGCTTCAATGCCATACAACTCTCCTTCCGTGGCCTCCAATTGCTCTTAAATACAAGTAAAACTAAATGCATGCTCTTCAACCGATCGCTGCCTGCACCTGTCCGCCCGTCCAACATCACTATTCTGGACGGTTCTGACTTAGAATATGTGGACATCTACAAATACCTAGGTGTCTGGTTAGACTGTAAACTCTCCTTCCAGACTCACATCAAACATCTCCAATCCAAAGTTAAATCTAGAATTTGCTTCCTATTTTCGCAACAAAGCATCCTTCACTCATGCTGCCAAACATACCCTTGTAAAACTGACCATACTACCGATCCTCGACTTCGGCGATGTCATTTACAAAATAGCCTCCAATACCCTACTCAATAAATTGGATGCAGTCTATCACAGTGCCATCCGTTCTGTCACCAAAGCCCCATATACTACCCACCACTGCAACCTGTGCGCTCTCGTTGGCTGGCCCTCGCTTCATACTCGTCGCCAAACCCACTGGCTCCAGGTCATCTACAAGACCCTGCTAGGTAAAGTCCCCCCTTATCTCAGCTTGCTGGTCACCATAGCAGCACCCACCTGTAGCACGCGCTCCAGCAGGTATATCTCTCTGGTCACCTCCAAAACCAATTCTTCTTTTGGTCGCCTCTCCTTCCAGTTCTCTGCTGCCAATGACTGGAACGAACTACAAAAGTCTCTGAAACTGGAAACACTTATCTCCCTCACTAGCTTTAAGCACCAGCTGTCAGAGCAGCTCACAGATCACTGCACCTGTACATAGCCCATCTATAATTTAGCCCAAACAACTACCTCTCCCCCTACTGTATTTATTTATTTTGCTCCTTTGCACCCCATTATTTCTATCTCTACTTTGCACATTCTTCCACTGCAAATCTACAATTCCAGTGTTTTAATTGCTATATTGTATTTACCTCGCCATTATGGCCTTTTTTGTTGTTGCCTTTACCTCCCTTATCTCACCTCATTTGCTCACATTGTATATAGACATATTTTTCTACTGTATTATTGACTGTATGTTTGTTTTACTCCATGTGTAATTCTGTGTTGTTGTATGTGTCGAACTGCTTTGCTTTATCTTGGCCAGGTCGCAATTGTAAATGAGAACTTGTTCTCAACTTGCCTACCTGGTTAAATAAAGGTTAAATAAATAAAATAAATAAATAAACAAGACCCACTGGTTGATGCTTATTAAAACCCTCTTAGGTCTCACTCCCCCTTATCTGAGATATGTACTGCAGCCCTCATTCTCCACATACAACATCTGTTCTGACAGTCACATTCTGTTAAAGGTCTCCAAAGCACACACATCCCTGGTTCGCTCCTCTTTTCAGTTCGCTGCAGCTAGAACGAGCTGCAACAAACACTCAAACTGGAGTTTTATCTCAATCTCTTCATTTAAAGACTTAATCATGGACACTCTTACTGACAGTTGTGGCTGCTTTGCGTGATGTATTGTTGTCTCTACCTTCTTGCCCTTTGTGCTGTTGTCTGTGCCCAATAAAGTTTGTACCATGTGTTGCTACCATGCTGTGTTGTCATGTGTTGCTGCCTTGTTATGTTATTGTCTTAGGTCTCTCTTTATGTAATGTAGTGTTGTCTCTCGTCGTGATGTGTGTTTTGTCCTATATTTTATATACAGTATATATATTTTTTCTTATCCCAGCCTCCGTCCCCTCAGGAGGCCTTTTGCCTTTTGGTAGGCTGTCATTGTAAACAAGAATTTGTTCTTAACTGACTTGCCTAGTTAAATAAAGGTTAAATATAAAAAATAAAATAAAACAAGGTTAAGCTAGATCTTTGTGTGTGACAGAGAGACCTAGCCTATCATCACATTAATTTCAAATAATGATACGATGCCCAAAAAGACTGCCCTTATGATAGTACAATTCATTAATCAATTAATTCATTAACTAAATGTAACAATTTTGTGACTTCTATCACCAGAAGCCGAACTGCACGTGTTTCATCTACAGTGCAATGATGATTGCCCTGACAGAATTAAAAGTGAAACACAAAATACAACGGAATATAGTGGACAATATTCCAGTCAACAATATTGACCTGACAATGGAAAAGTTTGTCAGGCGACCTTTGGTGACACTAGCCATATCTACTCATACTGCAGCAGCTCTCTCCTCTCACTACCCGTCCGCTAGACCCAGAATTCCCCGCGCCTGGACAAGATGGAAGAAAGCATCGGCCGCAAGACGACAATGTTTTGTCTATAACACCTCAAAGGAACGAACAAGAGAAGAAAATACCAACATTTATAGCCAGTCGCGGTCATGTGTAGGTAATTATTTATTGAAATGTACCTTTATTTCTGAGTTTTTGTTGAAATTTGTCAAGTTATAAGCGGTGGAAATGTCAGACGCAAATCGCTTCAGCATGCGAGAGATACACTCAGTCGAGCATCATTGTTTCTCTGTTGCATGGGCCATAATGTGGGGTTTCAGTTGGAGCGGCTAGCTCGTTAGCTAACTGGTAAGCAGACATTTGGCTCATAGCACCCGTACTATTTGCAGTATGTGATCTAAAGTTAACGTGCACCGCAAACCTTGAGGAATGCTATAATTAGAGATAGGTATGCTGAGTTAGCTTGTTAACACTATGTCGATAAATAGGGTCGAGCGCCAAAGGTAATTATCAAGCTAACGTTTGTTAGTCCGACTTTATTTCACGAGCGTCGTCCCAGCCAAGGACAGCAAGCCTATCTTCTTTCATAAACGGATAAATAAAACGTGCTGCTATTATACCGGTAACTAGCTAACGTTAGTGTTTGGGTTTTAATAAGACAAATATTTCCTTTGGACAAATTAGGTCGTGCGAGCGGTAACGTTGAATCCCTGGCTAATGTTTTGCCAGCATGAGACTAGCAAGCTACTAGCTACCTGAGTTTGATACAATGGTTTGATATGGCGAATTAGCATTAGGATAACTAGTTTACTAACGCGTACCCATTCTTGATTGAGCCGTCGCCTTTTAACGTCTATTGTCATAATGTGAGTCGATTTGTTGTCATCTGTGTTATTGCGTTTTGATAGTATTGTATTTGTGACAGAAGCGTGCTTTGTATCAACAGTTGACCAGGACAGCTAACGCCATTTGTAGCATGCTAGCTAGCTGCTGGCTATGCATCACAAAAGCCCATCCGCTTACCATAAAATTAAATGTCTCGTAGCCAAATGGTCGGCTAGACTAAACAAAATATTGTGTCTGAGCCATTCGAGGCATCTGGAATTGTAAGCCAGCTAGCAGTTTTACCCCAATGACGTTAGACAAAATTCTGGCTAAATCCGTGGTAAAATATGGGTTGCTTTAGTCTAGTTTAGCGGACCCGTGTAATTTGATGTACAATTTAGCAGGTAGCGATTTCAGCCAATGGTAAACTGGACAATAGAACGAGTCTAAATTCACCCAAGGCTATAAAATGTCAAAAGAAGGTTGGCTGAGCTGTAACACTAGCCCGATCCCATAGCAAATTAACGGAACGTCGAAGAGACTGTTTTGGCTGGAGTGACGTTTAGAATTTCATTTCGCCTAAATGGCACCAAAACAATTATCCTTTTAAAAATGTTACCACTACAATCTGTTCTTAGGACGAAACGGACAAAATAACTTGTGTATAAAGTAAACATTCGCATCTCGATGGTGCCAAGTGTGCTTATGTCTACATAACGAGGAAGTAGGAAACAAATGGCAACTTCTGACTTTCTGGTCTAGCGTTTGATGACAACGGAATACACTGCCCAGCCTTACATAATTAGAAAGAGGAGATTCTCATCATTAAAATGGTGTTCGACTTCAAAAAAATATAAATTTGCACATTGCGAGATATTTGTCGAAATATAACAGCATGCCTCTCCATAGGAAAACAATAGGGGGAGTTCAGCGTTCCAAGGGAAAAATACATTTCATGGCTAGCGTTTGATGACAACGGAATACACTGCCCAGTCTTAAATGGTTAGAAAGAGGAGATTCTCATGATTAAAATGGTGTCCAATTAAAAAAAAATCTAAATATACACATTGTAGTATAGACAGGCATACCTATATTTCCCTATAGGAAACAATGGGACGACCTCAGAGTTCATTAAGTAATTTTTAGTTGTTTACATTTTACCTACAAACAACGTGAGCAGGTCTCATTGCCAACAAAAGCAAGCATTGTGAGGTAGAACAATAAGCTGGGAATAGAACGTTCGGAAGGCGAGTTGGTGCCACGCTGCTCAATAGAACTAATATGAGCTGGCAGCGTGAAAAATGCCCAAAAACAAGGTCTGTTTTTTTCGTGATTACTTCAAAACTACGGCAACCAGCTGGGACATATGGTAATATTATGAAACTGGGCTCCACGGCAGATGCAATGAACTTTTTTTTTAATCAGAAAAAGCATTGTTAAAAATGTAATGTGTCCAGCCTACCAATGGTTCTTTATTCGTATACTCACTTTGCCAAGGGCAGCAAATTCATGGTGTTCACATCCCCTGTAATAAAGTTGAAGTAATTGTCACTTAGTGTCATTTGAATGAGAATATACCATTGCAAATTTTACATTGCAGCGCAGTTTTTTGTTTGGCTACAATCCCAGCTGTATATGATACAAAATGCAACTTTGTCTTACGCTGGCGAAATGGCACACACTATTCCACATGGGCCTAATGTTATGGTGATGTCTAATTGGTAATAGGCGAGCACAAGGTGGTTTGAGACAGAGGTAACGTTATTTTGTATACACGTCCAACGAAATGCTTATTTGCAGATTCATTCTCAACACTGCAACAACAATAAGAAAATATAAGAATACAAACAAAATAAATGTCTCAGTACAATATAAACCTTTTAGCATAAGTATAATACAGGAAGGCTCAATTTAAAGTCCAATATTTACATGTGTTTTGGGGATTTGTTTAGATTGCTGTTACCATAGAGGAAAGCAAGTCTAGATTTAACTTTAGCCTGCAGCTTTGATATGTGCTGAAAGAATGACAGTGCACTGTCTAGCCATACTCCCAAGTACTTGTATGAGGTGACTACCTCAAGCTCGAAACCCTCAAAAGGTGGTAATCACACCTGTGGGGAGAGGGGCATTCTTCTTATTAAACCACAAAAAATGTTATGCAATAATCTGAGACGGCGCTCAAAAATATAATAAAATTAGCCGCCATTTGAGTCAACATAAACCAGAAATTACATTGATAAATGTTCCCTTTGATCTTCATCAGAATGCAGCCCCAGGAATCCCAGGTCCACAATAAATGCTTGATTTGTTCGATAATGTCCGTTATTTATGTCCTATTAGCTACTTTTGTTAGCGCGTTTGGTAAACAATTCCAAAGTCACGAAGCGTGTTCCCTAAAAGCTGACGAAATGTCAAAAAGTTCAGTAACAGTCAGTAGAAACATGTCAAACGATGTATTGAATCAATCTTTAGAATGTTGTTAACATAAATCTTGAATAACGTTCCAACCGGAGAATTACATTGACTTCAGATGAGCGATGGAACAGAGGTCCCTCCCATGTGAACGCGCATGGTCAAAGCATGATGAGGTCATGGCAGACCTGACTATTTCCTGTCTCCTTCGGCCCCACTTCACAGTAGAGGCATCAGACAAGGTTCTACAGACTGTTGACATCTAGTGGAAGCCGTAGGAAGTGCAAACTCATCCATATCCCACTTTGTATTCAATAGGGGCTGTTTTGAAAATCGACCAACCTCAGAATTCCCACTTCCTGTTTGGATTTAATCTCGGGTTTTTGCCTGCTATATGAGTTCTGTTATAGTCACAGACATCATTCAAACAGTTTTAGAAACTTCAGAGGGTTTTCTATCCACTACGAATAATAATATGCATATATTAGCGACTGAGGAGCAGGCAGTTTACTATGGGCACCTCTGTGTACCTTTCATCCAAGCTACTCAATATTGACCCTGCAGCCATAAGAAGTTAACAGGCTCAAGCAAGCTTTTAGAAAACGTCAGCTTTAGGACAACCGTACCTTCGTAGGCTATTAGAACATTTGAGAAATAGGCAACCGTTCAAAACTTTCATTTGTCTTAAAGCGTTTATGATAGGCCTAGTAGGAGGATCGGTTATTGGCCACAGCTGCTTGTTCCATTTTTGGTGGAGTCAAGCAGTTAAGCTTTGCCGTAGCTTACTGAAGTGGGCGGCAGGTAGCCTAGTGGTTAGAGCGTTGGACCAGTAACTGAAAGGTTGCTAGATTGTCAGCTCGGATTCAATGTAAAAATATGTTCTGCCTCTGAACAAGGCAGTTAACTCACTGTTCCTAGGCCGTCATTGTAAATAAGAATTTGTTCTTAACGGACTTGCCTAGTTAAATAAAGGTTCAATTTAATGAAAAAAAAATTAAAAGTAGTTTCTTCAATCTTTGTTGACCCGACGAGATATTTGGCACGGCTAGTAATGGCCTTGATTTCGCTTCGCTGCTGTGATAACCTCCCCTTGCACTTTGCACGATAGCAGCGGGCTAGGCAATTTAGTCTAAATGTGTCCCTCTTTAAATATTTGCCATTTAGTCAGTGGTTAATAGCCTAATCATGGCAATTTTATTTAGCCATAGCCTCCAGGCATTTGGAAATGTGGGCTATGCTACATGGAACATTAGCCAATTATATTTGCTAACAAATTGCTTAAACAAGAATCAAGCATTTCACGGGAAAGTCTACACGCGTTGTATTCGGCCCTTGTGACGAATAAGATCTGATTTGAGAAGTGGTGTTAAAAGGTCTTGAAAGGAACCACAATACACAGGTTTAGCTTGATAACCTTAACCCAGACACTATTTCATAGCCTCACTCCATAGAAATAAGAATTACTCAAGCATTTTGTTCCAGATAGGCGAAGCCCAATAAATTCAATCAAGTAATTAATGGATGACTGTAAGCACACTGACTACATTCACCTGGGGCCAGTCTAGCCCTATGGTCAGGGTTAAACCAATACCTTACAACAAGATTGCAGGCTTGCAGCCTATATCCTCCTCAGTATAACTGTCCTGTTTTGTTAGATTCTTTCTCTCCTGCAAATAGCCGCCGGAGAAAACAACTCGTCTAATAAACGCAGCAAAAAAGAAACGTCACTGTCAACTGCGTTTATTTTCAGCAAACTTAACGTGTCAATTTTTGTAGAATAATTGTGAAGACATAACTATGATGTAACACGTATGGGATCATGTACTAACCAAAGAAATGTTAAACAAATAGAATGCCAAGAGTGTGCAAAGCTGTCAACAAGGGAAAGGGTGGTTACTTGAAGAATCTCAAATATAAAATATATTGTTTAACACTTTTTGGTTACTACAAGAGTCCATGTGTTATTTCATAGTTTTGATATCTTCATTATTATTCTGCAATGTAGAAAATAGTGAAAATAAAGAATAACCTTTGAAGGAGTAGATGTGTCCAAACTTGACTGTTACTTTATTATCTCACTCAAGATGTTTCCATAACGTGGATCTATACATAGCCTGATACAGTTGGAGGTTTACATACACCTTAGCCAAATACATTTAAACTCAGTTTTTCACAATTCCTGACATTTAATCCTAGTAAAAACTCCCTGTCTTAGGTCAGTTAGGATAACCACTTTGTTTTAAGAATGTGAAATGTCAGAATAATAGTAGATAATTATTTATTTCAGCTTGTATTTCTTAAATCACCTTCCCAGTGGGTCAGAAGTTTACATACACTCACTTAGTATTTGGTAGAATTGCCTTTAAATTGTTATCTTGGGTCAAATGTTTCGGGCAGCCTTCCACAAGCTTCTCACAATAAGTTGGGTGAAATTTGGCCCATTCCTCCTGACAGAGCTGGTGTAACTGAGTCAGGTTTGTAGGCCTCCTTGCTCGCTCACGCTTTTTCAGTTCTGCCCACAAATTTTCTATATGATTGAGGTCAGGGCTTTGTGATGGCCACACCAATACCTTGACTTTGTTGTCCTTAAGCCATTTCGCCACAACTTTGGAACTATGCTTGGGGTCATTGTCCAATTGGAAGACCCATTTGCGACCAAGCTTTAACTTCCTGACTGATGTCTTGAGATGTTGCTTCAATATATCCACATAATTTTCCTAGCTCATGATGCCATCTATTTTTGAAGTGCAACAGTCCCTCATGCAGCAAAGCACCCCCACAACATGATGCTGCCACAACCGTGATTCACAGTAGGGATGGTGTTCTTCGACTTGCAAGCATCCCCCTTTTCCTCCAAACATAACAACGGTTATTATGGCCAAACAGTTCTATTTTTTTTTTCTTCATCAGACCAGGGGACATTTCTCCAAAAAGTAGATTCTTTGTCCCCATGTGCAGTTGCAAACCGTAGTCTGGCCTTTTTATGGCGGTTTTGGAGCAGTGCTTCCTTGCTGAGCGGCCTTTCAGGTTATGTTAATATAGGACTTGTTTTACTGTGGATATAGATACTTTTCTTCCTGTTTCCTCCAGTATCTTCACAAGGTCCTTTGCTGTTGTTCTGGGATTGATTTGCACTTTTTACACAAAAGTTTGTTTATCTCTAGGAGACAGAACGCGTCTCCTTACTGAGCGGTATGACGTCTGCGTGGTCCCATGGTGTTTATACTTACGTACTATTGTTTGTACAGATGAACGTGGTACCTTCAGGCGTTTGGAAATTGCTCCCAAGGACGAACCAGACTTGTGGAGGTCTACAATTTTTTTTCTGAGGTCTTGGCTGATTTCTTTTGATATTCCCATGATGTCAAGCAAAGAGGCACTGAGTTTGAAGGTAGGCCTTGAAGTACATTCACAGGTACACCTCCAATTGACTCGAATGATGTCAATTAGCCTATCAGAAGCTTCTAAAGCCATGACATAATTTTCTGGATTTTTCCAAGCTGTTTAAATGCCCTGTCAACTGAGTGTATGTAAACTTCTGACCCACTGGAATTGTAATACAGTGAATTATTAGTGAAATTTTCTGTCTGTAAACAACTGTTGGAAAAACTGCTTGTGTCATGCACAAAGTAGATGTCCTAACCGACTTGCCAAAACTATAGTTTGTTAACAAGAAATTTGTGGAGTGGTTGAAAAACGAGTTTTAATCACTCCAATCTAAGTATGTAAACTTCTGACTCTCTTCCCTTCTCTTTAAGGAGACCCCTACCTGGCCCCATCTAGTGTTTCCCCTCCTGCACTTGCCATGAGTATTATCCAAGACAAGCTAGGCAACGAGTTCCTGCAAAGCAACGGGGGCATGGACCCCAACTTCGCCCCGGGTATGCTCATGTTTAGTCACCTGCCGCCCGTCACCAGCTTCACCTGCCTGACTTCGCAGTCAGTCATGGGGGGCAACCAACCCCAGGAGATTATCCTAAAAAAGGAACGTGACTCTCCTCCCCACGCCGGCGGCTTCCTCCATGGCATGGGCATCAAGCAGGAGCGGATGAGCGGGCTGGATTACCGTGTGCCCCTCTATGGTGGAGGAGGACTGGGTGGCAGCTGTGGCGGAGGAGGGGGCATGCGGAAGGGCAATGAGATGCTGGAGATGCAGTTTGGTGGAGGCCACCACCACAACCATCAGAACATGCTCCTGCATGACCTCAGCAACGGCCGAATTGGAGAGCTGGTGAGAAAGCCAAGTTTGTTGTGGGCGTTGTAGTTTGTGGCTGATAAGGGGCATCAGTCAATAAATATAGTTTGTTGATTGGTTACGTATGCTTTTTATCGTTTTCCACTTTGGTACTCCCAGTGTTTTTTCTGTATCAAAAAGGAGTTTAGGTGGTGGGTGTGGCAATGGGCACGGTCGGTGCGGCTGTATTTCGAACAACGTTTTAGAGGCACCCATCTTGGTGCTCTACTTTATTTATGTATATTTGTTATATTACAGCCTTTTTTTTCACCTCATCAATCTACACACAATACCCCATAATGACAACTCAAAAACACGTTTTTAGAAATGTTGGCAAATTTATAAAATAACTGCTATGTTATATTTACACAAGTATTCAGACCCTTTGCTATTTGACTCGAAATTGAGCTCAGGTACATCCTGTTTCCAATGATCATCCTTGAGATGTTTCTACAACTTGATTGGAGTCCACCTGTGGTAAATTCAATTGATTGGACATGATTTGGAAAGGCACACACTTGTCTATATAAGGTCCCACAGTTGACAGTGCATATCAGAGCAAAAACCAAGCTATGAGGTCGAAGGAATTGTTTGTGGAGCGCCGAGACAGGATTGTGTCAAGGCACAGATCTGGGGAAGAGTACCAAAACATTTCTGCAGCATTGAAGGTCCTCAAGAACACAGTCTCCATTCTTAAATGGAAAAAGTTTGGAACCACCAAGGCTCCTCCTAGAGCTGGACCCCTGGCCAAACTGAGCAATCAGGGGAGAAGGGCCTTGGTCAGGGAGGTGACCAAGAAACCGACAGAGCTCCAGAGTTCCTCTGTGGAGATGGTTGTCCTTCTGGAAGGTTCTCCCATCTCTGCAGCCTCACGTCTGGAGGAAACCTTGCACCATCGCTATCATCTCTGTTGTGAAGCAACGGTGGTGGCAGCATCATGCTGTGGTGATGTTTTTCAGCGGCAGGGGCTGGGAGACTAGTCAGGATTAAGGGAAAGATGAACGGAGCAATGTATGGAGTTGTTGCCAGATAATTTCATTTCTCTACCATAAGCCGCCTCAAATGTCGTTTTAGAGAATTTGGCAGTACGTCCAATCGACCTCACATCCGCTAACCATGTGTAATCACGCCAGCCCAGGACCTCTACTTCTGGGCTTCTTCACTTGTGGAATCGTATAAGACCAGACAGCTGATGAAACTGAGCAGTATTTCTGTCTATAATAAAGTGCTTTTTCGGGCAAAAACAGAGATTTTTTTACATCCTACCCATGTCAGATCCATGAATCCCTCTCTAAAGATAGAAATCTGTTATCAGTATAGGACCGATAGCTCCTTTTGAGAATATTCACACTGTGTATGGTATCTGTCTACATGACCAACCTTGTCCTCAGGTGTCTGGAAGACCAGTGAAAGGGACAAAAGAGTCGTCGGGAAGAAGACGGAAGAGCGACGGGGAAGGGAAAGCCAGAAGAAAACGTGGAGAACACAAGGTAGAACCCAACACATCTCTAGCGTTCACATTCATTGCCAAAGCAATTGTCAAAGCCACCAAAATGTCGTACAACAGTTCACTTTTGCGGTAGTCATGTCAACCCCCTCACACCACGTTTTTTATACTTCGACGTAGCAGCACAACCGTGTTATTCTGACTTTTCATTCTGTCGCTCACCTGCACAGATGTTGGACGGCGAAGGGGGCGGCCAGTCTCCCAACTCCAAACCACACATCTGCGAGCACTGCAACGCCGCCTTTCGCAGCTCCTACCACCTCCGCAGACACGTACTCATTCACACAGGTGAGAGGCTTTCATTGATTTTTGCATGAGATTTCTTTGTTCATTTGTTGCATTTGTTTTAGCGTGACTTGCACTGGGTCGGTGAAGTGTGTACTTTTTAGATCAATCTATTGGTCCTAAACTGAAATCCTCACCCACCCAAGGCACCAGGTGAACTAAAATAAATGTACCCAATATCCCTGATTTGGGTAGCATGGAGGTGCTCATTTGTGTGATGCAATGAATATTCTCTAAATGCTGAGGTAATGTAAATGACTCACATTTCTTGCAGGAGGTCTGACTCATTGACGCAAAGGGAAATTCTGTTATTTTTTGTCTTTAAAGTGAATGTTCAGCCAAATTACAAATTTATATATAAACGTCCTTACCTTGAAAGTGATCTATGGACAAGGAGAGATTGCAATTCACGCTTTAGTTTCGGGAAACAAGACACCAAAGTGTGGATTGCTGTTTTTGTCCTATGATTTCAAGGTAAGGAAACCAATCTAAATGTGTCATTTGGGGGAACCATCCCTTTAGGATTTCACTCTTTAACTTAACATTGTCTTCTTCTGCAGTGTTACTCCAAATGATCCAATTTTATCAACTGACACTCCCCACCCTTCTTGAGTAAAGCCAACCTCTGCTTTCCCTCACTGATAGTCAATTAATGTGGAGAGTGGGTGATTGTATTTCTGATCGCACAGGTGAGAGGCCTTTCCGGTGCAGTCAGTGTAACATGAGCTTTATCCAGAAGTATCTGCTGCAGCGGCATGAGAAGATCCACAGCGGTGAGTTTTGCCCTTAACATATGACAGTCAAAGCTGTGGTCAATTCCATTTAAATTCAAGAACTAATCTCAAATTCAGAGGCAAAATTGGAATTTCAGTTTACTTCCCGAAATGAAATTGAACCCAGTGTGCATTTTTAAATGTTTCAGCTGAGCATTTCATGCTTTTTGAGGTCGTTTAGATTATTCAAAAATAATCATGGGTTTTCTATTTTGGTTTTGATGATAATTATTATTTTTTTTAACTAATGCTCTTCGCATTGTGGATTGAATGCTGTAACAATACAGAATTAAGCAATTAATATAAGTCCCATGATGGTAGTGACTGCCCCATTGTTGCTTATCACTTACAGTACCAGTCAAAAGTTTGGACACCTACTCGTTAAAGAGTTGTTCTTTATTTTTACTATTTTCTACATTGTAGAATAATAGTGAATACATCAAAACTATGAAATAACACACATGGAATCATGTAGTAACCAACCAGTGGTATTTTTCAAAGTAGCCACCTTTTGCCTTGATGACAGCTTTGCAAACTCTAGACATTCTCTCAACCAGCTTCATGAGGTAGTCACCTGGAATGCGTTTCAATTAACAGGTGTGCCTTAAATGTTAATTTGTGGAATTTCTTTCCTTAATGTGTTTGAGCCAATCAGTTGTGTAGTGACAAGGTAGGGGTGGTATACAGAAGATGGCACTATTATGGCAAGACCAGCTCAAATAAACAGAAATGACAGTGCATTACTTTAAGACATGAAGGTCAGTAAATCTGTAAAATGTCAAGAACTTCAAAAGTTTCTTCAAGTGAAGTTGCAAAAACCATAAAACGCTATGATGAGACTGGCTCTCATGAGGACCACCACATGAAAGAAGACCCAGAGTTACCTCTGCTGCGGGGGATAAGTTCATTAGAATTACTAGCCTCAGAAATTGCAGCCCAAATAAATGCTTCAGAGTTCAAGTAACAGACACATCTTAACATCAACTGTTCAGAGGAGACTGTGAATCAGGCCTTCATGGTCGAATTGCTGCAAAGAAACCACTACTAAAGGACACCAATAATAAGAAGAGTCTTGCTTGGGCCAAGAAACACAAGCAATGGACCTTTAGACTGGTGGAAATCTGTCCTTTGGTCTGATGAGTCCAAATTTGAGGTTTTTGGTTTCAACCGCCCTGTCTTTGTGACGCAGACTAGGTGAATGGATGCTCTCCGCATGTGTGGTTCCTTCCGTGAAGCATGGAGGTGATGGTGTGGGGGTGATTTTCTGGTGACACGGTCAGTGATTTATTTAGAATTCAAGGCACACTTAACCAGCATGGCTACCACAGCATTCTGCAGCGATACGCCATCCCATCTGGTTTGGGCTTAGTGGGACTGGCATTTGTTTTTCAAGCACCTACTCTGTATCCCTCTCGTGCATTCGTCTCTCTTTTACACAGCCGGCGTAAAAGAAACGCAGGATGGAGAAGTATGCTCGCAATGGATTACGGTCATTGTAGTTAATTCCCACATTTTCTTCAACTATGTAGAATATTGATTGGCCTGTTTGAAACTACAGCTCCCTACTACATAGCACATTTAGGGCTCGATCTGATTCATCTCTTGAGAAACTGCAATGTGCTTATTGAGCTTACAGGGGGGAAAAGTACGAAATGGAATTAAAATAAATTTTCATCTCCAAGAACAGCTGAAGGATATCCAGGAAAACATAGCTAAAATGCTGTCAATGCTCACCAAAACAATCTTCTTTAAAAAGGGAAAGCAGTCTTTTGTATCAGATATGCATATACAGGGCATGAGTGTGGACGAACAAGACAACAAAGTTGGAATCCTGGAAACAAAGGTGCAAACTTTAGAAGATTAACTGGATCAGCGAGAAAACCGATCGAGACCAAATATGAGAAGAATGTCTCTACTGGAAGACAAGGGGAAAAGGGACCTGTCCAGCTACGTGATCAAGCTGATATCGGTGGAGCTTGGTGTGGATGTATCAATGGAGGATCTGGAGCGATGACATCGGATCAGCATGAAGCAGAAGAACTCTAAATACCCTTACATGGTAATCTTTAAGCTGTGTAACTGTCAGACCAAAGTCAACATTCTGAGGGCATGGGGGAAAGGAGATCAAGGGCCAGTCCATTCAATTCGTCCAGGACCTGTCTGCTAGGCTAAGGGAAGAAATACAATTCTGATCAGACAGTCACTAGAGGAAAAAGGTCTTAACTCTGATTCCCGGCAGTACTGTGGGTATGTAAGTGAACACAGAGAAGGGAGTTTAAGTGCCAGTGAACACCTGAATATGCTGCAGGAAACCTTTCCACTTGAGGGCTGAGGGGAGGCAGAAGCGGAAAAAACATGTGCACACTAGGCTACCTACAGTGATGCCCAAGACAGCTTATCGTAAATTGAAACCATATTCTCCCCCCCCCCCAATACAATCTAGATTATATTGTCCCCAAGTAACTGTTCCCCCCCTAGGAAGTAATGATAGAATTAGCTGATGCCAATGAGATACATGGACACTGAAAATGCCATAAAAAAGAGGAAATACAGCATTTTAGTCTAATTGTCAGTTCTATAGATTTGTCTGTGCATATGAATGGGAAAGTGAATCAGGGTGAATATGTGTATGGGTGGGAGAGTGTGTGTGAAGGAGAATGAGTAAGGTAGATATATAGAGGAGTGTAAATGTTTTTGAAAAGAAGGGAGGTGGAAAAGACTGAGGTTGGGAGAAACTTGCCCTGGGTCGGTAAGGGAGGGGAAGGTGGTGATAAGCTTGGCTTGGTGGTGGGGCTGGCAAGCTTGGTAAACGATGGGATGGTAGGACTTGTAAACTGAATAAGAGTTCTGGACAGATTAGGAAAATATGTGGAATCATTGTTTGTCATGACTAAGATTTTAATGATGGGTATTAGTGAGAATGGAGAGGGGCAATATCCGGGGGATTGGGATGGGGTGACTGGGAGGGTATCAGGCACTTCTCTGAGTTGTTCGTGGGACCTCCAGTCATCCCATTTCAGTGTCTCAAGAGATCCATTCACCCCAAGTAGACCCTCACCAGCCTCTATACTTTTACTTATAAGGTAATACAAACCAAACACAGCACTTAAGTTGCAGTCTTTCTTCAGATATGTGTACAATGTATGTATCCACAGGTTTTTTGGGGGTACATTAGGAGAGGACTCTGCACTAAAAAGACATAGCACCTCAAGTACAAAATCATACTTTGCTTTGTTTTTTGTTCATGTCTGCTCAGCCCACATGCCCACGTGCTGTATATATGTAATGTATACAATAACTATGTATTTATACTATGATTCTCCAATTCTATGGAATGTCCACCGCCCTCATACACTACATGACCAAATGTATGTGGACACCTGCTCGTTGAACATCTCATTCCAAAATCATGGGTATTAAAATGGAGTTGGTCAACCCTTTGCTGCTATAACAGACTCCACTCCTCTGGGAAGGCCTTCCACTAGATGTTGGAACATTGCTGTGGGGTCTTGCTTCCATTCAGCCACGAGCATTAGTGAGGCTGGGCACTGATGTTGGGCGATGAGGCCTGGCTCGCAGTCGGCATTCCAATTCATTCCAAAGGTGTTCGATGGGGTTGAGGTCAGGGCTCTCTGCAGGCCAGTCAAGTTCTTCCACACCGATCTCGACAAACCATTTCTGTATGGACCTCGCTTTGTGCATGGGGGCATTCTCATGCTGAAACATGGGGGGGAGCAGAGTGAGATGAGTTGAAACGCACCCAAGAGGGGAGCCTACGTTTCCATGGAGTGTCTGCCCCCCCAGTCCCACCATTCACCCTTGTACCACACAGCCTGTGCCTTTTTTTATTTAATATGTTTATTTCACCTTTATTTAACCAGGTAGGCCAGTTGAGAACAAGTTCTCATTTACAACTGCGACCTGGCCAACATAAAGCAAAGCAGTGCGACAAAACAAAAGTTACACATAAACAAACGTACAGTCAGTAACACAATAGAAAAATATATGTACAGTGTGTAGAGAGGTAGGCAATAAATAGGCCGTAGAGGCGAAATAATTACAATTTAGCATTAACATGAGTGATAGATGTGCAGATGATGTGCTAGATACTGGGGTGCAAAAAAAAAAAAAACTAGGGATGAGGTAGTTGGGTGTGCTATTTACAGATGGGCTGTGTACAAGTACAGTGATCAGTAAGCTGCTCTGACAGCTGATGCATAAAGTTAGTGCGGGAGATATGGGTCTCCAGCTTCAGTGATTTAAAAAAAAATATATATATATATTATTATTATTTTTTGCAATTCGTTCCAGTCATTGGCAGCAGAGAACTGGAAGGAAAGGCGGCCAAAGTAGGTGTTGGCTTTGGGGATGACCAGTGAAATATACCTGCTGGAGCGTGTGCTACGGGTGGGTGTTGCTATGGTGACCAGTGAGCTGAGAAGGCGGGGCTTTACCTAGAAAAGACTTGTAGATGACCTGGAGCCAGTGGGTTTGGCGACGAATATGTAGCGAGGGCCAGCCAATGATACAAAACGGATGGCACTGTGATAGACTACATCCAGTTTGCTGAGTAGAGTGTTGGAGGACATTTTGTAAATGACATTGCCGAAGTCAAGGATTGGTAGTATAGTCAGTTTTACGAGGCTATGTTTGGCAGCATGAGTGAAGGAGGCTTTGTTGCGAAATAGGAAGCCAATTCTAGATTTAACTTTGGATTGGAGATGCTTAATGTGAGTCTGGAAGGGGAGTTTAGTCTAACCAGACACCTGGGTATTTGTAGTTGTCCACATATTCTAAGTCCGGACCATCCAGATTAGTGATGCTAGGCGGGTGGGTGCGGGCAGCAATCGGTTGAAGAACATGTATTTAGTTTTACTAGCATTTAAGAGAAGTTGGAGGCTACGGAAGAAGTGTTGTATGGCATTGAAGCTCGTTTGGAGTGTCCAAGGATGGGCCCGACGTATACAGAATGGTGTCGTCTACGTAGAGGTGGATCAGAGAATCACCAGCAGCAAGAGCGACATCATTGATGTATACAGAGAAAAGAGTCAGCCCGAGAATTGAACCCTGTGGCACCCCCATAGACTGCCAGAGGTCCGGACAACAGGCCCTCCGATTTGATGCACTGAACTCTGTCTGATAAGTAGTTGGTGCACCAGGCGAGGCAGTCATTTGAGAAACCAAGGCTGTTGAGTCTGCCGATTTTTAAGAATGTGGTGATTGACAGTCGAAAGCCTTGGCCAGGTCGATGAATACGGCTGCACAGTAATGTCTCTTATCGATGGCGGTTAAGATATCGTTTAGGACCTTGAGCATGGCTGAGGTGCACCCATGACCAGCTCGGAAACCAGATTGCATAGCGGAGAAGGTACGGTGGGATTCGAAATGCTCGATAATCTGTTTAACTTGGCCTTCGAAGACTTTAGAAAGGCAGGGCAGGATGGATATAGGTCTATAACATTTTGGGTCAAGAGTGTCTCCCCCTTTGAAGAGGGGGATGACCACGGCAGCTTTCCCATCTTTAGGGCTCTCAGACGATACGAAAGAGGTTGAATAGGCTGGTAATAAGGGTTTCAACAATTTCGGCGGATAATTTTAGAAAGAGGGGGTCCAGATTGTCTAGCCCAGCTGATTTGTATGGGTCCAGATTTTGCAGCTCCTTCAGAACCTCAGCTAACCTCAGGACAGGTAGAAAATGGTTAGGCTTGATCAACTGAGGAGCTATTACAATGTTGGACGGACGGACAGGTAGAAAATGGTTAGGCTTGATCAACTGAGGAGCTATGTTGGACGGACAGGTAGAAAATGGTTAGGCTTGATCAACTGAGGAGCTATGTTGGACGGACAGGTAGAAAATGGTTAGGCTTGATCAACTGAGGAGCTGTTACAATGTTGGACGGACAGGTAGAAAATGGTTAGGCTTGATCAACTGAGGAGCTGTTACAATGTTGGACGGACAGGTGGAAAATGGTTAGGCTTGACCAACTGAGGAGCTGTTACAATGTTGGACGGACAGGTAGAAAATGGTTAGGCTTGATCAACTGAGGAGCTATTACAATGTTGGACGGACAGGTGGAAAATGGTTAGGCTTGACCAACTGAGGAGCTGTTACAATGTTGGATGGACAGGTAGAAAATGGTTAGGCTTGATCAACTGAGGAGCTATTACAATGTTGGATGGACAGGTAGAAAATGGTGGAGGTATGTGTTTTGGGGGATGCTCAACATTGCCATCATGAATGCATACATTGTGTGGGGAGACCCGTAAAGGCCCCTTCCCAGAAACAGCAGGCGCTGGTCCCTGAAGGCATTCAAAATGCAGCTTGTGCATTCACTTTGTGATTTACAGTGCTTACAGGAAGTATTCAGGTCTCTTGACTTTTTCCACTTTGTTACGTTACAGCCTTATACTAAAATCTATTAAATATTTTTATACTGGAATTGATTAAATATCTACACAATACCCCACAATGACAAAGCAAAAACAGGTTTTTAGGAACTTTTGCTAATGTGTTAAAATAAAAAATATAAATAAACCTTATTTACATAAGTATTCATACCCTTTGCTGTGAGACTTGAAATTGATCTGACATGCATCCTGTTTCCATTGATCATCCTTGATGTTTCTACAACTTAATTGGAGTCCAACTGTGGTATATTCAATTGATTGGACATGATTTGGGAAGGCACACACATGTCTATATAAGGTCTCAGTTGACAGTGCATGTCAGAGCAAAAACCAAGCCATGAGGTCAAAGGAATTGTCCGTAGAGCTCCGAGACAGGATTGTGTTGATGCACAGATCTGGGAAGGGTACCAAAACAATTCTGCAGGACTGAAGGTACCTAACAACCGTGGCCTCCATTCTTAAATTGAAGAAGTTTGGACGCACCAAGACTCTTCCTAGAGCTGGCCGCCTGGCTGAACTGAGCAATCGGGGGAGAAGGGCCTTGGTCAGACCAAGAAATGGCTGGTAACTCTGGCCACTATCCAGAGTTGCTCTGGAGATGGTTTTCCTTCTAGAAGGTTCTCCCATCTCTGCAGCACTCCACCAATCAGGCCTTTATGTTAGAGTGGCCATATGGCAGTAACTCCTTAGTAAAATGCACATGACAGCCCACTTGTAGTTTGCCAAAAGGCACTTAGACTTTCAGACCATGAGAAACAAGATTTTCTGTTCTGATGAAACCAAGATTGAACTCTTTGACCTTGATGCCAAGCATCACGTCTGGAGGAAACCTGGCACCATCCCTATGGTAAAGCATGGAGGTGGCAGCATCATACTATGAGGATGTTTTTCAGGGACTGGGAGACAAGTCAGGATTGAGGCAAAGATGAACGGAGCAAAGTACAGAGATCCTTGACATAAACCTGCTCAGGACCTCAGACTTCGGAGACGGTTCACCTTCCAACAGGACAACGACCCTAAGCACACAGCCAAGACAATGCAGGAGTGGCTTCAGGACAAGTCTCTGAATGTCCTTGCGTGGCCCAGCCAGAGCCCGGACTTGAACCCAGATCAAACATCTCTGGAGAGACCTGAAAATAGCTGTGCGCGACGCTTCCCATCCAACCTGACAGAGCTTGAGAGGATCTGCAGAGAAGAATGGGATAAACTCCCCAAATACAGGTGTGCCAAGCTTGTAGCGTCATGCCCAAGTAGACTCGAGGCTGTAATGTCAGCCAAAGGTGATTCAACAAAGTACTGAGTAAAGGGTATGAATAATAACGTAAATCTGGTATTTCAGTTTTTATTTTGAATACATTTACAAAAATGTCAACCTGTTTTTGCTTTGTCATTATGGGGTATTGTGTGTAGATTGCTGAGGGGGATTTTTTAAATAATCCATTTTAGTATAATGTATTCAAAATAAAAAAACTGAAATACCAGATTTACGTAAGTATTCATACCCTTTACTCAGCAAAGCTGTCATCAAGGCAAGGGGTGGCTACTTTGTCATCAAGGCAAGGGGTGGCTACTTTGAAGAATCTCAAATATAAAATATATTTTGATTTACCACTTTCTCAGTTACTACATGATTCCATGTGTTTCATAGTTTTGATGTCGTCACTATTATTCTACAATGTAGAAAATAGTAAAAACAAGGGAAAACCCTGGAATGAGTAGGTTTCCAAACTTTTGACTGGTACTGTATTATTTAGCATTTCCAATTTATTTTCAAAACAGTTCATGTTTTTATCTTTCAAATAGCAGTACGCCATTCGAAGTGGACTATCGTCCAGCGTGTCTTAAGGACTGGATCAGGTGGTCCTGCGGCAGCTGCATTTGGACTTGCTTGACTTCCAGTGCCTTGATAGCTATGGTTAAAGTGCCTAACCAGCCTCCCAGTTGCAACAATCACGTGACACGCATACATAGTGAAGCTGTCTTGATGGTGAGTTGAAGTGTGTGCGCAGGAGGCTGGTTAGGCAGGAGAATTGGCAGCCACAAAGTGTGCGTTATCGTGGACGCGTGCCAACACACGGTCATCGAGTCCCCATGTCTCAACAGCACTGGTCAGCTTCTCGGCGACGTCGTGTGTGATGGATAGACTCAGTCCCAGGACGACCGTTGATTCCGTCAAAGCTGTGAAATGTCATGGTAATGTTGCTCTCAATGGTCAGCGCAGTCCAACAGTCAGTTGTGAAGCTAGCCACAGGCGACAAGTTGGCTCGCACTTTCAGCACTTTTTTTTTTCTCTTCATAATGCTTTTCGATTTTTATTTATCGCACTTCTTGATGGCATGCATTTCTCTGGCTCAAGGTAAAGAACTCCCTAAAGCCCTCGCCCACACTGATTTGCATCATATTGTGCTCAATCATTCTACACACCAACTGTGTGATCACCTCAGACCGGCACGCATCACACCGTCTCCCCGCTAGAATCGACGTGATGGTCGGCTGCGAGCCATCCTCTACCGACATGGCATGCGGGTGTTTGTTCTTGATGTGGTGCTTCATCGTGCTGGTACTACTGCTGCATTTTTATTAACTGTCGCGAAGCTTGCAGCGAACTTCATCACCCTTTTGAACGAAATTGTCCCACACAGCTGCGTTTGGCGTGCATCATTTCCCCTCAGTTCCCAAACAAGTTCTCTAGCGGATGTGAAACCTTCCAAGTGCATTCTTGGTTGTATTAGCGCCCTCTACAGTTAAAATGTGTTTTCACACCAAATACACACGCGACCAATTTCATCACACAAAATTAGACAACTTAACCTATAGACCGATAAGCATGACAAGTCAAATGTATTTTCGGTGGCTAACCGACTAAGGGTTATCATCCCTAAATAGGTAAGATATACAACACTTTGCAGAGAGAACATATCCAACTGACAATCTCTTAGAAAACAATATAAGCTATTGGGACCAAGACTTAAAAGAACTGATGTTGGCACAAGATTGAGAGGAAGTTGGAGTATAACTAAAGAAATTACAGTTAATGAAAATGTACGCTTAATCCAGTATAAACTAATGTATAGAATTGAGAGATTCTACAGCACAACGGCATAATCATGTCAAGTGTAAAACTAACAATGATTCAATAATCCATGCTTTCTGGGAATGCTATAAAGTCCAAAAGTTGTGGGCGGCGCTAGGAAGTTGCCTGTCAGATCGAAAGTTTACATTGTAATACTTCTATCTGTCTGTATATTTCAAGACATGGCATATGGGGATGTAGTGAGAGACCCAATGGGCTGGACGATTCTCTTCTCATCTTGAAAAAAACATTTAACTTCCGCCTTCATTAACAATATGGAAAAATCTAATGATTTTATTGAAATATTCCAATAGCGTCGGTGACCGAGAAACTAATTGGTACAATTTTAAGGCCATGTGGCAAACAATAATGCAGGCTCTAGGAATGGAGGTGTGAGCATGCGGGTCTGGGCAGAGGAGATTTTTAGTTGTGTGTGTTTTTGTATTTGGAGTAATTTTTTATATATATATACTATATATAACGAATAATTGAAACGTCAGTCAATTGTTTTTAAAAAATTAACATTTAGCTAGATCGGTTAATCGCTCAGTACTAGCTTTGAGTGAGTAAATTTGGTTCCAACTGTTTCGGTTGTGCTATTAATTTCTCAGGAGAGAAGCCCTTCAGCTGTGACCAGTGTAACATGTGCTTCATCCAGAAGTACCACATGGAGCGGCACAAGAGGACCCACAGCGGAGAGAAGCCATACAGGTGTGACACCTGCCAACAGGTCAGTTAGTCACAAGGGTAGCTAGGCTTTACCCTCAAATCAGAAACATGTATTTGATTGACAACAGACCTGTGTTCAAATACTATTTAGGGTATTTCAATACTTATTAAAATGTCTCTGAAAATAAAGTATTTAGAAAAATGGCATAGATTTCAAGTAGTTGAATATTGGCATGTATTTGTAAATACTCATGTCAACACTCCATGCATTAAAACCCAGGTCTATTTGGTCCTAAGAGTATTTCAGATAATGTCTTCGGAAATAAGTATTTGAAAATGGTTTCAGCCATTTTATAGGAAAGTACAAATACTAAAATACCCAGGTCGGATTGACAATATGCCAATTGTTGATGTCACACTGATGTTTGTCTCAATCTAGCCTATTTGTTTGCTCAAAATATAATGGATAATCCACAGTGTTGGATGCTTGCAACGTGCTCTGTTATCACAGCCGTTTGGAACAGTAACGCTTGTTCGAGAGCACTTTGTCCGGCTAACAGTGGACAAATACATCTTGTTGTCGTTTATCCATTTGCTCAATCGGGTGACTAGAACATTTTAAAATACTGTGCATCTCCCCCCGTTCCCCCTGTAGTTTTTCTCGAGGACAGACCGGTTACTAAAGCACAAGCGGACCTGTGGAGAAGCCTTAAAGAAGGGCCTAGACCCCAGCATGCTGCAGCTGGCCGACGCAGACATTGGCCACGGCAGCTACTCACTCACTCAGGGAAATGCTACTGCCACCTCTGGACGCAGGAGGGGCAAGTCCAAAAACGCAGGCGAAGGCATCGAGCGCAAGCGTAAGAGAACTGTGGCCGCCACCGTGTCGTCGGGAAGCCTGCAGGACTACGGCATGGAGTGCTCCGACCTCGGGCCCAGCATGCAGGGCCGCACACCCAAGCTGGTCTTCAAGAAGGCCAATAAGTCCCTCAACTCCATGGAGGACGGGGGGCAGAAGCTGCTGTCTCAGAAGCAGGGCTCCATGGAGCTGTCGGTGGGCTCAGGGCTTGAGGCCATGGGCCTCCTCCAGGGCTCCTCCGGTGGGGGAGCCAAGCAGGCCCAGTCAGCTACCAGCAACAACTACGACGACGCCATGCAGTTTGTGAAGAAGCGTCGCTACCTCCAACATATGTCCAACAGCGACTATGGGGCACCCTCCCTCCACATGGGCCAGCCCCAGTCCAGCAGTGTGATTCAGGGCTCGCTGGGCCACCACAACGAGCCCACCATGGCCATGCTGGACGCCTTGCCCCTGGACCTCAAGCACCATGACAAGTCATGCATCCCGGACGAGGTGCTCCAGAGCTTGCTGGACCATTACAGCTACAAGTCAGACAACGCGCACCACCACCATAGTGACGTAAGCTTTGACCTCACCGACAGCAGTGGCCCGCACCATGTGGACCTGCAGCCGGCCGCACCTGTCACCCCAGAGCTGGATGACGACTCCCCCAACGGCGGCGACAAGCAGGTGGTGATGAGCGAGTACTCCAAATTCCTACTGCAGGCCCTAGAGCGCACCAGCCACAGTGGGCCCTTCCCCACTCTGGGTCCCAGCAGGCCCTTCCCTCTCCTCCCTAGCAGCTCCAGCCCCACAGGGCCCCTCTTCCCTGACAAGCATCTCTACACTACATCCCCGCAGGAATGTGGCTACCCACCATCCATCTCCTTGCCGTTGCCCATCTCCACAGTCTCCTCTTCTTCGTTGTCATCCTCTAAGTCCCACTACGGCATGCTGGTAGGCTCCCTGTCCCAGCCGGCCTTCCACCTCAATGGCCTGGAGGCGGCTAGCCACCAGCAGCTCACCCCGTCTCAGGAGCTTACCGAGCAGCTGGAGAAGCAGCACCACTCCCATGGGTTCCAGCTCACACCCCAGGAGCTGACAGCCGCCGGCGGGGCCACCAAGGAGCAGGGGGCCAAGGGCAACAGGAGCAACGGCTCCGGCAACTACGCCGACCTAGATGTACCCAAGGAAGTGGACCTTCGGGCTACCTACCAGATCGAGAACTTTGCCCAGGCCTTCGGCTCCCAGTTCAAGTTGGGCCGCCATACCCCGCTGGGTTACAGCGCTGGCCTCGGGCCCGAGGTCGACCAACGAATACGGGCTACTGTGTCAGAATTCTCAGGGTTTACCAGTTTGTTAACTGATGTCAGCGAGCCAGTTAGTACAGGATCGAAAACTGCAACAAGCCAAAGTTTCAGGTAAGGATTAAAAATAGGTGAACCTAGTTGTGGGTTTTGTTTTTCTTTGTGTTCCTATACCCTTCATTTTCTTCTTGTAGCGAGATAAAAAAAAAAAAATGAAACACTGCCATTAAATGTTGATAACCAGAACTCTACCAGGGAAGGTCTTTAAGGCCTCAAATGCAATTTTTTGATATTTTTTCTGTATATTTATCTGTATTTAGTCTTTATTTTGTTAGTGTAGTTGCTATGAAATGAACTAAACCTAGATTTGTATGTAATTTTAAAACAAAAAATTGGGGGGTAGTTATGAACTTAATTATTTTTCTTTCACCTGTAACCCCTTGTTTTTAACAATCATACAGTTGTAAAGTATTAATGAATGATGATAATTACAATAATAATAATTAAGTTTGTGTCAGGGAAAAGCCCAGAATTCAAATGGCAAAAAAAGTTATATATTGTCTGTTACAAGAATTGTATTACTCAGGAATTAAGGCAAAATTGTGTAATAAGAAGAACTTTGTATTATGAGATGCAACTGGCACACGTTTTACAGGTGTACTTTGAGACTACAAAGCTTTGTTGCTATTTATCCCAGGAGGAGGGCGGAACAAAAAGACTGCAACAACTTCAATGGATCTTCCTGTTCAGTTTTCCTCATCAAACCCTTTCCGCTACTTGTTATGGTACTTCTGTGTCAATGTGAAAACAACTGCTCACATTTCCTCCATAAAGGGCCACGTGTAAAAGACTCGCAAACATGGATATTTATACACTCAATAACTCATGGTGTACACACCCCAGCCTCAACAGACAGAGGTTTCAACCCAAGGACCTTGTTTTGTTTGTTTATATATGTGTTTGTGTGCGTGTCAGGTGGTGATATCTGTTTAGCCATGCACCCCTTTGGAATGCCCCCTTCAGTGGCCCGTGACATGGAAACACACTGGCCTCATTAGCGACATTTCAACAATTATATTGTCACACATTTTTACCGGTTTGTCCTCCACTCCTGGCTGTTCCCTTTTTTTGGCAATGGAAATCAAACAATCGCTTTTGAAAAACAAAATCGTAATTGAAAACGAAAAACAACCCGACTCAATTAAGGATGTGCAAAACAGTGTTTTTTAATTGGAGGAGAAAATTGAAGAGGGGTGGGTGGAAGAGAGGGTGTTCTGTAGGGAGGGTTCGACTGGGGTTGAACGGGTATGACCATGGCCATTTCAGATGTAGAGTTGTGTTAGTCTTTTTGACTGTTTTTGACTGTCAGGTGGAGGGGTTGTACAAATTATGATTTGTTAGACTTGTGTGTTACCCATTGCTATGAGAGATGCAGATATTATGCTGGAACTTTTTTATTCCCACTGATGTACTAAGACTACTGGATGCAAAAATCAAACTATTTTTCCTTTATTTATTCTTGAAGATATTCTCCGGTACTTGAGTATACTTTTTAGCCAGGATTTCTCAAAGTAACGCCCACGAGCCAAAGGTGGTCCATGAATATTGCGTACTGTGTCACATATGTGCACCACGTCATTGCTTGCTCTCTCGCTCTATTGTGTGTGCGTCTTGCTAGCTGTCACTCAAATGGCGACGGGCTGAAACTCTAATTGCTAGGGGGGGTAGATGTAAGCAAAATGGCGGCTCACATTTTCCTGAAAAGTCTCTTACAAACTTGGGGTTTCATGGCCAATTGAGGAAACAGTCATTCTGCTCATATATTATGCATGTATGAACTACACAATACTTGCTACTCGCCAAAGTGCCCGATCATGTCTTTAACCTAACAGGAGTTTATTTTTACAGAATGTTTTGAAAGTGCAAGTATTCACTGCACCTCAGTCTTCACCCTATGAAATCAGGCCTAATACTGAAAAATAACCTCGGTGATATAGGCTCAACTTCACGTTATAACCCCCCCCCCCTAGCAAAATGCAGTCCTTCAATCATTGCGAGAATAAACAATGGCCTTTGTCTTCTGTGGCTCAAGCCTTTTCTCTCCTGGCAGCCAGGGTCAATCTCTTCCTACATCTGTTCAGATCTCAGGAAACAAAAGACTGGCTGGCCGGCCACTTCACTCCAAAACACACACTATGCGTTGAAAGAAAGAGCGAGAGGCTGAGCGAAACAAACGATAGGATTGACCTAAATATACCTCATATCACTGTTGAAGCTTCAGAAAGCAGCAACACATGTTTCATGTATGTAGTGAAAATACTTTTTGTATAGGTTAAACATTTTGCATAATCATGTAACACTGCTTGTGTTTACAATTTCTAGAAGAGCATTTGACTCGTTGAAATGCAAAATGTATTATCTTTTTTTGTCTGTAAAGCATTCACGCCAAGCAGTGTTGCATTCTAGGTGCCTCATAGAAACTGTCATTTCTCTTTATGTTGTTATATCCTTTATTTTTGTTACTTGCCCTAAATGTTTTCATATCTCTAGAAGGATATTGTTTACAAAAATGTACAAAAACACTAAAAGTTTGTTCATTTGGTTTCTTCCAATATGCATGATATGATGATTTTTGTATGGCCCTTTTTTCTGATCGTCACCACAGCTGATGCTTCCCCATCCCTGTCCTTTTTGTTCTAGACCATTGTGATATGATTTACAGGGCTGTACATGTTACTGCATTTATAAACTGATTAGAGAACCCAATAAACATTTTTTTACGGAAAAAAACGACTAGACTTTATTGGTGTAGTGAAGAGTGAAGTCTTTGACAACAATTGTCATTTTGTAATGGTTTGAACCACAAGACTGGCAAGAACTCACATTTTGGTGATTGGATTAACTCACAATTATCTTTTGCAAGATCTGATTTACAGGGGGTCTACGGGGAGAAGTGCACTCTCCAAAGAACAGGAATATCAACGTTAGCGTGATTTGAACCCTGATGCATGGCATTGTAGTATTACAAATCTTGCTAATATATTCTTTAATAAAAAATGTAAATGCTCTATCTATTCAAAGCAGACGCTAACAGCCGTATTCTGTGACTGGTAAGTGACCTGGCATAATCGTTCTCTACACCAGTGTTTCCCAACTGGGGGTATGTGGAAATAAAAAAAATCTAAATGTGAAGGAAAATATTATTGGGAATATTACATATGTTCAAGTTATTTAAATATGAATAGGCAGGAAAACATTTACGGTGGTCACTGGTGTGAAATCTCTTGTTTTTATATTTATAGGCCTTTTTTACTTAAGTTTTGTTGCGTGTGCATTGCACGGTCAACAAATCAAAGTTTAAATGTCAAGAAATAAAACGACAGTAAAAAGAAGTTGAAAATAACAGTAGTGAGGCTATATACAGACACCGGTTAGTCAGGCTGATTTGAGGTAGTATGTGCATGTAGGTATGGTTAGTGACTATGCATACAGTGGGGAGAACAAGTATTTGATACACTGACAATTTTGCAGGTTTTCCTACTTACAAAGCATGTAGAGGTCTGTAATTTTTATCATAGGTACACTTCAACTGTGAGAGAAGGAATCTAAAACAAAAATCCAGAAAATCACATTGTATGATTTTTAATTAATTAATTTGCATTTTATTGCATGACATAAGTATTTGATACATCAGAAAAGCAGAACTGAATATTTGGTACAGAAACCTTAGTTTGCAATTACAGAGATCATACGTTTCCTGTAGTTCTTGACCAGGTTTGCACACACTGCAGCAGGGATTTTGGCCCACTCCTCCATACAGACCTTCTCCAGATCCTTCAGGTTTCGGGGCTGTCGCTGGGCAATACGGACTTCCGGCTCCCTCCAAAGATTTTCTATTGGGTTCAGGTCTGGAGACTGGCTAGGCCACTCCAGGACCTTGAGATGCTTCTTACGGAGCCACTCCTTAGTTGCCCTGGCTGTGTGTTTCGGGTCGTTGTCATGCTGGAAGACCCAGCCACGACCCATCTTCAATGCTCTTACTGAGGGAAGGAGGTTGTTGGTCAAGATCTCGCGATACATGGCCCCATCCATCCTCCCTTCAATACGGTGCAGTCGTCCTGTCCCCTTTGCAGAAAAGCATCCCCAAAGAATGATGTTTCCACCTCCATGCTTCACGGTTGGGATGGTGTTCTTGGGGTTGTACTCATCCTTCTATTCCTCCAAACACGGCGAGTGGAGTTTAGAGCAAAAAGCTCTATTTTTGTCTCATCAGACCACATGACCTTCTCCCATTCCTCCTCTGGATCATCCAGATGGTCATTGGCAAACTTCAGACGGGCCTGGACATGCGCTGGCTTGAGCAGGGGGACCTTGCGTGCGCTGCAGGATTTTAATCCATGACGGCGTAGTGTGTTACTAATGGTTTTCTTTGAGACTGTGGTCCCAGCTCTCTTCAGGTCATTGACCAGGTCCTGCCGTGTAGTTCTGGGCTGATCCCTCACATTCCTCATGATCATTGATGCCCCACGAGGTGAGATCTTGCATGGAGCCCCAGACCGAGGGTGATTGACCGTCATCTTGAACTTCTTCCATTTTCTAATAATTGTGCCAACAGTTGTTGCCTTCTCACCAAGCTGCTTGGCTATTGTCCTGTAGCCCATCCCAGCCTTGTACAGGTCTACAATTTATCCCTGATGTCCTTACACAGCTCTCTGGTCTTGGCCATTGTGGAGAGGTTGGAGTCTGTTTGATTGAGTGTGTGGACAGGTGTCTTTTATACAGGTAACGAGTTCAAACAGGTGCAGTTAATACAGGTAATGAGTGGAGAACAGGAGGGCTTCTTAAAGAAAAACTAACAGGTCTGTGAGAGCCGGAATTCTTACTGGTTGGTAGGTGATCAAATACTTATGTCATGCAATAAAATGCAAATTAATTACTTAAAAATCATACAATGTGATTTTCTGGATTTTTGTTTTAGATTCCGTCTCTCACAGTTGAAGTGTACCTATGATAAAAATGACAGACCTCTACATGCTTTGTAAGTAGGAAAACCTGCAAAATCGGCAGTGTATCAAATACTTGTTCTCCCCACTGTATATGATGAACAGAGAGTAGCAGTAGCGTAAAAAAGGGGGTGGCGGGACACAATGCAGATAGCCCGGGTAGCTAATGTGCGGAAGCACTGGTTGGTCGGGCCAATTGAGGTAGTATGTACATGAATGTATAGTTAAAGTGACTATGCATATATGATAAACAGTAGCAGCAGCGTAAAAGAGGGGTTGGGAGGTACACAATGCAAATAGTCCGGGTAGCCATTTGATTACCTGTTCAGGAGTCTTATGGCTTGGGGGTAAAAAGTGTTGAGAAGCCTTTTTGTCCTAGACTTGGCACTCCGGTACCGCTTGCCATGCGGTAGTAGAGAGAAGTCTGACTGGGGTGGCTGCTCAACATCACTCGAGGTCATTCATTTAGTTATCATTTTGTTCCTCAACACAGTCAGCTGTGTACCCAAACTTAAGTTTGCCAACATTGTTCCATGTCTTGTGTTTTGGTAACACTACATTAAGATACCCTTTAAAGGGGTTCTTAGTTAAGACCGTTAAGAATAATTTAATATGAATTAGAACTTAATGGGTTAAAAAATATAAATGCAACATGTAAAGTGTTGGTCTGTTTTCCATACACACAAAAAAAAGCTTATTTCTCTCAAATTTGGTGCACAAATTTGGAGCGCATTTGGGAGAGCATTTCTACTTTGCCAAGATAGTCAATTCACCTGACAGGTGTGGCATATCAATAAGCTGATAAAATAGCATGATCTTTACACAGGTGCACCTTGTGTTGGGGACAAAAGGCCACTCTAAAATGTGTAGTTTTGTCACACAACACAATACCACAGAGGTCTCAAGTTTTGAGGGACTGCAGGAATGTCCACCGGAGCTCTTGCCAGATAATTGAATGTTAATTTCTCTACCACAAGCTGCCTCCAATGTCGTTTTAGAGAATTTGGCTGTACGTCTAACCGGCCTCTCAACTGCAGACTTGTGTATGGAGTTGTGGCCGAGCGGTTTGCTGATGTCAACGTTGTGAACCTAATGCCCTATTGTGGCGGTGGTGTTATGTTACGTGCAGGCATAAGCTACAGACAATGAACATAGTTGCATTTTATCAATGGCAATTTGAATGCACAGAGATACCGTAACAAGCTCCTGAGGTCCATTTACTGTGCCATTCATCCGCCGCCATCACCTCATGTTTCAGCATGATAATGCACGGCCCCATGCCGCAAGGATCTGCACACAATTCCTGGTAGCTGAAAATGTCCCAGTTCTTACATGGCTGGTTTACATAGCTGGTTTTCACAGCTGTTTCACACGGTGTTCATTATTGTAAATTGTAATGTATCCCTTGATGCTATTTGTTAGTTTAACATTAGTTATTGTTGTATCATAGACCTACAATAGATATATATTCAACCACAAGGGTGTACTAATCAGCTATGGTTTTATTAAAATCATAATAGAAGACTTCAGAAATAATAGTATTTCAGTGTAGATGAAAACATGCCAGCTAGACAAGCCAGTGTATTAATCAAATGTGCCTATGAATGGAGTGAAAATCGGCTGACTTTGTGATCTGTAAGGTAAGCAACGATAATGTGTGGGGGGGGGGGCATCGAAATTATGTTATTTATCCCCGGTAATTGTTTATTCATAAAAATCAGAAGTTGGCAAAAAACATTCATCACAATGCTATGGCCTATGCAAATTCATAGGAAAACAAAAGCTTATTATTATATATTTTTGGTATATTTTATTTGAAAGGATTTTCTTTTGCAATTCAGTACAAAACAAAAGCACACAAGAAAAAAAAATGAAAAAACACAGCTGCCAGACATATGAAATGAAGTATTGCTTAGGCAAGACATGGGACAAGAATAGAGCAACAATGACAGTTACAACAACAGTAAGTGTTCCTAGTCAGTTTTCAGTCAGTCTCTGTCCAGATGGTCCAGAAATGGACTCCAAACATTGACAAATCTGATGGAGGAGTTGGTCCTAAAAAAATGAAAATGTTGCAAGTTAATTTAGTGTTAATCATTTCTGCTAGCCATCTACTGAAGCAAGGGGGAGACTTCCATTTTGTCAGGATCATTTTTGGAGGCAGCCACCATTCCAAACATCAGAGCCTGTTGTTCCTCATAGGACGATCTTAGAACAGACTCTGAGCAGCCAAAGAGAGCGAGTTCTGCGTCAGGGTCAATGGCCCTCTCATATACCTTTGAGTACCAATCAAAGATGTTCCTCCAGTAATTATTGAGTAGGGGGCAGAGCCAAAAAAAGATGAGTTAAGGAACCCTCTGAGGATTTACACTTGTCACACAGTGGGGAGACCTGTAGGTAAATTCTATTTGGTTTTGGAGTAATGAACTCTATGCATGACTTTGTATTGTTTCAATTAATATCTGGCATTGATGGAAGAGGAGTGAATTCTAGACAGGGCTTCTCCCCATAGATCATCTGAGATCTCAATATTTAACTCTTTACCTCAGGTCTCCTTGAGATGACTAGTAGAGGCCTGTGGGTAGTTGGAGAAAAAGGAGACAAACTGTGAGATGAGGTGTTTTGAATTGGGAGGGCGCTGTAGAAAATCATAAAACGAATGTTGTACAGGGAGGGTGTCAGCATTTTGAATAGGTAAACACAAGCTTATTAATAGGAATACATTTAGCCTAATTGGTGACAAATATGACGTGGGGAAAAGTCAGGATCCTAGTCAGGCTATTGTTTGACAAATCCATATTAAATATAGGCCTTCATGTGTATAAATCTGTATGCGATTTGGGGCTAAGTCAATGACAAACAGCTGAAATGTTCAGAATTCATCATGATCTGTGATCAAAACAGGGTGGGGTGTTTTCGGTTCCGTTTAGGTTAAGGTTATGCGTAAGAACGCAACTGCACTGAAATTAATAGCCTGATTCAATGGGATTCTCCTGAATAAAAAATATTTGATCTGTTTGGTCTATGCATAGACCCATACCGATTCTATCTTTTTGGTATTTTGCAGTAGGCATAGCCACTAATATTCTAAATTGCGGAGCATTTAATAATTTTCCTGTGATGTTGAGGCTGAGCAAGACCTTCAATAGGCTAGTAGACTGTGGAAATAATGGTGGAGTTAATCATTGTTAGAGCCTAGATCTCTTTATATAATCTGGACCGTTGTTTTTTCATAGGCACTAACTGCACACAAAAATAACCTTCTAAAACCAAGAAAACAATCTTTAATCTACCTCCTCTGTCTACTGTAATTTGAAGAAACCAATTTGAATTGAATAATATTTAAAAAATGCTCAACTATCACTTTTCAATCTCTATCCAATAATGTCACCAACTCACCAAGCTTCTCAACACATAGAACCCACCCCCCCCATAATGCTCTGCGGCACAACTCCAATACAACAGACAATGTTCATTCTCTGATCTTAACCCTATGATTGGATGGACAACATGTCACTTCATACTGCAAAAGCTTTGATTGGTTGGAGGTCGTCCTCCAGAAGTGGTCATAATTACCATGTAGGTCTATGGAAGGGGGTGAGGCCTACGAGCCTCCTAGGTTTTGTATTGAAGTCAATGTACCCAGAGGAGGACAGAAGCTAGTTGTCCTCCGGCTACACCATGGTGCTACCCGAGGGAGAGCTGTTGAAGTTACAATAGACCTTCATTGCAAAACAATGTGTTTTAATCCCCCTCTGAGGAGCCTCCAGTGCTGTATGAATTTTATGGTAGAAACTGTCACAAACATAATATTATATAATGTTATGGAAAACTGTCTAAATGGAAATTTCACAGTTGAAACATGTCAAATGACATCTGCTAGTCCTGTACAAGTGTTATGGTAGAAATGGATTAAAACAGGATTTTTATAGCATGACCAATGGTTTAAAGCTGTTTAGAAATATATTTCACAGTTGTATACAACAAGGTCTCCTATAATTTCAACAAACATCTCCTAAAGTTTTATGGAAGAAAAAAATGCAAACATATGTGACTCGTTTCAGGAAACTAGACGCACTACTTCACAGGAGCACCATTTGAACGTAAACTTTTTTTTAAATCAAAATGCGTTTTTTTTCCCAAGAATTGCCTTCGGGAACATGTGAACTTTCATGTGCCTTAATAACAAACTTGTATGCCATCTGTAAATATGAATAACATTTTTAAATTAGGAGCCTAGTTGGTTTAGCAACAGAAAATGACATCAACCTTCCCGCTAGCCATGATTGGCTGGGATAATGAGTGGGCTAGACATGCAGAGAGATGAGTTCGGATTGGTTTTCCATGTAGCACGCTACTGTCTATAACATGAGTATGTGTAGGTAATCCTTTCTAAAGTGGCTTTTTTGAAAGATATCATGTAGTAAAACTGCATAAGTGTTGCTCTCCACTTTCTGGAGGACCGAGTTTTGAAATTCGGACATTTGATTGAATAAATGCAGACGGAATCGAAAAGAGAACACACAGAAAGCTGTTGTATAAAACACCTGTCTCCGGATTACATCTTCAAACTAAGGGCAACCATGGCATCTGTGACAGAGAGCGAGAGAAGCGTCCATCCATATATACGGGTAAGAGAGTCTAGCTAGCTACATTTTCAGATATTACACGTTTCTAATTTTCTCAGAAAGTCATTTTCATTTCAAGTTAAAGTGTACTGTTAGCTAGCTAAAATTAGCTGGCTGGCTAGCTAGCTAACATTACGTGTATGATCTGTGTAGTACTATTATTTGTGTCTCAGAGCCATTTGCATTGCTAGTTTTAGCCTAATGTTAGCTAGCTAACATTGAACCTGGTTGGTTAGCTACCAGCAGATTCATGCAGTAACGTTATTAGTTGGGATTATCTCAAGGCCATCTATCTCAAGGCCATCAGACTGTTAAACAGCCACCACTAACATCGAGTGGCTGCTGCCAACATACTGACTCAACTCCAGCTCACTTTAATAATGGAAATTGATCAAAAATGTATCACTAGCCACTTTAAACAATGCCACTTAATATAATGTGTATGTATATACTGTACTCTATATCATCTACTGCATCTTGCCATCTTTATGTAATACATGTATCACTAGCCACTTTAAACTATGCACTTTTATGTTTACATACCCTACATTACTCATCTCATATGTATATACTGTACTCGATACTATCTACTGCATCTTGCCTATGCCGTTCTGTACCATCACTCATTCATATATCTTTATGTACATATTCTTTATACCTTTACACTTGTGTGTATAAGGTAGTAGTTGTGGAATTGTTCGGTTAGATTACTCGTTGGTTATTACTGCATTGTCGGAACTAGAAGCACAAGCATTTCGCTACACTCGCATTAACATCTGCTAACCATGTGTATGTGACAAATAAAATTTGATTTGATTATGGTTAATTGTTTCACTAGCTAGTTAGCAACATGCCTAAACAAAAGACTCCACAATGCAAGTAACTATTTTAATAGAATGTTTATGACGTCACAGCGACAACTGTCGATAGACGTAGGTGGTAAATTCTCTCTGGGTATCTACTCCGATTTCAGAGCACTCTCGTCTGAGTGTGCCAGAGTGCAGAATAACTGATGAATTTACGAACGCTCAAAACCCCTTGAATATGGCCGGTGTCAGTAAATGTTGGCAAAAAAGCGCAATTAAATTGTTGCCAGCAGCACAGTTGCAGTCACCAACTCTCTGCATAACATAAAAACAGCCTAACCAGCTCTGCTAGGGCAAGTAAAATGGTCAGTGAGCTGTTCTCTCATTTGTGTCTGGAGGTAGCTAAAAAGCTAGCCAACTTTAGCCAGTTAGCTTGGGAGCTTGGGTGCTTGACTGCTGTTGTTAGGTCAGACAGCTCTAATCAACCCTACTCCTCGGCCAGAGCATCCAGTGTGCACTCTGAACGCTCCAAGAGCAAAACGCTCTGAATTTAAGAACGGACAATCTGACAACGTTCTGAGTTTACGAACGCCCAGAGCACACTCTGGCACTCCAGATTAAATTTACTAACACACCCGTAGTATAAACCAGCCTTTAGTCTTTACATTTTTGGTTGTTTTGTACATAGCCTCACTATCAAGGCACAAGGCGAGACCCAAATGCAGACACAGGAGGCAGATGGTTGGAGTCTTACAATGTTTATTAATCCAAAGGGTTAGGCAAGAGAATGGTCGTGGACAGGTCAACAGGTCAAAGTCCAGGAGGTACAGAGTCGCAGACAGGCTCGTGGTCAAGGCAAGCAGAATGGTCAGTCAGGCGGGTACAGAGTCCAGAAACGGGCAAAGGTCAAAACCGGGAGGACTAGAAAAAGGAGAATGCAAAAAGCAGGAGAATGGGGAAAACGCCGGTTGACTTGGAAACATACAAGACGAACTGGCACAGAGAGACAGGAAACACAGAGATAAATACACTGGGGAAAATAAGCGACACCTGGAGGGGGTGGAGACAATCACAAGGACAGGTGAAACAGATCAGGGTGTGACACTCACATGTGAATCCTTAAAGAGATGGGTGGGGCTAAAGCTTAAGAGGGTGTGATTGATGCTGAATGGGTGTAGACAAAGAAAAGCTCTCCAGTTGGTACCAAACATTAAAGGGCCATTTTCTCAAAAGTGAGGCTACAAGTTGATCAACTTTCCCATTGTTGCGTGGTGCAGTGGTCTAAGGCACTGCATTGCAGTTGCTAGCGGTGCCACTAGAGATCCTGGTTTGACCGGGAGACCCAAGGGGCGGTGCACAATTGGCCCAGCGTCGTCCGTGTTAGAGGAGGGTTTGGCCGGCCGGGATGTCCTTGTCCCATCACGCTCTAGTGACTCGTGGCGGGCCAGGCGCATGCACACTGACACGGTCGCCAGGTGCACGGTGTTTCCTTCAACACATTGGTGTGGCTGGCTTCCGGGATAAGCGGGCATTGTGTCAAGAAGCAGTGCGGCTTGGTTGGGTTGTGTTTCGGAGGACGCATGGCTCTCAACCTCCGTACAGGAGTTGCAGCTATGAGAGAAGACTGTAACTACCAATTGGATACCATGAAATTAGGGAGAAAAAGGGGGGTTAAAGTTTAAAAAATAAAACAAAAATCACTTTCCCATTGTTCCTCAACTGTAGTTTATGATATATCATTTTCTAGCTCTGAGTCTGTACTTTTATCCAACGTAAAAAAAAATCAAATTTTGCTATCATCAGACTTTGTGGCTGTGTTATCTAGTGGAAATAGCTGTCATTTCCCGGTTGCTAAAATTCTACGCTGTTCACTCAATTTCAGGCTGTGAGAGAAAACAAGGGATTCATTGTACCATCTAAATCGCTAAGAAATATATTTTCAATAAGAAAAAAATTGCATTTTTACTGCTTTTTTGAAGTTGGTGTACCAAAACCGAAAGCTACAAGTTACTTTTGGTTTTGGTCCACCAGCTTCAACCAGCGGTTTTGGTCTATTGAAAATATATTTTACAGTGATTTAGAGGGTACTGTTGGGTTCTGAGAATATGAAATATAATTATAAATATATTCATGTCACTGAGGGAAAGCGATCACGTGGCAGGCATTGATGAGGGGAGAGAGCCATGGATTACTGATGAGGGGGGGGGGGGGGGGTCGAGATCAGGTCAGGTCACGTTAAGGGAGAAATAAAAGTTTATGGCCCGTATCACTTGTGTCCTGCCTAGCAGTAAATATACAATGTTTGTTCAGATGTGTAGGAGGAGACTCAGCCTAGGAGAAAGGGTTAAATATCAGTGCTTGTGTGAAAATGGTTTTGTCAAATGCAGCTGTATTGACCCTCTGGGAAGAATAAACTTGGTTAAGCTTTCGTTGAGTTTTTTATTCTGAGAATTAGAACCTAACAGTACATGAAGTGAAATTGAGTAAACTGTGTAGAATCCTTGCAACCAGGAAATGCCATAATGATTTCCACTAGACAACACAACCACCAAGTCAGAACAACTTTCACATTGACAACAGATGCTGCTCCAGCTGGAGAAATCATTAGGGCGAATATCACAGCCAATCAGAACACTGGCGGATAAGTAATGCTGTGAAACACTCATTCATTCCACTATTACTATTACTTACGGAATTGAAACACATGTGCACATGTCTGTTATTACCACTTTATTATCGTCAAGTGGACCTTTAACCCCTGTTCTAGGGCTGCATTTCAAACTCATAAAAGACACACCCTCGTCCACTTACCCTCGCCTTACGCCCTTGGGGAATCCCGTCACCATCTTGGACGTTGGTCAAATGATTAGCCAAACAAGGGAAGTTCGCAACGTAAGCCCCTCAGCCCTCGTTTTTGATCGAGTTTGCGATTGTACAATTATGTTCACATCGGGTTCTTAAACGCCCCATAATTCAATTCGCGATGATTGTACTTCCGCTAACAAAAGTCAGCCGAAACTTATATATACTTATATGAATAATTGGACCAAGGCGCAGAGTGAGTAGAGTTCCACATTTTATTGATAGTGAAACTTCCAAAACAACAAAGATATAACGATTGTGAAATACGTAACGCACATAGGCACTCACACAAAACAATATCCCACATCGCAGGTGGGAAAAAGGACACACTAAGTATGATCCCCAATTAGAGGTAACGATTATCAGCTGCCTCCAATTGGGAACCATACACACACCAACATAGAAATATAATACCTAGAAACCCCCCTAGTCACGCCCTGACCTAAAACACCATAGAGAACCGAGGGCTTGCTATACACCAAGTCACTTGGCTCTGTCATATCCTCACATGGTCTCTCCTATCATTGCTATGCAGACGACACACAATTAATCTTCTCCTTTCCCCCCTCTGATAACCAGGTGGTGAATCGCATCTCTGCATGTCTGGCAGACATATCAGTGTGGATGACGGATCACCACCTCAAGCTGAACCTCGGCAAGACGGAGCTGCTCTTCCTCCCGGGGAAGGACTGCCCGTTCCATGATCTCGCCATCACGGTTGACAACTCCATTGTGTCCTCCTCCCAGAGTGCTAAGAACCTTGGCGTGATCCTGGACAACACCCTGTCGTTCTCAACTAACATCAAGGCGGTGACCCGTTCCTGTAGGTTCATGCTCTACAACATTCGCAGAGTACGACCCTGCCTCACGCAGGAAGCGGCGCAGGTCCTAATCCAGGCACTTGTCATCTCCCGTCTGGATTACTGCAACTCGCTGTTGGCTGGGCTCCCTGCCTGTGCCATTAAACCCCTACAACTCATCCAGAACGCCGCAGCCCGTCTGGTGTTCAACTTTCCCAAGTTCTCTCACGTCACCCCGCTCCTCCGCTCTCTCCACTGGCTTCCAGTTGAAGCTCGCATCCGCTACAAGACCATGGTGCTTGCCTACGGAGCTGTGAGGGGAACGGCACCTCCGTACCTTCAGGCTCTGATCAGGCCCTACACCCAAACAAGGGCACTGCGTTCATCCACCTCTGGCCTGCTCGCCTCCCTACCTCTGAGGAAGTACAGTTCCCGCTCAGCCCAGTCAAAACTGTTCGCTGCTCTGGCACCCCAATGGTGGAACAAACTCCCTCACGACGCCAGGTCAGCGGAGTCAATCACCACCTTCCGGAGACACCTGAAACCCCACCTCTTTAAGGAATACCTAGGATAGGATAAAGTAATCCTTCTAACCCCCCCCCCCCCTTAAAAGAGTTAGATGCACTATTGTAAAGTGGTTGTTCCACTGGATATCATAAGGTGAATGCACCAATTTGTAAGTCGCTCTGGATAAGAGCGTCTGCTAAATGACTTAAATGTAAATGTAAAATGTAAATGTCAGGGCGTGACAACAAGTCAACATACAAGTAAGTAAAAACGAACGTAAAAAGGTTACAAATTGTGCTACTAATGCACATGACGGCACAAACACGTCTCGTAAAAGTAATGATGTTTTTGTTTGGTTAACTTTTGGAAACAATTTCCTTCTTCAGAAGTTCCAGCTTGGCAGGCTAACATAAGTTAGCAAATTAATTTGCTAGCTATCAAACAGTAGGTGTATATTAGTAATTATAAAGTTAATTTAAGTAGACATGCAATCATAATTGACTGCGGCGCATATAAAGCACCCACAAGCTACCGGTGGCTGAAAACACAATCATCGCGTGATGAACGGATGACGAATTTCCGGGCAAGGGCGGTCCATTTAAAAATCATTCCCTCCTCCCTTTCCCTGCAAGTGTATACTCGTCAGACGTCATCATAAGTGTCCACTTAATTTGAGGGCTGAGGGAATAGGGTGTGTCTTTTAAGTGTTTGGAATGCACGTATGTTTCTTCCACAGCCTTCTGATAAAGTAAAACCAAAGATGTTCTATTAAAATAGACCACATCCTGTCCTTTCCAATGGGAGGCAAGTGTCGAGATGGGTTTTTCAAAGTCGCGTTTATTGGTCGGTCAGATGTCGTCGTGGAAATATTCAGTCAATAATATTTCACAAATACCGGAGCCACCGGTATGCATGTAGGACCCTAGCAACAGCCCATAGAAATAACCAGACATGTCATCCCGCTAGCTCCTCTGAAAAGAACACCCATGTTCTGGAAAAGTCCCAAAATGTGTAACCATAGCAACAGTATATATTAGGCCGTAACACAGTTACAGAAATAGCCAGTCATGTCCACTCCCCAGACAGGTGCATCTCTAATGGTGTCTAATGACCCAGAGCACATATGGAGTGCACTAGTCTTGCTAGCTCTTCTGAAATAAATAATTGCCACACGTTCTGGAAAATTCTCAATAATGGCTTAGTGACGTCAATAAAATACATCGTCATCATATTCAAAATGAAGTTCAAAATGAGATGCAGACGTTGGCCTGGAGATTTGAAGAGGGACTTCAACACATGATTTGATGTAGCTAACTTTAACTATTCGTTGTTGGGACTGTTATAACGCCACCAAGATGGAAAAGTGACAAATATATAGTTTAATGTTATATAAATTTTATATTAAAACTTTTGTAGTGGGCGTTAATTGTTTGGCTTGCTATTTTCTGTTAAAACACGCCGAGGAACAGTAACAGTAACATTAAGTTAACAGTTAAATCAATAACGTTAAATTAGCTGGGCTCTGCACATGCAAGAAACTAGCTGACGACTAGTTAAGTTGTCATTTTGGGAATCAATACTGGAGACTATTGGTGAAATATAATTGAGTGAGGTTATTAATAGCTAACCCGTTACTCTTCTCTTAATACATGTTATAATTTCTCATGGGCAAGACAGAAATAGCTAGCTTGATATATACACCATTATATATTTCTCAGCTAACGTTAGCTAGCTAATGTTACTGTAGCGCAACAAATACGATTCTGCACGTGTCAGAAAAATAGCAGAGTAACTAGCTAGTCTAGCTAGCTAATCATTCAGGACCGCACATCTGAGAGTGAACAGGACGTAAGTTATGTTTACTCGAAGAGCTACAAATCGCTAGAACATGGATGAGCATGGATGAACAGTGTTTGTATGAATTAATGTACTCTCTACAGTACTGCATTGTTACACTTCAAAAGAGCTAGAACCAGGTGTTGGAACCAAAATTATTTTACAATCGTTTTGTTTTGAACAGAACCATTACCAGGCGGACATTGGAATTTGTTTCTGAGTGACAGTGAGGACAAAGCACTGTTCCCCTAACTCATGGGCCGAATTTGGCACATGGTTGGTTTTATTTGGCCCCCAAAGTTGAGGCAATTTAAAATATATATTTTTTTATTGTTGTACATAAGACTGTAAAAACACCGGGAAATCAGCTCCAAGTGATTTTATTTAAGAATCTATTAATGTTATCGTGACACAAGGCGAGACCCAGATGCAGACACCGGAGGCAGATGGTTGGAGTCTTACAATGTTTAATAATCCAAAAGGAGTAGGCAAGAGAATAGTCGAGGACAGGCAAAAGGTCAAACCCAGATCAGAGTCCAGGAGGTACAGAGTGGCAGAAAAGCTTGTGGTCAAGGCAGGCAGAATGGTCAGGCAGGCGGGTACAGAGTCCAGAACAGGCAAGGGTCAAAACTGGGAGGACTAGAAAAAAAGAGAATAGCAAAGGCAGGAGTACGGGAAAAACGCTGGTTGACTTGGAACATACAAGACGAACTGGCACAGAAAGACAGGAAACACAGGGAAAAATATACACTGGGGAAAACAAGACGAACTAGCACAGAGAGACAGGAAACAGGGATAAATATACTGGGGAAAACAAGTGACACCTGGAGGGGGTGGAGACAATCACAGGAACAGGTGAAAAAGATCAGGGTGTGACAAATGTATTCCCATGCATAATAGAGACACCTGATCGTATACAATTGTAAGCAAGGTTTGAATTATTATTTTATTCAAAAATATTTTTGGGGGCTTCTTCCAGTCAATTTGCAGTCTACAAATTATTTGTAATTACATTCCAGCCCCAAACCATCTGCTCAAGAAAAATTGGCACGCGGCTGAATCTAGTTGATGATCCCTGGGATAAAGGGAATGGATGACTCCCCTTTCTCCGTTTGTTTTTGTTCTCTTCACCAGGATAGTGAGGCGGGGGAGTCCAGGCACCAAAAGAAAAGTACTATCCGCTGAAACACTTCAGTTTTCGCTGTGCTATGGTTTTTGGTTCGTTAACTTCACCATGTTTTTTTCTAAGCTGTGCTCTCATTCTACACATGGTGCATTTCTTTATAATTTTTTTCTATGAGGCGTAGGCATGCTCGACATGGCCTTCCAGGATGAAATCAAAGGCACTAGATCTAAGTAAGAGGACTCTTACACAATGCCAGTTTTTGCCCAGAGACTGCTAAGGGTTTTTGTCAACTATGTCCTCCATTTTTGTTATTCCAATCTATAAAATGACGACGTACTTGGTTTCGGTGGCTTTTGGTCTTGCAGCATGCCTACTTTGCATTTGCTGTTGTTTTTTTGTGATTGACAGCTTCTTTTCTAGTAGTTGTATTCTCTTAAAGTAACATCTGTATGAGATTAACTTTGTGATATTTTTCTTTCAATGTGTGTGCAATTAATCACTGTGGGTGTATTATTATTATACTATAGACCTCCTTCAATTGGATGATGGCCTCCTCCTGCATGACACCTGTGCTACATGCTGCTTCCTTTGACACCTGAGCTTCCTCTATGCTCCTGAGGACTACTCCTTCCGCCACCTGTCACCTGACAGACCACCACCTGTATGCTTGTGAGGAAGCCTCCTGCCACCTCTGTCACCTGACAGACCACCTCCTGCAGACCACCTGCTGCTTTCTCTGCTGGAGCTGGGTCTACGCTCGCCTTCACTCTCTTGTTCTCGCTGTCTTTCTCACCTAAAACTCCTACATCTGCATCCCTGTCCTCTCCCTCAAAAATAGACAATTCAAGACTTTAATCCTGTTGATATAAAATAATAACGATGCATACTTCTGGCCCTTCTTTGGACACTGTGTTAACTAACCTCCAGACGAACTTCAATGCCATAGAACTCTCCTTCCATGGCCTCCAACTGCTCTTAAATGCAAGTAAAACTAAATGCATGCTCTTCAACCGATCACTGCCCGCACCTGCCTGCCCGTCCAGCATCACTACTCTGGACGGTTCTGAATTAGAATATGTGGACAACTACAAATACCTAGGTGTCTGGCTAGACTGTAAACTCTCCTTCCAGACTCACATTAAGCATCTCCAATCCAAAATTAAATCTAGAATCGGCTTCCTATTTCGCAACAAAGCATCCTTCACTCATGCTGCCAAACATACCCTCGTAAAACTGACCATCCTACCGATCCTCGACTTCGACAATATCATCTACAAAATAGCCTCCAACACTCTACTCAACAAATTTGATGCAGTCTATCACAGTGCCATCCGTTTTGTCACCAAAGCCCCATATACTACCCACCACTGCGACCTGTGCGCTCTCGTTGGCTGGCCATCGCTTCATACTCGTCGCCAAACCCACTGGCTCCAGGTCATCTACAAGTCTCTGCTAGGTAAAGCCCCGCCTTATCTCAGCTCACTGGTCACCATAGCAGCACCCACCCGTAGGATGCGCTCCAGCAGGTATATCTCACTGGTCACCCCCAAAGCCAATTCCTCCTTCCAGTTCTCTGCAGCCAATGACTGGAACGAACTGCAAAAATCACTGAAGCTGGAGACCCATATCTCCCTTACTAGCTTTAAGCACCAGCTCACAGATCACTGCACCTGTACATAGCCCATCCAACTGCCTCATCCCCATACTGTATTTATTTATTTATCTTGCTCCTTTGCACCCCAGTATCTCTTGCACATTCATCTTCTGCACATCTACCATTCCAGTGTCTAATTGCTCTATTGTAATTACTTCGCCACCATGGCCTATTTATTGCCTTGCCTCCCTTATCTTACCTCATTTGCACTGACTGTACATAGATTTTTTCTTTTTTCTACTGTACTATTGACTGTTTGTTTATTCCATGTGTAACTGTGTGTTGTTGTATGTGTCGAACTGCTGTGCTTTATCTTGGCCAGGTCGTAGTTGTAAATGAGACCTTGTTCTCAACTAGCCTACCTGGTTAAATAAAAATCTTTAATTGCTACGAATGTTGTTGTTGGCTTACTTATTTTTCTACAACGTGCATCTGTTGCAGATTGAGGGGGTGGATTCATGCAATTTAATCTGGTAGGTACTGCTTCAGAGGACAGTGTCTTCCAGAAAAGTATTTTTAATCACAAAGACACTCAATAATCAGATTAAAACACTCTTCAAAGTATTCCTCGCACATAGCGTCCTCAAAGGACTTCTTCAGACTGATGTCCCTACGCCTGATGTTTCTCAGCCACAGCTTCCTCCTGAATAATTACAAAAGTGTGTACGGTTTAATCTCACATTTTATTATACTATATTTTGTGGTATTCTCACTTAAAATCTGATCATAGGGCAACAGAACATAAGTAGTTGCCTATATAATATTTTTACAGACCTCTACCATCATTTAAGAGGTACTTAATGGTGTTCTACAACTCGATACATTACTTTGCAATGACCCAGTGTCACAAATGATGGCTTCTATTGATTGTGCAGCATACCCTGGGATGGCCTTGGATGCAATATGGCTGGGCACATTGGTAAACTAACGTTTGCTAGCCATGCTGCCTAATGCTAATTGTGTTAAACCCAGCGATAGATTTGTTTCATTACTGGTAGCTAGCATGTTTTATCTATCAGTGATTATTGCTTTGGTGATTGATTCAATGGGTAGTCATGGATACAGCACACTACAGATTACACAGTCAACAACGTGTGCCTCACCATGCAATAATTACTCCAACTGCATCTTCTCGTTATTTATGACATACCTTTCAACGTCTGTTGGAAACTGGAAAAGGGATGTTCCTCCCTTCCATTTTACAGTTACAGTTCACAGAAGGAGTACTAGTAGTGGGAAAACTTGCAAAGATATCGATTTCTAGCTATATAGGCCAAGTATGTTTAAAACAATTTTTGGGGGGGGTGAATTAACTAGCCATCTAGATATCTACTTGGGACTAGCTAGCTACCGCCAAACAGAGGATGAAGACCATTTGTGCCTCACAGAATATGCAAGACGTTAATTAGGAAAACGCCCACTATCTAGTGCACTCGTCCTAAACAAAGTAATCTATATAAACAATTAGGTAAGTCAAGTCTACCAAACTTTTTGTTATAGATTCTAGTTATGGAAACAGAACTGTATAGAGATCAAATGTTTCATTTATGAGAACATTTGCAGAATTTCGGCCCAAATCCATCTAGCTCAATCTTCTCCCACTGCCGGCCACTGGGCTTCCTCTTTTATACATCCAGTATATATCTGTCTCGTCTATCTGTGGTAAAACTATGTCTTATTTTAATTCAGGCAGAGTAAGGGCAGCCATTGGGTCCCTCTCATGAAAGGGGAGGTGACGTTGACGTCAGAGAGGAAGAGGCGAAGCGAGAGGTTTCACTCTTGCCAAAATCTGTCCAAAATAAACCCAATAAATTTCGATGGGCTTATTTTGGACCTAAGCTTGTCGCCTGCCTTCCCGCCTTTGGGACAACGACTCCCATTGTTAGGGCGGAGACATGAGCATCTCGCCATTATATATTTTTCTAAGTGAACGGGGAACGACCCTGAGATTCAATTTTCATAGGATGACAGCTGATTCCAAGACTATGACACAGATGTTGGCAAGCGACTTTTTTGTAATGTGTGTAACCAATTAACTTTGGAAGTGATTTGTAGACCGTGAACGTGTCTGTTTTGTAAAGAACATTTTAGCTTACTTGCAGTAGGCGGTGGATGTGGCCGCAGAATTGATCGCCTGAGAATAAACGAAAGACAGCAACACGGACCGAAAGTTAGATAACTTGCCAGACTGAAATATAAAGACTTGATTTGACCACTTCGGTAACTTCATCACGGATGCTAAAGGTAAGCTATCAGGAGGCAACTTTTGCTTTTATTATGCTTTTACATCAGATCTATTTTCTTTTCATGCAAGCAGAACGCATCAACGATCACATGATGAGCGACATATGTCCAGAGCCGAACAGTTGTCACATTATAGGCTACTTTGTAACAGTCACACACTTACCACGAATATATGCTGTTACATTGTATTTTAAGTGCTGCAGCTATGGCGATATTGTTACCTCTACAGATCTCTTTCCTCTCCCATAAGTGATCATGAAACCAGTTGCAAATTGTTATGCGTTTTACAAAACGCATATACAATTAACATGTTATAAATTATTGCTTAATATATGAAAAGCAATCAATTACTCTCCCCATCAATACATATTGTAGGGCTATATGCTACTCAACCACGGCAACAGAACACAAAAGTTCTTAGGGCTACTTAACGAGGGACGTGAACGGAGTACCTAAATTATAGATGGTTGTGTCACCATACCACGAGCAGGACTGATGTGTATAGGTTGAGAACTAGGCAGTGGATGACATTACCAGTCACCCGACAAACGTAGCCTCGTCGTTGTCAAGGTTTGTGAGGCTAGAGAAAACATTGACAAAATATGACGCCTGCAGGCCTAGGTTTCAGCCTAGGCCTGGGACGTGACGTTGGAATAACCCATGCCGACAAAACGACGTGTAGCAGGTTTTTATTTACTTTCCAAAAGCATAATTTGTCTTCTGTCAAAGCCTATACTTGTTTGTAGCCAACAGATTCCCATCCTACCGTTACGCTTGTTTACACTAAGTGTGTTTTCATATATAGTCCTCTTTAAAATAACCGATTGCACTCTGGGGTAAAAAAAAAAAAGCCAAATAACTCCGTTATTTCTATTCACACTGCCCTTGCATTTGAATGAGGACTCAATCATTTCCCCAGTTCACTTCACGTATTTTGTGGTATGAATCAGCAATGTGAATTCAAAGCGATGTTTAGAAAGGACCCAAGATCATTTTCCAAAATTAACTCAATGCACTCAAATCAAATCAAATGTTATTAGTCACATACACATGGTTAGCAGATGTTAATGCGAGTGTAGCGAAATGCTTGTGCTTCTAGTTCCGACAATGCAGTAATAACAACAAGTAATCTAACCTAACAATTCCACAACTACTACCTTATACACACAAGTGTAAAGGGATAAAGAATATGTACATAAAGATATATGAATGAGTGATGGTACAGAACGGCATAGGCAAGATGCAGTAGATGGTATAGAGTACGGTATATACATATGAGATGAGTACTGTAGGGTATGTAAACATAAAGTGGCATAGTTTAAAGTGGCTAGTGGTACATGTATTACATAAAGATGGCAAGATGCAGTAGATGATATAGAGTACAGTATATACATATACATATGAGATGGGTAATGTAGGGTATGTAAACATTATATTAAGTGGCATTGTTTAAAGTGGCTAGTGGTACATTTTTACATAATTTCCATCAATTCCCATTTTTAAAGTGGCTGGAGTTGAGTCAGTATGTTGGCAGCGGCCGCTAAATGTTAGTGGTGGCTGTTTAACAGTCTGATGGCCTTGAGATAGAAGCTGTTTTTCAGTCTCTCGGTCCCTGCTTTGAAGCACCTGTACTGACCTCGCCTTCTGGATGATAGCGGGGTGAACAGGCAGTGGCTTGGGTGGTTGTTGTCCTTGATGATCTTTATGGCCTTCCTGTGACATCGGGTGGTGTAGGTGTCCTGGAGGGCAGGTAGTTTGCCCCCGGTGATGCGTTCTGCAGACCTCACTACCCTCTGGAGAGCCTTACGGTTGTGGGCGGAGCAGTTGCCGTACCAGGCGGTGATACAGCCCGACAGGATGCTCTCGATTGTGCATCTGTAGAAGTTTGTGAGTGCTTTTGGTGACAAGCCGAATTTCTTCAGCCTCCTGAGGTTGAAGAGGCGCTGCTGCGCCTTCTTCACAACGCTGTCTGTGTGGGTGGACCAATTCAGTTTGTCCGTGATGTGTACACCGAGGAACTTAAAACGTTCCACCTTCTCCACTACTGACCCGTCGATGTGGATAGGGGGGTGCTCCCTCTGCTGTTTCCTGAAGTCCACAATCATCTCCTTTGTTTTGTTGACGTTGAGTGTGAGGTTATTTTCCTGACACCACACTCCGAGGGCCCTCACCTCCTCCCTGTAGGCCGTCTCGTCGTTGTTGGTAATCAAGCCTACCACTGTAGTGTCATCCGCAAACTTGATGATTGAGTTGGAGGCGTGCATGGCCACGCAGTCGTGGGTGAACAGGGAGTACAGGAGAGGGCTCAGAACGCACCCTTGTGGGGCCCCAGTGTTGAGGATCAGCGGGGTGGAGATGTTGTTACCTACCCTCACCACCTGGGGGCGGCCCGTCAGGAAGTCCAGGACCCAGTTGCACAGGGCGGGGTCGAGACCCAGGGTCTCGAGCTTGATGACGAGTTTGGAGGGTACTATGGTGTTAAATGCTGAGCTGTAATCGATGAACAGCATTCTCACATAGGTATTCCTCTTGTCCAGATGGGTTAGGGCAGTGTGCAGTGTGGTTGCGATTGCGTCGTCTGTGGACCTATTGGGTCGGTAAGCAAATTGGAGTGGGTCTAGGGTGTCCGGTAGGGTGGAGGTGATATGGTCCTTGACTAGTCTCTCAAAGCACTTCATGATGACGGAAGTGAGTGCTACGGGGCGGTAGTCGTTTAGCTCAGTTACCTTAGCTTTCTTGGGAACAGGAACAATGGTGGCCCTCTTGAAGCATGTGGGAACAGCAGACTGGGATAAGGATTGATTGAATATGTCCGTAAACACACCAGCCAGCTGGTCTGCGCATGCTCTGAGGACGCGGCTGGGAATGCCGTCTGGGCCTGCAGCCTTGCGAGGGTTAACACGTTTAAATGTTTTACTCACCTCGGCTGCAGTGAAGGAGAGCCCGCAGGTTTTGGTAGCGGGCCGTGTCAGTGGCACTGTATTGTCCTCAAAGCGGGCAAAAAAGTTATTTAGCCTGTCTGGGAGCAAGACATCCTGGTCCGCGACGGGGCTGGTTTTCTTTTTGTAATCCGTGATAGACTGTAGACCCTGCCACATACCTCTTGTGTCTGAGCTGTTGAATTGCGACTCTATTTTGTCTCTGTACTGGGACTTAGCCTGTTTGATTGCCTTGCGGAGAGAATAGCTACACTGTTTGTATTCGGTCATGTTTCCGGTCACCTTGCCCTGGTTAAAAGCAGTGGTTCGCGCTTTCAGTTTCACGCGAATGCTGCCGTCAATCCACGGTTTCTGGTTTGGGAATGTTTTAATCGTTGCTGTGGGTACGACATCGTCAATGCACTTCCTAATGAACTCGCTCACCGAATCAGCATATTCGTCCATGTTGTTGTTGGACGCAATGCGGAACATATTCCAATCCGCGTGATCGAAGCAGTCTTGAAGCGTGGAATCAGATTGGTCGGACCAGCGTTGAACAGACCTGAGCGCGGGAGCTTGTTGTTTTAGTTTCTGTTTGTAGGCTGGAATCAACAAAATGGAGTCGTGGTCAGCTTTTCCGAAAGGAGGGCGGGGGAGGGCCTTATATGCGTCGCGGAAGTTAGTATAACAATGATCCAGGGTTTTACCAGCCCTGGTAGCACAATCGATATGCTGATAGAATTTAGGGAGTTTTGTTTTTAGATTAGCCTTGTTAAAATCCCCAGCTACGATGAATGCAGCCTCAGGGTGTGTGGTTTCCAGTTTACAAAGAGTCAGATAAAGTTCGTTCAGGGCCATCGATGTGTCTGCTTGGGGGGGAATATATACGGCTGTGATTATGATCGAAGAGAATTCCCTTGGTAGATAATGCGGTCGACATTTGATTGTGAGGAGTTCTAGATCAGGTGAACAGAATGACTTGAGTTCCTGTGTGTTGTTATGATGATCACACCACGTCTCGTTAATCATAAGGCATACCCCCCCCGCCCCTCTTCTTACCAGAAAGATGTATGTTTCTGTCGGTGCGATGCGTGAAGAAACCAGCTGGCTGCACCGACTCCGTTAGCGTCTCTTGAGTTAGCCATGTTTCCGTGAAGCAGAGCACGTTGCAATCCCTGATGTCTCTCTGGAATGTTACCCGTGCTCGGATTTCATCAACCTTATTGTCAAGAGACTGGACATTGGCGAGTAGTATGCTAGGGAGTGGAGCGCGATGTGCCCGTCTCCGAAGCCTGACCAGGAGACCGCTACGTTTGCCCCTTTTACGGCGTCGTATAGGGTCCCCGGCTGGGATCAGATCCATTGTATTGGGTGGAAGGCAAAACACTGGATCCGTTTCGGGAAAGTCATATTCCTGGTTATAACGATGGTGAGTTGACGTTAATCGTATATTCAGTAGTTCCTCCCGACTGTATGTAATGAAACCTAAGATTACCTGGGGTACCGATGTAAGAAATAACACATAAAAAAACAAAATACTGCATATTTTCCAAGGAACGCGAAGCGAGGCGGCCATCTCGGTCGGCGCCGGAAGTAGGGCTGGGTTTTTACAAAGTGCAGGACGAGTCATTCTATCAGAATGGTGTTATCGGACAGTTAGATATACCAACTTACATTTTGGAAGCTAATAGTTTGCTTTTAATTAAAATATGAGACATAATAATTACTCAGAAGATACCAATAATATTTATATGTTAATATTAACTGAACAAATAGAAAATGTATAACTAACTGAAGACTAAATAATGCTGTAATTGAAAATTGTACACTTAATGAAGGCTACTGCCCCTTTAAGAATAGATTTTGTACACTTTGTTGTGATTCTTACCAAATATGTTTTCTTCTCACACTATTCAAACCCCACAATCGAATAAACTGCTTATGGAGATCTCACCCTATAGATCACATATTGCAAACAAATAATCAACTAAAAACATATTTTGGAATTTCTGTTCATCCTTGACAGTCAATATCCAAAAACAGCAGACTTTTTTTTCTCAAATATTTCACTTGTGTATATTAGTTTTTATTTGATGACTTTAGTCATCATCTCATCTCCACTCAGGCAGTAGCAGGCTGGAGGTTACCGTGATACGTGACTCAGTCATGTTTGTGCCTGTAAGATTGAGTCTGACGAGTAGAAGCTTATACCTCTCTTCCCTAGCAGTTGATACTCAAACATAGAAAGGGGGGGGGGTTTCCTAGTCAGTGGTAGAACTGAATGCCTTCAACGGAAATGTGTCTTCCGCATTCAACCTAACCCCTCTGACTCAGAGAGGTGCATGGGGCTGCCTTATTCGACAGCCAGGGATAGTTGCAGCGCGGGGTGGAATAGGCTATATAGGATTCGTAGTTCTTTGACTGTGTGCGATTTTAAAAAAATTGCAGAAATGCTTTGAAAACAGCTAACTGCGGCATTTATTTTCACTATAAATGTGATCATACTTTACTTTTACAAACTTTTTTCACAAATGCGAGTGAAATGCTCGCACTGTGGAGCCCTGACCACCCGCCAACGTGGCTGGTGAAAAATATATATTTGCCACTGCTCAACAAAATAAAATCTCGGTTGACCAACAAACAATCGACCAGTCGACCAAATGGGGTCAGCCGTAATTTCAACATATTTATTAGAGAAACCAAAGTGCTGTAACAGCAATACATTTAAATCAAATAGCCTAGTACACAGCAACACTTTTCAAATCAAAAGGCTATTGCACAGAAAAAAGCGGACAGTCGGATGCATTGCAAATTCAGAACCGGGACCATTGGACAGCCAAATAATAAACTAAAGCACTGACCATTGGGAACAAGATCAGAATAGCTCATTATTGAAAGAAGGCTTGATCCATGAATTCAATATTTAAATTGGTAGCCTAGCCTACATAACCAAAACATTCCAAATGTTAAAATCAAAAGGCCTGACCGGATTAACATGACATCAAATAACACGGCCATATCCTTACCCCTCTACACAATCAGAAATGTTTAGGTTACATGAAAGGCTACACAATTTAACACAATCCCGACATAAAAAAGCCTATTGCAGAGAAATGCTTAACTATTTTGCCATGACTGTTGAATAACCAAAAAATAGGCTACCTAATTAAATGCTCTCCATAGGCTAAGTAAAACAATTATTTAAGGACAAATAAACATTGGCATTTTTTTATTTAGGTATTGATCATTATTTCGATTTTTAAAAGATGGAGTGAAAATTGTGTTAAATGAGGCAATAGTCAGAGGATCCCTCTCGTATTGCAAATTCAGCACATGTACCCACAGGCCTGATATAGCTAAAGTACTGATTAACACAAGATAGCGCCGATAGAGATGGCAGCTTTGCTTCTAGTCCTTAGGAAACATTAAACATAAAAATAAAAAAAAGTATTATATATTACATTGTTGAACCAGAAAACCTTAAGTGTAATTTATACAACCGGGAAGGACTATTGGATATCAGAGAGATGTCAACTTACAAGCACAACCAGCACTACAACCAGGAATACGACTTTCCCAAAGCGTATACTTTGTCTGCACCTCCCAGGGCATTTGATCTGATTCCAGAGGCCGGCCCAAAACAACACCGCCGGAGGAGAGGGTGCCGGAAAGGTCTTCTCGCGAGGCTTCGGATGCGCGGACACCACCCACCGCTTACGAGTACATTACTCGCAAATGTCCCGTCCCTAGTTAACAAAGTTGACGAAATTAGGGCAAGAGTTGCTTTCCAAAGAGATTGTAACATACTCTGTTTCACGGAAACATGGCTAGCTGGGGACATGCTGTCAGAGTCCTTACAGCCAAAGGGATTTTAAGTGCATCGCGCCGACAGGAATAAACTTCTCTCCGGTAAGAGGAAGGGCAGGGGTGTATGTTTCATGATTAACTTCTTTGGGATAGGTGGGACATTAGCGTCCCACCTGGCCAACATCCGGTGAAATTGCAGAGCGCGAAATTCAAATTAAATTACTATAAATATTAAACTTTCATGAAATCACAAGTGCAATACATCAAAATATAGCTTAACTTGTCGTTAATACAGCCAAGGTGTCAGATTTCAGAAATGCTTTACGGCGAAAGCAAACCATGCGATTATCTGAGGACAGCGTCCAGCACACGCATGCATAACAAATCATTTTCAACCAGGGAGTTGCGACACGAAAGTCAGAAATAACGATATAATATGTGCCTTACCTTTGAAGATTTTCTTGTGTTGGCACTCAAATGTCCCAGTTACATTACAAATGGTCCTTTTGTTCGATAAAGTCCTTTTTTATATCCATAAAAACTCAGTTTAGCTGGCGCGCTTCAGTCAATAATCCACTCTGTTTCTTTCCTTCAAAATGCATACAAAATGAATCCCAAACGTTACCAATAAACTTATCCTAACAAGTCAATCAACGTTTATAATCGAGCCTTAGGTACCCTAATACGCAAATAAACAATACAAATTAAGACTGAGAATCGTTATTGTCTTTACCGGAGATAAACAAAAAGAATGTGCTCTCTCGGCCATGCGCTTGGAAACACTACAGCCAAAATGGGAGCTACTAGAAAAACAACAACTTCTCCCTAATTTTTCCAAAAACCAGCCTGAAACTCTTTCTAAAGACTGTTGCCTTCTAGTGGAAGCCCTAGGAACTGCAATTGGGAACAATTTCACCCTATTATAAAAGTGCCAGACATTGAAATCGGTGTTATTCCATTTTATTTTGGATTTGTTGGTTTGTCCTCTGTTTCTCCTGCCATTTCAGTTCTGTTATAGTCAGACATTATTTTAATTGTTTTTTTAGATACTTTAGAGTTTTCTATCCAAATCTACTAATTATATTCATATCCTAGTTTCTGGGCCTGAGTAGCAGGCAGTTTACTTTGGGCACGCTTTTCATCCAGACGTCAAAATACCGCCCCCTATATACCGCCCCCCCAAAGAAGTTAACAATTGTTTGAAAAATGTAACAATTGTTGGAAAAATTGTGTCATGCACAAAGTAGATGTCCTAACCAACTCGCCAAAACTGTCATTTGTTATCAAGAAATTGTTGGAGTGGTTGAAAAACTAGTTTTAATGACTCCGACCTAAGTGTGTGAACTTCCGACTTCAACGGTACATTACATTTTCAAAAATGCCGGTGTTGTATCAGTATCATCAAAATGAAATATCAAACAGATTTTGCCATTTATTTTTCAAATTGGCAGGCATTATGCATACTCAATCATGAAAATGATACTGCATTATATATTTTTTGAGTTTGAAACTTGTGACCATTTTGGGAAATGGAATTGCAAAGAAATTGATTTATAATTTGCCAATTTGCATTTAGGGTTGAATGTCAGTTTTTTATTTTTTGGTTGCAATCTATGGATGTTTTTACATTGATTCATGTTGGTCAATGAACAAGTGTGAATAAGGTCTATTGGGGCGATTCCTTTTTTGTTTGTTGCATTTATCATATTTTTGCTGGGGAAAATCATGAGTGCCAATTTTAGGCTCTTTTTAGACCTATTGTATAGGTCTACCCTATGATCTGTGAACCGTACAAATGACGAGTGTCTAGATTTTGAATTACAATTTTTCTCATTCATTCAATGTTAAAAGTATTAATATTAGCATCTCAAAAGTACCCTTTTTGGTTATTGTTAGACATTTTTTGGAACAATATACTCTTCAAGCATGTCAAATGTCCAGTGGCCTCTTGGATAGATATTGGCCTCTTGGATAAGATATTACCCATTTTATACATAGAAATGTACATTTATGTCATTACCCAATCACAGCCCTCCTTTAGGATTGCACATTCAGCAAATCACCAGCAGAGGGAGTTCCCTTTGAATCCATTTCCCCATTCACTGTGTTGGTTGGGCTAATAAAATTGATCATCACTTCAAAATTAGCAGAGAGCCCACTGGAAATGTGATGTAATTGTAGAGTATATTGTTTCAAACAATATGTCTCAAAGTAAACAAAATCTCAAATGTGATGGCTAGTGAATCTGAGACCAGATTTTATGAATGAACAAAACCCCCCACACACATTTCATACAGAATCTCCATGCCTGGTCTCACAATGGCAAAAGGGAAGGGAACATCAGGGGGACTGAATATCGATACATTAGTTATCTCTCCTGTTAGAAGAAGAAACTGAAACAACGGTAGCTAGCCACCGAACACTGAATTCTAACGAGGTGATAATGTTACCTTGCTAGCAAGCTATCTTCGTAATGTTACCTCAGGAAGACAAACTTAACATGAATTCCTGACACCACGCAAAAACATTGTTTATACAGAATGTGACTAATATTGACAGTAAAGTACAATGTTTTCAGAGGTTACAAACTAAAAAAAAATTGTGATTAATTTTTTTAAATAAAAAAAGTATATTTTTAATACATTTAAAATGGGGAGAGTGGGAGAGAACAAAGCCTACCTCGTTCTGAACGAGCTCACGCACGCAGTGCTGATGCCACACACACTCAAAATCAAAAAGGGTACTTTTGAGATTAATGTTGAATAGATTTATTTAGAGTCTAGACATACTCCATATTTTAGAGCAGAGTATAATGACACCAAGATGTTGTTTGTATGGTTCATGCCTCATAATGTATAAAAGGGGTCGTCACGGGAAATGGACCCCTGGCTTTCCAACCCGTACCCGATATGTATAAATACATTTTCAAAAAACGTAGCCTTGCTCCGAATGAACCCGAGGACAGTCAAACCCGTTCCTGAAAAGCCACGTGAAAAAACAGACCCGTGCCCATTCGGTTCCGAGAGACCCATTCTGATCTGAATGTACATTGAAAGCGAAACCTCCGACCAGGCCAGCGCCATCAATAAATCAATATTGGCCAAATGAGCCACAGTTTCGTGTCTTTTAAACATATCCCATTACAAATGAACAGTTCTGTCTGTGCCCTTGAGCAAGGCACTTAACCCTAATTACTCCTGTAAAGATAGGCATTGTATTGTTAGATTATAGGAGTAACTTTGGTAGGTCTAAAAGATTATGCCCCTCAAGTTCAATGGTCAGCGATTGATGGTGCGCCAGTGCGCACTGAGGTCACCGTCTTGGCCGCATCAAACCTGAGTAGCGAGTTGCACAAAGTAGGCCTACATTTGGTCGCGCCAAGTATGTTCTTCTCATTTTTGTCCACTACAATATTCAAACTTGTCCACATGGAGGGCATTCCCCTTGTTGGTTTCTTTTCACTATACTCCTTTATTTTATTTTTCTGTAGCTTTTATTTTGCATCAGTGAAGAAGGCCTCTATCATCGGCGCAATCAACAGTAGCCTAGGTCAAGGCTCCTCTCGGTCTCTCTCTCTCTTCAGCTGGACCTGGCCGGCCTAAGCTATATGTTTTATTGAGTTTCAATTTTCTGACACACATAATAAGCTGGCACAGTTCTCATCACCTCATACAGTGCATTCAACCAGTTGGTAAATCAATTTTAATTGCACATACCCGAGACTCGTGGCAATTATATTAGACCAGGCCCAGATCTGAGACAAAATGTCCGAATTTAGTACCTGGACCAACTTGGGTCCGGATCGGATCGTTTCTCCAAAATGTTTTGTGATACAAATGTAAAAAGGATGTCAAACATCCTTTCTTCCAAATTAAGTTTCTGTGAGAATTGACAGAACAATCTGAGATACAGAAAAAATGTTCAGACAATTTTTGTTGAGTAAAACAACTGTTATATTTTTTGTTGTGAGGTATTTATATTCTTCAAAATCAAGTGGTATGTATCATTAATTGAAATGACAAGTAGGCTGGCTCATTCCAAGAATAGAGTGCCTTTTGGGTAGGAGATCTGAAAATAAATGTCCTGCTTTGTGGCATTTCGCGAAGGCTCTATGTTATACTAATTACGCTATATGTTTCTGTGCATGTAGATGCAGTATGGTTGTTCTTGTTGGATAGGGCCATTGGATGTCTTTCAGCTATGTTTCTATTGGTGGATTATTGCAAAATATACAAGTTGACAAAACATTTTCCAGTTTCTGAAATGCTACTACTCACGTGGGGTGTGCTCTAGCCCCATCCCTTCCCCAAGGCAGGCTTTAAAAAAAATGGAATCGGACACTAACCACACAATCCATTGGGAAAAGCAGAAAGAACTGACCAGACTGCAAAGTCTTTTAGTGATTCCTCTCATCAACACAAATTAGATAAAAATAAATATATTGTTAGCTACATGGTGACATTCAAACATACATGTTTCAACTGGAATATAGCGAAGAGGATTCGAAACAGAGTTTGATTTAGCCAGAACCTCCGCTACAGCTGATACCAAGAGGGCAGATGCCAAATACGGTGGCTAACTAAGATATCTTTCCTGAAGCCACCCAGCTAGCTAAATTAACTCAAGTTAGCTATCTACTGAAACCCATGTGGTGTATTTAAGCAATAAGGCCCGGGGGGGTGTGGTATATGGCCAATATACCACGGCTAAGGGCTGTTAGGCATGATGCAAAGCCTGGTATATTGGCCGTATACCACCAACCCCTGAGGTGCCTTATTGCTATTATAAACTGGTTACCAATGTAATTAGAGCAGGAAAAACTAATGTTTTGTCATCCCTGTGGTATACGGTCTGATATGCCAACCAGCATTCAGGGTTCAAACCACCCAGTTATAATGCTGCCTAGCAAACTACTGTGTTACAGTGGGGGGCATCAGATATTTTTTCTGTTTGCTAACATAGGTAGGTAGCTAGCTAAGTTGGCTGAACAACTACAGGTAGCCACATTAATGACAAAAAATAGAAGCGGTTTTACAATCTGAGATCTATTGGAAAACCTATTCTCTTTTTAGTAGTAAATATGGCTAATATACAGCAAGTTACAACCAGCCACTAAAAGCTAGGTTTACCAGCAACCCTTAGCACATGACTGGAGTTGGCTAGCTAATTAGCCAGGCACCTGCTAACTTGCTATGCACCACGCCTCACATTTGCAAACGTGTAACATCAGCAACTGTAAATAAATTTACTATGTAACAATTGACAAGGGTTGACATTGGTTATGATTATGACCGTGGGTGCATTTAAATGGGATTCCCAACAGAGGTAAATAACAATTATTGGCTAATGGTGAGGAGAAACAATACAACAATTTACTGTTATATATATATATCTCTCTAAAACTGATAAACTGGTTTTACTAAAGAAATATTTGCCTAATCATGCCTGATATACATGGCAGTAGCTAGAATTTACCTTTTTTGTCTTACAGACAATACCGTGTGGGCTTCCTTCTGGAGTGGATTCTAGATGGAGAGAAACAGAATTCCTTTGCCTGCGTGTGTCATTGTAGCAGATCTGTATCCCATGAACTATATCCGCTCGATGGATTCGACGTTATGCTGATTCGACGTTATGCTGGATTTAGTTCTGATTTTTGGTTATGGATATTCTAGATAATTTACTGATTTAATTAATTGATCAAATTTAATTAATTTGGTTATCCTATTAATTTGGTTGTCCTATTACAAATAAGTAATTCAAGGTTTTATTTAGACTAAATAAGTTGGAAAATGAAGAAGTTAACAGATAAAATATAGAGGCAGAGTATAAAGGGACACACCACAGTTATTGAGGTGAGAATCTCTACACGTGGGAACTGAGGGAACAAAACATTAAGAACACCTTCCAATGTCACTGGCAGGCCAAAAAGATCATCAAGGACATCAAATCAAACTTTATTTGTCACATGCGCCGAATACAACAAGTGTAGACCTTACCGTGAAATGCTTACTTACCAGCCCTTAGCCAACAGTGCAGTTCAAGAAGAGTTAAGAAAATATTTACCAAATAAACTAAAGTAATAAAAAAATAAAAAAGTAACAATATAACAATAACGAGGCTACATACAGGGGGTACAGGTACTGAGTCAGTGTGTGGGGGTACAGAGGTAATTTGTACATGTAGGTATGGGTGAAGTGACTATGCATACATAATAAACAGCGAGTAGCAGCAGTGTACAAAACAAATGGAGGGGAGGAGGGTCAATGTAATAGTCCGATGGCCATTTGATTAATTGTTCAGCAGTCTTATGGCTTGGAGGTAGAAGCTGTTAAGGAGCCTTTTGGTCCTAGACTTGGCGCATAGAAAAGTCTATGACTTGGGTGACTGGAGTCTCTGACAATTTTATGGGCTTTCCTCTGACACCGCCTATTATCTAGGTCCTGGATTGCAGGAAGCTTGGCCCCAGGGATGTACTGGGCCGTACGCACTACCCTCTGTAGCACCTTACGGTCAGATGCCGAGCAGTTGCCATACCAGGCGGTGATGCAACCGGTCAAGATGCTCTCGATAGTGCAGCTGTAGAACTTTTTGAGGATCTGGGGACCCATGCCACGACTGTCTTGGTGTGTTTCGACCATGATAGATCGTTGGTGATCTAAACTCGACCAGCTCCACTTCAGCCCTGTCGATGGTAATGGGGGCCTGTTCGGCCCTCCTTTTTCTATAGTCAACGATCAGCTCCTTTATCTTGCTCACATTGAGGGAGAGGTTGTTGTCCTGGCACCACACTGCTAGTTCCCTAACCTCTTCCCTATAGGCTGTCTTATCGTTGTCGGTGATCAGGCCTATCACTGTTGTGTCGTCAGCAAACTTAATGATGGTTTTGGCGTCGTTCTTGGCCACGCAGTCATAGGTGAACAAGGAGTACAGGAGGGGACTAAGCATACACCCCTGAGGGGCCCCGGTGTTGAGGATCAGCATGGCAGATGTGTTGTTGCCTACCTTTACTATCTGTGGGTGGCCCGTTAGTCTCAGGGTTCTTAGTTTACTGATGAGCTTTGTGAGCACTATGGTGTAGTGTAGTAGATTACAGCTGAGCCGTAGTCAATGAATAGCATTCTCATATAGGTGTTCCTTTTGTCCAGGTGGGAAAGGGCAGAGTGGAGTGTGATTGAGATTGCTTGATTTGTTGGGGTAGTATGCAAATTGGAGTAGGTCTGGGGTTTCCGGGATGATGCTGTTGATGTGAGCCATGACCAGCCTTTCAAAGCACTAAATGGCTACCGACGTGAGTGCCACGGGGCGGTAGTCATTTAGGCAAGTTACCTTCGCTTTCTTGGGCACAGGGACTATGGTGGTCTGCTTGAAACATGTAGGTATTACAGACTTGGTCAGGGAGAGGTTGAAAATGTCAGTGAAGACACTTGCCAGTTGGTCCGCGCATGCTCTGAGTACACGTCCTGGTAATCTGTCTGGCCCAGTGGCCTTGTGAATGTTGACCTGTTTTTAAGGTCTTGCTCACATCGGCTACGAAGAGCGTGATCATACAGTCGTCCGGAACAGCTGGTGCTCTCATGCATGCTTCAGTGTTGCTTTCCTCGAAGCGATAATAAAAGGCATTTAGCTCGTCTGGTAGGCTCGCGTCACTGGACAGCTCATGGCTGGGTTTCCCTTTGTAGTCCGTAATAGTTTGCAAGCCCTGCCTCATTCGAGCATCAGAGCCGGTGTGGTAGGATTCAATATTAGTCCTGTATTGACGCTTTGCCTGTGTGATGGTTCGTCTGAGGGCATAGCGGGATTTCTTAGAAGTGTCTGGATTAGTGTCCCGCTCCTTGAAAGCTGCAACTCTAGCCTTTAGTTGGTGCGGATGTTGCCTGTAATCCATGGCTTCTGGTTGGGATATGTATGTACATTCACTGTGGGGACGACATCGTCGATGCACTTATTGATGAAGCCGTTGACTGATGTTGTATACTCCTCAATGCCATTGGACGAATCCCGGAACATATTCCAGTCTGTGCTAGCAAAACAGTCCTGTAGAGTAGCATCCGCGTCATCTGACCACTTTCGTATTAAGCGAGTCACTGGTACTCACTGCCTTTAGTTATTGCTTGTTAGCAGCAATCGGGAGGATAGAATTATGGTCAGATTTGCCAAATGGAGGGCGAGGGAGAGCTATGTATGCATCTGTGTGTGGAGTAAAGGTGGTCTAGTTTTCTTTTCTATGGTTACACATAGATCGACACACACATTGCTATATGTGTGGTGTACTATACAGCCAAATAAATGTCAATGCACTTACTTGCTAACTTTGCTTGAGTTATCAGCTGACAGATGCCGGGAGCTGACACTGTCGTAGTCAAACGACATCAGGAGGGCTAGCTCGGAACATCTGAAAAATGGATTTTAAATCACTAATTTTAGCATTAAAAGACTCTGATTAAACACGGCCGATAATTTCAGGTCCAGTACCATCGTTGGGTCGTTGGTGTGAGATTCAGCAGGCTACTGGCATTACACATTTGGCTAAAATATTACTATATCTCTTCTGGAGTCACTTTATTTTATAGATAACTTTGACACCTTCTGGAAACAGAAGATACACTACAGGAATGACGGAGTCCATCCAAATCATCTTGGCTGTTGGACTCTGTCCACGCATTTCAAGGCTACGTTAAAACAATGACTTATCAATGACCCAAGACCAGCTCAGTTAATCCCGACCATTGTGACAATGAGTCGTCATAATGCTGCATCAAATGTACATTATCCTAGGGGCGTTGGCAAACACAATGTAAGTAACTTCATTTATGTCCCCCTAATTGCCCTGATACCTTTGTTAATCCTACAGCTATTGTATGCAGTAATCATGAGCCTATGAACCAGAGTTACACTGCACTTTGTGCAGGGTGAGCTGCATAATCAGCTCCAATATAAATAACATGAGCAAGTCTACTTCTGATAAGCTTCCCAGTAAAGCATAAAAAATAATCAAGCAACCCGGAAAAGTGCTAGAAATAGCCCATATTAACATATGCAGCTAGAGAAACAAGGTCCATGAAGTCAATAACTTGCTTGTAACAGATGACATTCATATTCTGACTCTCTGAAACTCACTTAGATAATACTTTTGATGATACAGTGGTAGCAATACATGGTTAAAACAGCTTCCGAAAGGACAGAAACGGGGGCAGTGTTGCGGTCTATATTCAGAACCACATTCCTGTAAAGCTTAGAAGATCTAATGTTAAATACTGTTGAAGTAATATGGCTACAGGTTCATCTGCCTCGCCTAAAGCCCATTCTGGTGGGAAGCTGCTATAGACCACCAAGTGCTAAGTCAGTATCTGGATAATATGTGTGAAATGCTTTATAATGTATGTGATATCAACAGAGAAGTATATTTTCTGGGCGATTTAAATACTGACTGGCTTTCATCAAGCTGCCCACTCAAGAAAAAACGTCAAACTGTAACCAGTACCTGCAACCTGGTTCAGGTTGTCAGTCAACCTACCAGGGTAGTTACAAACAGCACAGGAATGAAATCATCATGTATTGATCACATCTTTACTAATGCTGGAGAAGCTTGCTTTAAAGCAGTATCCAAATCCATAGGATGTAGTGATCACAGTATAATAGCCATATCTAGGAAAAGTTCAAAAGGCTGGGCCTAATATAGTGTATAAGAGGTCATACAATAAGTTTTGTAGTGATTCATATGTTGTTGATGTAAAGAATATTTGTTGGTGTGTGGTGTGTAATGAAGAGCAACCAGACGCTGCACTTGACACATTTATGAAACTGCTTATTCCAGTTACTAATAAGCAGCCATTAAGAAAATGACTGTAAAAACTGTTAAATCCCCTTGGATTGATGAGGAATTGAAAATTTGTATGGATGAGGCAAAAGGTCTGGCAGCCCAACTGATTGGCAAACGTACTGCAAATTAATAAATCATGTTACTAAACTAAATAAAAACAAACTATGCTCAAACACGTTAAATAACATTTAGGGGAAAAAGCCATCTCGGCTCCATTCATTGAATCAGAGAGCTCATTCATCACAAAGCCCACTGATATTGCAAACTATTTTAATGACTTTTTCATTGGCAAGATAATCAAACTTTGGGATGACATGCCAGCAACAAACGCTGACACTACAAGTATATCTGACCAAATTATGAAAGACGCATTGTACTTTTGAATTCCGTAAAGTCAGTGTGGAAGAGATGAAAAATGATTGTTGTCTATCAACAATGACAAGCCACTGGGGTCTGACAATCTGGATGGGAAATGACTGAGGATAATAGGAGACGATATTGCCACTCCCATTTACCACATCTTCAATTTAAGCCAACTAGAAAGTGTGTGCCCTCAGGCCTGGAGGGAAGTTATTCCGCTACCCAAGAGTAGTAAAGCCCCCTTTTTACTGTCTCAAATAGCCAACCAATCAGCCTGTTACCAACCCTTAGTAAACTTCTGGAAAAAATAGTTTGACAAGATACAATGTTATTTCACAGTAAACAAATTGACAACAGAATTTCAGCACGCTTATAGGGAAGGACACTCAAGCACGGCACTTACACAAATGGCTGATAATTGGCTGAGAGAAAGTGATTCAATTCAATTCAATTTTATTTTTTTATATAGCCCTTCGTACATCAGCTAATATCTCGAAGTGCTGTACAGACACCCAGCCTAAAACCCCAAACAGCTAGTAATGCAGGTGTAGAAGCACGGTGGCTAGGAAAAACTCCCTAGAAAGGTCAAAACGTAGGAAGAAACCTAGAGAGGAACCAGGCTATGAGGGGTGGCCAGTCCTCTTCTGGCTGTGCCGGGTGGAGATTATAACAGAACTATGCCAAGATTTTCAAAATGTTCATAAATGACAAGCATGGTCAAATAATAATCAGGAATAAATCTGTTGGCTTTTCTTAGCCGATCATTAAGAGTTGAAAACAGCAGGTCTGGGACAGGTAGGGGTTCCATAACCGCAGGCAGAACAGTTGAAACTGGAATAGCAGCAAGGCCAGGCGGACTGGGGACAGCAAGGAGTCACCACGGCCGGTAGTCCCGACGTATGGTCCTAGGGCTCAGGTCCTCTGAGAGAAAGAAAGAGAGAAGGAGAAAATTAGAGAGCGCCAAGATTTTCAAAATGTTCATAAATGACAAGCATGGTCAAATAATAATCAGGAATAAATCTGTTGGCTTTTCATAGCCGATCATTAAGAGTTGAAAACAGCAGGTCTGGGACAGGTAGGGGTTCCGTAACCGCAGGCAGAACAGTTGAAACTGGAATAGCAGCAAGGCCAGGCGGACTGGGGACAGCAAGGTGTCATCATGCCCGGTAGTCCTGACATATGGTCCTAGGGCTCAGGTTCTCAGAGAGAAAGAGAGAACGAAAGAATTAGAGAGAGCATACTTAAATTCACACAGGACACTGGATAAGACAGGAGAAGTACTCCAGGTAACCAACTGACCCTAGCCCCCCGACACATAAACTACTGCAGCATAAATACTGGAGGCTGAGACAGGAGCGGTCAGGAGACACTGTGGCCCCATCCGAAGAAACCCCCGGACAGGGCCAAACAGGAAGGATATAACCCCACCCACTTTGCCAAAGCACAGCCCCCGCACCACTAGAGGGAAATCCTCAACCACCAACATTACAATCCGGAGACAAGGCCGAGTATAACCCACAAAGGTCTCCACCACAGCACAAACCAAGGGGGGGCGCCAACCCAGACAGGAAGATCACGTCAGTAACTCAACCCACTCAAGTGACGCACCCCTCCTAGGGACGGCATGAAAGAGCACCAGCAAGCCAGTGACTCAGCCCCTGTAACAGGGTTAGAGGCAGAGAATCCCAGTGGAGAGAGGGGAACCGGCCTGGCAGAGACAGCAAGGGCGGTTCGTTGCTCCAGAGCCTTTCCGTTCACCTTCACACTCCTGGGCCAGACTACACTCAACCATATGACCTACTGAAGAGATAAGTCTTCAGTAAAGACTTAAAGGTTGAGACCGAGTCTGCGTCTCTCACATGGGTAGGCAGACTGTTCCATAAAAATGGAGATCTATAGGAGAAAGCCCTGCCTCCCGCTGTTTGCTTAGAAATTCTAGGGACAATTAGGAGGCCTGCGTCTTGTGACCGTAGCGTACGTATTGGTATGTACGGCAGGACCAACTCGGAAAGATAGGTAGGAGCAAGCCCATGTAACGCTTTATAGGTTAACAGTAAAACCTTGAAATCAGCCCTTGCCTTAACAGGAAGCCAGTGTAGGGAAGCTAGCACTGGAGTAATGTGATCAAATTTCTTGGTTCTAGTCAGGATTCTAGCAGCCGTATTTAGCACTAACTGAAGTTTATTTAGTGCTTTATCCGGGTAGCCGGAAAGTAGAGCATTGCAGTAGTCTAACCTAGAAGTAACAAATGCATGGATTAATTTTTCTGCATCATTTTTGGACAGAAAATTTCTGATTTTTGCAATGTTACGTAGATGGAAAAAAGCTGTCCTTGAAACAGTCTTGATGTGTTCGTCAAAAGAGAGATCAGGGTCAAGAGTAACGCCGAGGTCCTTCACAGTTTTATTTGAGACGACTTTACAACCATCAAGATGAATTGTCAGATTTAACAGAAGATCTCTTTGTTTCTTGGGACCTAGAACAAGCATCTCTGTTTTGTCCGAGTTTAAAAGTAGAAAGTTGTCAGCCATCCACTTCCTTATGTCTGAAACACAGGCTTCTAGCGAGGGCAATTTTGGGGCTTCACCATGTTTCATTGAAATGTACAGCTGTGTGTCATCCGCATAGCAGTGAAAGTTAACATTATGTTTTCGAATAACATCCCCAAGAGGTAAAATATATAGTGAAAACAATAGTGGTCCTAAAACGGAACCTTGAGGAACACCGAAATGTACAGTTGATTTGTCAGAGGACAGACCATTCACAGAGACAAACTGATATCTTTCCGACAGGTAAGATCTAAACCAGGCCAGAACTTGTCCGTGTAGACCAATTTGGGTTTCCAGTCTCTCCAAAAGAATATGGTGATCGATGGTGTCAAAGGCAGCACTAAGGTCTAGTAGCACGAGGACAGATGCAGAGCCTCGGTCTGACGCCATTAAAAGGTCATTTACCACCTTCACAAGTGCAGTCTCAGTGCTATGATGGGGTCTAAAACGAGACTGAAGCATTTCGTATACATTGTTTGTCTTCAGAAAGGCAGTGAGTTGCTGCGCAACAGCTTTTTCTAAAATTTTTGAGAGGAATGGAAGATTCGATATAGGCCGATAGTTTTTTATATTTTCCGGGTCAAGGTTTGGCTTTTTCAAGAGAGGCTTTATCACTGCCACTTTTAGTGAGTCTGGTACACATCCGGTGGATAGAGAGCTGTTTATTATGTTCAACATAGGAGGGCCAAGCACAGGAAGCAGCTCCTTCAGCAGTTTAGTAGGAATAGGATCCAGTATGCAGCTTGAAGGTTTAGAGGCCATGATTATTTTCATCATTGTGTCAAGAGATATAGTACTAAAACACTTAAGTGTCTCTCCCGATCCCAGGCCCTCGCAGAGCTGTGCGGATCCAGGACAGCTAAGCCCTGGAGGAATACGCAGATTCAAAGAGGAGTCCGTAATTTGCTTTCTAATGGTCATGATCTTTTCCTCAAAGAAGTTCATGAATTTATTACTGCTGAAGTGAAAGCCATCCTCTCTTGGGGAATGCTGCTTTTTAGTTAGTTTCGCAACAGTATCAAAAAGAAATTTTGGATTGTTCTTATTTTCCTCGATTAAGTTGGAAAAGTAGGATGATCGAGCAGCAGTGAGGGCTCTTCGGTACTGCACGGTACTGTCTTTCCAAGCTAGTCGGAAGACTTCCAGTTTGGTGTGGCGCCATTTCCGTTCCAATTTCCTGGAAGCTTGCTTCAAAGCTCGGGTATTTTCTGTATACCAGGGAGCTAGTTTCTTATGACAAATGTTTTTCGTTTTTAGGGGTGCAACTGCATCTAGGGTATTGCGCAAGGTTAAATTGAGTTCCTCAGTTAGGTGGTTAACTGATTTTTGTCCTCTGATGTCCTTGGGTAGGCAGAAGGAGTCTGGAAGGGCATCAAGGAATTTTTGTGTTGTCTGAGAATTTATAGCACGACTTTTGATGCTCCTTGGTTGGGGTCTGAGCAGATTATTTGTTGCGATTGCAAACGTAATAAAATGGTGGTCCGATAGTCCAGGATTATGTGGAAAAACATTAAGATCTACAACATTTATTCCATGGGACAAAACTAGGTCCAGAGTATGACTGTGGCAGTGAGTAGGTCCAGAGACATGTTGGACAAAACCCACTGAGTCGATGATGGCTCCGAAAGACTTTTGGAGTGGGTCTGTGGACTTCTCCATGTGAATATTAAAATAACCAAAAATTAGAATATGATCTGCTATGACTACAAGGTCTGATAGGAATTCAGGAAACTCAGAGAGGAACGCTGTATATGGCCCAGGAGGCCTGTAAACAGTAGCTATAAAAAGTGATTGAGTAGGCTGCATAGATTTCATGACTAGAAGCTCAAAAGACGAAAACGCCATTTTTTTTTTTGTAAATTGAAATTTGCTATCGTAAATGTTAGCAACACCTCCGCCTTTGCGGGATGCACGGGGGATATGGTCACTAGTGTAACCAGGAGGTGAGGCCTCATTTAACACAGTAAATTCATCAGGCTTAAGCCATGTTTCAGTCAGGCCAATCACATCAAGATTATGATCAGTGATTAGTTCATTGACTATGACTGCCTTTGAAGTGAGGGATCTAACATTAAGTAACCCTATTTTGAGATGTGAGGTATCACGATCTCTTTCAATAATGGCAGGAATGGAGGAGGTCTTTATCCTAATAAGATTGCTAAGGCGAACACCGCCATGTTTAGTTTTGCCCAACCTAGGTCGAGGCACAGACACAGTCTCAATGGGTATGGCTGAGCTGACTACACTGACTGTGCTATTGGCAGACTCCACTAAGCTGGCAGGTTGGCTAACAGCCTGCTGCCTGGCCTGCACCCTATTTCATTGTGGGGCTAGAGGAGTTAGAGCCCTATCTATGTTGGTAGATAAGATGAGAGCACCCCTCCAGCTAGGATGGAGTCCGTCACTCCTCAGCAGGTCAGGCTTGGTCCTGTTTGTGGGTGAGTCCCAGAAAGAGGGCCAATTATCTACAAATTCTATATTTTGGGAGGGGCAGAAAACAGTTTTCAACCAGCGATTGAGTGCTGAGACTCTGCTGTAGAGCTCGTCACTCCCCCTAACTGGTGATGATACAATTATTGTGGGGGCTGTCTTGTTAGTTTTTAGTGCAGCTGTTGACATTATCGATCATAGTCTGCTGCTGAAAAAACGTATGTGTTATGGCCTGTTACCCCCTGCTATAATGTGGATAAAGAGTTACTTTGTCTAACAGAACACAGAGGGTGTTCTTTAATGGAAGCCTCTCAAACATAATCCAGGTAGAATCAGTAATTCCTCAGGAAGGCCTGTGTGTCTATGTATGCGGATGACTCAACACTATACACGTCAGCTACTACAGCGACTGAAATGACTGCAACACTTAACAAAGAGTTGCAGTTAGTTTCGGAAAGGGTAGCAAGGAATAAGCTGGTCCTAAATATTTCCAAAATTTAAAGCATTATATATCATTCACTAAACACTAAAACCTAATCTACGTCTCATAATGAATGTGGAAATTGAGCAAGTTGAGGAGACTAAACTGCTTGGTGTAACCCTGGATTGTAAACGGTTATGGTCAAAACATATTGATACAACAGTAGCTAAGATGAGAAGTCTGTCCATAATATAGCGCTGCTTCTTAACAACACTATCAACAAGGCAGGTCCTACAGGCCTTCATTTTGTTGCAGCTAGACTACTGTTCAGTCGTGTGGTCAGGTGCCACAAAGAGGGACTTTAGGAGAATTGCAATTGGCTCAGAACAGGGCAGCACGACTGGCCCTTAAAAGTACACGGAGCGCTAACATTAATGATATGCATGTCAATCTCTCATGGCTCAAAGTGGAAGAGAGATTGACTTCCTCATTACTTGTTTTTGTAAGAGGTGTTGACAAGCTGAATGTACCGAGCTGTCTAAATACTTGCGCACAGCTCGGACACCCATGCATATCCCACAAGACATGCCACCAGAGGTCTCTTCACAGTCCCCAAGTCTAGAACAGACTATGGGAGACACACAGTACTACATAGATCAATGACTACATGGAACTCTATTCCACATCAGGTAACTGATGCAAGCAGTAGAATCAGATTTAAAAAGCAGGTAAATATACACCTTATGGAACAACGGGGACTGTGAAGAGACACACACAAAGGTACAGACCCATTCATACGCACACGTTGTGATATTGTCGTATGATGGTATTAAACAGTCTCTGTTGTGGATATGTGCTGGTTTAGGGATGTTGTATAATGTACTGTTTTATCTTTAGCTCATTCAGTACAAACATAGTTCACTGTTTTTATATGGAATGTGGGTGTTTTGGTGTGTTTGGACCCCATGCCTGCCTTGGCAGCAGCTAATGGGGATCCCTAATACATACAAATACAAATTGTTTTCCTCTTTGATGTTGAGTTTACTATCGCAACCTTTTGAAGGCGATTTATTTTATAATTCAAATCTACTCTATAGGCTAGTTGCTGAGGGTCGACTTTTTCTGTTTGCTCTGCGAGAGATCAAGCGGAAAACGGGCGCTATCGTAAATTAAATTAGAATGACATTTTTCTGCTGTTAACGTTGATAGCTGTAAATTGTTGCTACGGATCAAAGGGTGGCTGGGCCAGCGGCCACGACAGTTTGATATTTCAGTTACACAAATTTACGTTACGGAGTCTGGCTTTAAAGGGAGTTTAGGCGACATCAAATTTTGTTCAAAGTCAGGGGATCAATAAGGACACATGAACATGTAAGTAACGTTTTATCCCGAATCAAAAGAATGTCAACACATCATAGTGTATTGCAAAGGCCACATTTGAAAAGGGCAACACAAGTACGTACTTGCCAAGTACTTTGTTTGTGTAGTATTTTATATTGCAAGTTCAAGAGATGAAACTCTGGGAGAGGTTGTAGTTGCTGAGGCACGTGTGTTTGTCTAATTGATGAGCAGGAGTGTGGGTGGCCGCTTATCTGCTGACCGGCCACGTTTATTTATTGAATTGTGTCCATCTCATGCCAACAATGAAGCCTCTGCCGCTCCCTCTCCCAACAGAACAATAGCAACACACACACACCAAGCGGTAGAACCTTCTAGACTGGTCATGGTGCAGTTGTAGCCTTTTTTTTTACATTTCTAATAGGTTGTTTACTGACTGCTCATTGTACTTCAGGCCAATGCAGCTCTCCAGGGTGCTGCATCCACGCCAATGTATTCAGTTAAAAGCAATGTGCCGGACAGGTATGCCGGTGGATCGTTCTAGATATTAGCAGAGGACATTTGTCCTCCCCCCCCCCAACTTGTCTTTCAGCCTGTGCTAGGGAGTTATGTCTGAGCAGCAGTTGTCAAATGAGCTCATATTGCATGCCTAGCCATGTGCTCTGACATGCTTTCTGATTTTTCATTTGTCAGATCATTTTAGGTACATAGATGACCAAGTATTAACTAGATGTACATTTTCTATTTTTAGAAAAATGTTAGGACTTGCTTTAGCTCTTTTTAAAAGTATTTTTGTGGCAGAATATAGTCTTAAGTTAAATAATTGTTCTGATTTACGTTGATAAACTACTATATCAAACTCAACTTGGTATTGTGGGGCAGGTAGATCACACATTTCATCAGAAATAACTACACTCAGACTACACTTTTATACACTCTCCTACTGGTATACCACAGTATGTGAAACCTGTAATTATAGAGTACAGAAGACCCTTGGTATTGATTAAGTACAGAAGGCATTGATGATGTTTTAAAGGGAAGTTTCTACTTCATATTTCTACTTCATATTCACCATCTCCAGCACCACCCCAACATCAACATACAGTATGTGAAAATGGCGCATATATTTTTTGTGTGAAAAAGATAGGATGATAAGTGTTTCCAATGACATTGTCAACCAATTAAGAGGCAATTGATTGTGTGTTGTAGTGGGCACACATAATGCACTTTTTCACTTAAGTTTCCATGTACCGATTAAAAAAAAATTAAAGTTCAATGTGTTTTCAATTCTATCGATTTTTGTCACAAACTGTTGCATTTAAATGGTAAATGTACCTACTCTGGTCTTGGCATGTGTGCTCTAGCCAACAGCTCGCAGATACAGTGCGGGTAGGCTGGTCTCCATGATGAGATTATTTTGGATAAGAGAATATTTGAGAATATCAGAATAAGACCCTCGATATTTATTGGAAATGAGCGTCAAGATCACCGTGCATTTTCACCACCATGTAAAGTTCATAAATTATTTAATGTATAGCCTAATAAACTGCATGGTTTCCCGAGTCGTCGTAGTGGGAGGACCACATGCCATATCATCGCGTAACTCCAAGTTTACTTCGATATGATGGTTATTATACACTACATGACCAAAAGTATGTGGACACCTTCTCGTCGAATATCTCATTCCAGAATCATGGGATTTAATATGGAGTTCCCCCTTTTGATGATTTAACAGCCTCCACTCTTCTGTGAAGGCTTTTTCTTGTAGATGTTGGAATATTGCTGCGCTGATGTTGGGCGATTAGGCCTGGCTCGCAGTCGGCATTCCAATTCAAGGTGTTCGATAGTTGAGGTCAGGGCTCTGTGCAGGCCAGTCAAGTTCTTCCACACCGATCTCGATAAGCCATTTCTGTATGGACCTCGCTTCGTGCATGGGGGAATTTTCATGCTGAAACAGGAAAGAGCCTTCCCCAAACTGTTGCTACAAAGCTGGAAACACAGAATCGTCTAGAATGTCATGTTGTAGCGTTAAGATTTCCCTTCACTGGAACTATGGGCCTAACCCGAACCATGAACAACAGCCCCAGACCATTATTCCTCCTCCACCAAATTGTTCAGTTGGTCCTATGCTTTGGGGCAGGTAGCATAATCCTGGCATAATTTTACTTTCTTTACTTTCAGGTCCACATGGAAGGGGTGGTATGGGGGAGGGTTTTCTCTGTTCACCGGGAGTGGTGCGGGAGGGAAGATAGAAAAGCATCCTCTATTGACAAGCAACCTTGGATGTATGGGGGGTAGAATAGATGGGGTGGGGACTGACAACCAACCTGTGTTGGTTGGAAGGGCTGGGAAACATGGTTTCGGGGTGGTGGACAGAGACATGGGGGGCTGGGGGTAATAGGATGGGGAGTTTGGAGTGTAGGCCTCCTTGTTTTATTAGGATAAATAATTGTACATACCATTTTTACTCTTACAAAATCCTGTTTTGGTGTGATCATCTCTCTGTATGCATTTCTTAGTTTTGTTTTTCTTTTAAGTGGCAGCCCACTGTTATAAGAACTGAAGATATGCATTGTAATTTATATTGTACCTGTAAAACCCCCAACGAACAATGACAACTCCCAAAATAATATCTTCTACCAATTTAGCGATACAGATGTTTTAGTAACCGCATTTAGTAACTGCATTAACACATTTTCCCCCAACTATTTACAAACTTAAATTTGGACCACTTTCACGGCATTTGAGACAAAAGCTTAGGTCGGGGATGACATCTTGGTCTACTTCTTTGCTATTTAAATCTGGAATCATAACATAATTATCATCTACCAATCAAAAGTTTAAGGCTGACCCCAATTAGTTGACTGGTCGATTGTTTGGTCAATAGGCGTTTGGTTGACTGATATTTGTATATTTTTTTGTAGTCGAGCAGTATATATATATCTATATATATACACAGTACCCGTCAAAAGTTTGGACACACCTACAAGGTCGAGGGTTTTTCTTTGTTTACTATTTTCTACATTGTAGAATAGTAGTGAAGACATCAACTATGAAATAACACATGGAATCATGTAGTAACCAAAAGTGTTAAACAAATAAAAATATATTTTCTATTCAAAGTAGCCACCCTTTGCCTTGATGACAGCTTTGCACATGCTTGACATTCTCTCAACCAGCTTCAAGAGGAATGCTTTTCCAACAGTGTTGAAGGAGTTCCCACGTAGGCTGAGCACTTGTTGGCTGCTTTTTCTTCACTCTGCGGTCCAAATCATACCAAAGCCAGGTCATCTGATGCAGCACTCTGTCACGCTCCTTGGTCAAATAGCCCTTACACAGCCTGGAGGTGTGTTCTGGGTTATTGTCCTGCTGAAAAACAAATGATAGCCCCACTAAGCGCAAACGAGATGGGATGGCGTATCGCTGCAGAATGCTGTGGTAGCCATGCTGGTTAAGTGTGCCTTGAATTCTAAATAGATCACTGGCAGTATCACCAGCAAAGCACCATCACACCACCACCTCCATGCTTCACGGTGGGAACCACACATGCGGAGGTCATCCGTTCACACATTCTGCATCTCACAAAGACATGGCGGTTGGAACCAATAATCTCTCATTTGGATTTCCACCAGTCTACTGTCCATTGCTCTTTTTTCTTGGCCCAAGCAAGTCTCTTCTTACTGGTGTCCTTTAGTAGTGGTTTCTTTGCAGCAATTTGACCATGAAGGCCCAATTTCACACAGTCTCCTCTGAACAGTTGATGCGTCTGTTACTTAAACTCTGAAGCATTTATTTGCGCTGAAATATGAGGCTGGTAATTCGAATGAACTTATCCTCTGCAGCAGAGGTAACTCTGGGTCTTCCTTTCCTGTTGTGGTCCTTATGAGAGCCAGTTTCATCATAGCGCTTGATGGTGTTTGCGACTGCACTTGAAGAAACTTTCAAAGTTCTTGACATTTTCTGCATTGACTGACCTTCATGTCTTAAAGTAATAATGGACTGTCGTTTCTCTTTGCTTATTTTGAGCTGTTCTTGCCATAATATGGACGTGGTCTAGGGCTATCTTCTGTATACCTCCCCTACCTTGTCACAACACAACTGATGGTTGGTTACTACATGATTCCATACGTGTTATTTCATAGTTTTGACATCTTCACTATTATTCTACAATGTAGATAATAGTAAAAATAACGAAAAAGCCTTAAATGAATAGGTGTTCTAAAACTTGTGACCGGTAGTGTTTATCTGACCAAATTAGGAAAGACATGAAGTGTAATTTTGTATTTTTAATTTATTTTTAATTTCACCTTTATTTAACCAGGTAGGCTAGTTGAGAACAAGTTCTCATTTACAACTGCGACCTGGCCAAGATAAAGCAAAGCAGTGTGACCCATACAACAACACAGTTACACATGGAATAAACAATAAACAAGTCAATGACACAGTAGACAAAAAAGAAAGTCTATATACAGTGTGTGCAAAAGGCATGAGGAGGTAGGCAATAAATAGGCCATAGTAGCGAAGAATTACAGTTTAGCAGATTAAGCCTGGAGTGATAAATGAGCAGATGTGCAAGTAGAGATACTGGTGTGCAAAAGAGCAGAAAAGTAAATAAAAACAGTATTGGGATGAGGTACGTAGATTAGGTGGGCTATTTACAGATGGACTATGTACAGCTGCAGGGATCGTTTAGCTGCTCAGATAGCTGATGTTTAAAGTTTGTGAGGGAAATATAAGTCTCCAACGATTTTATTTTTTTATTATTATTCTTTTTTTTTAAAAATTGCAATTCGTTACAGTCACTGGCAGCAGAGAACTGGAAGGAAAGGCGGCCAAATTAGGTTTTGGCTTTTGGGATGGTCAGTGAGATATACCTGCTGGACGTGTGCTACGTGTGGGTGTTATTGTGACCAGTGAACTAAGGCGGAGCTTTACCTAGTATAGACTTATAGATGACCTGGAGCCAGTGGGTCTGGCGACGAATATGTAGCGAGGGCCAGCCGACTAGAGCATGCAGGTCGCAGTGGTGGGTGGTATAAGGTGATTTGGTAACAAAACGGATGGCACTGTGATAGACTGCATCCACTTTGCTGAGTAGAGTATTGGAAGCTATTTTGTAGATGACATCGAAGTCGAGGATCGTCAGGATAGTCAGTTTGACTAGGGTAAGTTTGGCGGCGTGAGTGAAGGAGGCTTTGTTGCGAAATAGGAAGCCGATTCTAGATTTAACTTTGGATTGGAGATTGTTAAGGTGAGTCTGGAAGGAGAGTTTACAGTCTATCCAGACACCTATGTATTTATAGTTGTCCACATATTCTAGTCCAGAACCGTCCAGGGTGGTGATGCTAGTCGGGCGGGCGGGTGCGGGCAGCGAACGGTTGAAAAGCATGCATTTGGTTTTACTAGCGTTTAAGAGCAGTTGGAGGCCACGGAAGGAGTGTTGTATGGCATTGAAGCTTGTTTGGAGGTTAGTTAGCACAGTGTCCAAGGAAGGGCCAGAAGTATACAGAATGGTGTCGTCTGCGTAGAGGTGGATCAGGGAATCGCCCACAGCAAGAGCGACATCATTGATATATACAGAGAAAAGAGTCGGCCCGAGAATTGAACCCTGTGGTACCCCCATAGAGACTGCGGTCTGGATAACATGCCCTCCGATTATTCCGTAAAGTGAGTGTGGAAGAGGCGAAAGACAATTTTTTTATTAACAATGACATGCCACTGGGGTCTGACAACTTGAATGGAAAATTACTGAGGATAATAGCGGATGATATTTCCAATCCTATTTCCCATATCTTCAATTTAAGCCTTCTAGAAAATCGTGCCCTCAGGCTTGGAGGGAAGCAAATGTCAAAAATGGTGTTTGATCAGATACAATGCTATTTTACACTTTACAAAAATTTACGAGACATTCAGCACCCTTATAGGCAAGGACAGCACTTACACAAATGTCTGATTGGCTGAAAAAACAAATCATAAAACGATTGTGGGGGCTGTTTTTGTTAGACTTCAGTGTGTATTTTGACATTATCAATCATCGTTTGCTGCTGGAAAAACTGATGTGTTATGGCTTTCTGACCATAATTCTGTCCTTCTGATTCCTGTGACTCGCTCAATACGGAAGTTGTCAGATGATGCGGATGCTACGTTACAGGACTGTTTTGCAAGCACAGACTGGAATTTGTTCCGGGATTCATCCAATTGCATTGAGGAGTATACCACCTCAGTCACCGGCTTCATCAATAAGCGCATCGACAACATCATCCCCACAGTGATCGTGCGTACATTCCCAACCAGAGGCCATGGTTTACAGGCAACATCCGCACCGAGTTAAAGGCTAGAGCTGCCGCTTTCAAGGAGCGGGACACTAATCCAGACGCTTATAAGAAATCCCGCTATGTCCTCAGACGAACCATCACACAGGCAAAGCTTCAATACAGAACTAAGATTGAATCCTCCTACATCGGCTATGACACTCGTCGGATGTGGTAGGCCTTGCAAACGATTACGGACTACAAAGGGAAACCCAGCCGCGAGCCTACCAGATGAGCTAAATGCCTTTTTATTATCGCTTCGAGGCAAGCAACACTGAAGCATGCATGAGAGCACCAGCTGTTCCGGACGACTGTGTGATCACGCTCTCCGTAGAGCCAGACCCCATTTCGTGGTATCCAATTGGTAGGTAGTTTTGTCCCATCGCTGCAACTCCTGTACGGACTCCGAGGCGAAGGTTGAGAGCCGTACGTCCTCTGAAACGCAACCCAGCCAAGCCTCACTGCTTCTTGACACAACGCCCGCTTAACCCAAAAAAAGGTTCTGGCTCTATTGTCATTAAAGATCCATGAGCACGTATTTCAAGAGTAAGGGTGAGAACCCTGGTGTCCTGGCTTAAATTCCAAACTTGCCACTCATCATGGCCATTTTTACATTTGAGTCATATAGCAGATGCTCTTTGCAACTTAGTTAGTGCATAATCATCCTCAGCTTCCAGTTGGGTCATTCAGCCCCTCTTTTCCCCCTGCAGATATTGCCTAAGTTTTTGCTATAAATGAGTGTCAGTGTCAACGCATGGTCAAATATGCTCGAAACAAATAAATCGTTGATTACTATCCATCATTCTCTCTCTCTTCAGGCGATGAGTGATGGAGCCGGGTTCGGTGGTCCGTGCCGTGTTTGAGTTCCTGCCCAGCGTCTCTGAGGAGCTGCCCCTCTTCACTGGCGACGTCATCGAGGTGCTCAACGTGGTGGATGAGTTCTGGTTGCTCGGAAACAAGGATGGAGTCACAGGTGGGGGTCAGGGTTTGAGATTAGAGGTCACAAATGATCTCTGCCCAGATTAAAGAATCACGTCACTGATCTCTCCTTTTCTCCTCTGACTTATTGTCTCTTCCTCCTCTTTCTCATCTCAGTTTTTTGTTCCATCTCCCTCTCCAGGCCAGTTTCCCAGCACTTTTGTGGAAGCAGTCACCATCCCCAGCACCAAACCAGAGGATAAACTGTATGTGTGTATCAATGACTTCAGTACTGCAGAGCCAGGGAGCCTACCCCTGCAGAGAGGTATGTGCAAGCACACACACACCTCTTTACTAGTACATAAATAGATGGTCACTTCAAAAAGGGGAGAAAAGGGTGCTCTCCAATTAATCAAAAGTTTGGGTGTGTGGGTCTTAAAATGCGAGCAAGAATTGTGCTCTTGAAAAATAATCCCCTCAGAAAGATGACAGAGGCGGACACAATGTGGGCGCAGATAGCTAGGCTAATTATAGCCATAGCGAGTCAGTGGTTATGTGCTTGTACCGCGAACGTTAGCTGTAATGGCGCATGCAAACTACTTACTTGAGAAATACATTCATTGAAAATGTCCTCCTCGAGCTCCATATAGCTAGCTGCCAATTTTGTGTCTTGTGGGGATGTTTACACCAGAGCACAAACGGATAAGGCTCTGGATGGGTTTCCTACGCATCCCATTTCTGCCAAATTATGGAACCCAACCGATTCTTCTAGTATTGTGTGCAGACGTGTCAGAACATTGTAAATGTGGGAGGCAACCCGTCGGCCTAGGGAGACGACTATATTACTGAATGAATGAGCTCAACTGAACCGTAGGATCTCACGTGAAAGAACAGGGATGCAGTATTATTGACAACCAGTGAACAGTCCGGAAAACAATACAATTTCTGAATGCTGGTAGTTAACGTCTCTGGCGCAGCGACCCACCTCGACAATATCCGGTGAAATTGCAGAACGTCAAATTCAAAATACAGAAATACTCATAATAAACATTCGTAAAAGATACAAGTGTTATACATCGGCTTAAAGATGAACGTCTTGTTAATCCAGCCGCTTTGTCAGATTTCAAAAAGGCTTTACGGAGAAAGCATACAACATTTTCAAGCCAGGTAGAGGAGTCACGAAAGTCAGAAATAGCGATATAATTAATCACTTACCTTTGATCTTCATCTGGTTGCAGTCACAAGAGTCCCTGTTACACAATAAATGTTTGTTTTGTTCGATAAAGTCCCTCTTTATTTCCCAATAACTCTGTTTTGTTGGCACATTTTTCAGTAATCCACTGGCTCAATGGCGGTCACAGCATGCAGACGAATACATCCTAATAGTACCGGTAAAGTTCGTCGAAACATGTCAAACGATGTTTATAATTAATCCTCAGGTTGTTTATTGTCTAAATAATCTATAATATTTCAACCGGACAATAGCATATTCAATAGAAAGGGAAAAGAACGAAGGGCGCGCTATCAGTCACGCGCTCAAACCAGCTCTGGTTCCTTCTACAGTCCACTTACGAAATGGTCTCATTCTTCCTCATTTTTCAGAAAACAAGCCTGAAACATTGTCTAAAGATCTAGTGGAAGCCATAGAAACTGCAATCTGGGTCCTACCCCATTACATACTGTACTGGCATTCCATTGAAAACTACACACATCAAAAATATCCCACTTCCTGGATGGATTTTCCTCAGGTTTTCGCCTGCCATATCAGTTCTGTTATACTCACAGACATTATTTTAGGTTTTGGAAACTTTTGAGTTTTCAATCTATTATATGCATATCCTAGCTTCTGGGCCTGAGTAACAGGCAGTTTACTTTGGGAACGCTTCTCATCCAGATGTCGAAATACTGCCCCCAAGCCATAACAAGTTAACTACTTCTGAGTCTGTAAACAAACTGAAAGGGTGCATCCTGCCACCTGGAGGGTGTTGTCTGAACAGGAATAAAGACAAGGTTGGTTATTTACTGCCAGCTGATGTTATGGAATGTTTGTTCAGGAGTATAATTAATTGGCTAATTTCTCCTGAGTCCTGATGATCTGGATATGATTGTGATCTTTCCTTAACCCCTACTAAGTCCCACCCAGTTGACTACTTCTAAATGGTGAAAGTCCTCAATGGCGCTACAGATGCTGGTTCAATACCCGTGCCGGCCTCGACTAGGAGACCCATGAGATGACTGTAGGTTTTTGGTTTCTCTCCCTCTAAAAACAGAAATAAAATATTCTAAATAACAAACTGGCTTTATTTACAAATTAGTAACAATGTCTCACCCCATGTTCAAAAATTGCCTTTTTCCTCACTCATTTTACGTTATCTGAAAATGAAATAATCTCCAAAATATATATTTTTTAAACAAAGCAATTTATTATTATTAATTTAGAATTATATAAAAGCCCCGTGGACATTCTCACAGATATATTATTAACCCTGTTATTAGCAGGACAATATATTTTGGTCATGGCTCCCGAGTGGCGCACAATGGCATTGCCTTGCAGTTCTCCAGCTGTATCCACTGAAACAGCGGTGGGCGCAAAAGGTTCAATGCAAGGGGCATTGGGATGGGCCCGCAGAGCCGTGCACAGAAGACGGACCTAGCCCATGGGGAAGGGGGAGGGGTGGAACCCCGCCCCACCTGGTAGCACAGAGCAACAATTTTTAAGGAGCATTGCACTAATCATGGCGTTGACTGGGGAAACGTTCCCGCTGTTCTTAGTGCCAGTCTGCACGTTTAAACTAAAACAATGTGACTAATAACAGCGTGAAAAATTATCCTTTTTTGATATGAATTGGGAGGGCAGATATTATTAAATATTAAAGCATTAGACCTCTCACTAAAGGTGTCACTCAAAAGTTATACTTAAATCTGAACTGGCTTTAACAAAAAATGACATGAAAAGCACACATTTGTAAATCCCAAACTCAAAGGTAATTGGAAAGGTAGATACAAATGATTTGTGACGTTGGGGTTACAATAAAGAATGTAAACCAGATGCTGTGTTTTTATTTACAGTAGTGATGGACAGCTGGTGGCATTTTGAAAACAGGTTTTCAAACACTTGTAGCCCGTTTAGCAGGACAATAGACTCTTTATAGCCCGGCTACTGTAGGTGTGAACATCCCCCTACCTGCAAAAAATGACATTGCGACCAAAGAGAACAGACGAAATGGACATTGTTTTCATCAAGCCAGCTTCTTTCTATGGTGCTACCCGTTCCAGGGTTTGGACCGTAACCACGAGAGGACTTGAAAATGAGCCGGAGCTGATAGGATCACCTAAAGGTATTTGGTTTCGGTGCATTTTCTTAATATTTTTTTTATAGCCTATCAATGTGTAGGTGTACTGTGTAATAAAATCGATAATTAATTAAATAAAAATATTGTGTAATAAAAACATGAATGCTTTTTTCCAGAGTATACAAACATGCCTACAACCATCAGTGAACAAAGGGCTGGACAATGGGCCGCACCGAAAAAAATCTGCTCATCTGATGAAGGTGCACATGGATCAGATTCAAACTTTGAAGACCGAGATTGAGTCATTGAAGGCACACCAAGCAGAAAGAGTAACATTATCGGAGGGCAGAGATACGGGCGACAGCTGATGCATTGGTCCAGAACCAGGCGGCATTGGCGGAGAGACAGGCGGAGAATGACGCGTTGAAGAGGGCGCGGAACGAGATGGAGTCACAATCCATGCCAGGCACACCTGTGAGCTCTGGAACTCCACCTCCGACAGGCGGAGTCAACATACCTGGCGGGTTCATCAAGTTGTCTGTTCACCCTGACATTTCCATTCCTCTTATGACAACAGAACTTGACCAACTGCTCACCAGGCACATCAAGGGCCGTCCGGACCGTTATGCTGTTCTGCTATAGCCTAATAAACAAATGCAGGGGGCTTATATCTTCAAAATGCTTTATTATCCAAATGTAAAAGCATATACTGTACAGTACTGTATTTCTTGATCAGCATCTTTATGCTTTTGTTAATAAAATAATGATGAAAATACATTCTAAATGCCGATTTTTTTTTTTTTTATTTAGTTATGGATCCATAATGAATTACTAAGGGAATAAATATCACTGAATTGCAGAAATATTGGAACAAAATTGTCTAATGAAGGTAAACATGGTTGCTTACTGGAAAATACTTGTCGTACAGTGCCATTATGGCTATTAGCAGGGCTATATTTTGGCCTTTATGGGCCGCGCACAATTGGCCCAGCGTTTCTCTTCCTCTAAAAACAGAAACAAATGTTTTGGCCTTTACAAATATATTATTTTGGCCTTTATTCAGATTACATTTGTTCTCTTTGTTTAAAAAAAAAAAATAACAAAATAACCTAAAATATTGTTATATATTATCAAGGTGATGACAGTCATATAGCCGGCACCTACGTAAAGCTGAGTGACTCACTCATTCATGGCTTTGGATCAAAGTAAATAAGTACCAATATTTTGTCTGATAGTCTTTTAATAAAGAAATGTTATCCTGACCAGGACACCATGTACAGTATTATAATAGCCCATTATGGGCTATTAACAGGACAATATACCTTTACCAACACCTCTCTGTATTTTTATACTTTGTGGGTGGGGGCTCCCGCGGTGCAAAACGCATTGCTACAGATGCAGGTTCGATACCCGTGCCGGCCGCCACCGGGAGACCCATGAGGTGGCTTTTCGTTTTAATTTAGAATCCTCTATGTAATTGTTGGCGGAGAGTCACGTCATATTTTTCGATATACTGTAGGCCTTACGTAGGCTACATGCGTCTCACTAGTGTTGAGTAATGTGGTGTAGGTCTTATTTATTTAAAGAGCATATTGAAGTTAGAAGCAATTGGATTTGAAGAAATAGCCTACAACTATTTTAGCACCGTTTCATGCTGCTCTGAGACAAGCATGGGGTCTGGTCTTGATAAATCAATGAGATTTTTATTTTGACTGAATATCCATTTGGGTATTGGCTAGACTACAATTAGGAAATGTTATGCACTTAGTGTAACCTTTTATTTAATTAGGCAAGTCCGTTAAGAACAAATACTTATTTGCAAGGACAGCCTACTGAACCCCAGTCTCCCGTGTGCCCGCACAACACAGGGATTATTTTAGCTAAATAGCCCAGTACTGTAGCCTACTCCCGACCGTCACGTTGTACAGCGCCATATTTTCCGTTCCATCCTAATGGAAACCGAGGGTTTATAATATTAATCAAATTAATTAAGCAAAATGTCTTAATCAGTCCCATATACTATGGTCGTACAAAAAAAGGTTTTACATTCTCTAGTACAGACACTATTGAAGGCTATCAACTGCTTCCCAAAGATGCCCTCTGGTGGTCAAACTAGCACTAACTAGCATTAATGGTACCAGTGGTTGGCACGTGCCATAGAATTCTGCGGCACCATGCATGCTGTGCCGCAGTACACTGCAACTTTTTAAAGCACGAACCACTGTATAGAGGTCCTGGATGGCAGGGAGCTCAGCCTTAGTGATGTACTGGGCCGTACGCACTACCCTCTGTAGCGCCTTGCAGTCAGATGCCAAGCGATGATGCAGCCAGTCAATATGCTCTCAATGGTGCAGCTATTTAACTTTTTGAGGATTTGAGGTGCCATGCCATCTTTTCAGCCTCCTGAGGGGAATGAGGCTGGCCAAATAATAATCAGTGGTTATAGAGGGTGCAACTGGTCAGCACCTCAGTTGGCTATTCATAGCTAAGCATTGAGGTTGAGACAGCAGGTGCGGTAGAGCGAGTGAGGGATAGAGAGAGGGTTGAAAAAGCCGGTCCAGGATTGGGTAGCATGTCTGGTGAATAGGTCAGGGTTCCATAGCCACAGGCAGAACAGCAGAAACTGGATCAGCAGCACGACAAGGTTGCACATTCTGTGAACAGGAAGAACCCACTCAAGTCGAGTATTTTTAGGAGATACCAGGGATGTGCTTAAGATAATCAATAACTATAGATGCGACACCAAAAGCATCTTGGTAACACTTGACGTTCAGGCTCTCTACACTAATATGACGCAGGCCTACGAGCGCTCTCTCGCTATCTCCACACTAGACCAGAGGGTGTCTCACCTCTGTCTAACTTTATTCGGTCCCTCATTGAAAAAGGCCTCACATCAAATTACTTCCATTATGTAGGCAGTTTCTGCCAATGGGTTTGGGGTACTGTGGTGGGAGCTGCGTTCACTCCTAACTATGCAAATGTATTAAAGGGACACTGGGAGGAGACCTCAATTTATGATGTTCAGGAAAAACCCATATTTCCAGAATGTTGCCCTTTGGAAAAGATGCATAGATGACAACCTACTGGTATGGAATTTTACTGATGCTCTCCTGAGTTAATTTCTTATATTCATTTATCTGACCCAATCTCAAATTCACAGTAGACAGAAGTCGGGAAAAAAATTGATTTCTCGGATCTTTACAGTCCACAAAAACAAAAAAAACAAATTGGAGTGTACTATCTTCCCGCAAGGCGCAGAGTAGGAATAGACTTTTCCGTGCAGACAGTAACCACCTGGTACACCTTAAGTGGAACATACTGGTGGGTCAATTCCGAAAGACTCTGACCTAACTGCAGTACCGACCATAGATTTCGAGTGCAAAGCTAAGGATATGCCAACCAGCATCCCGCAATGCAGCTATGATAAGAATGTCATTGAACAGACCTGTGCTAGAGCAGAGACTGAACGTCAGTCTACTCGCTGGCACTAATACAAAGCAGGACCAAACGTTTTTCCAGTACAGCCCATGTGCCGGTCTATCGTGTTGAAACACTGGAACATCCTCAAAAGTGATCCAAATCTGTGAGAGTTGACAACATTGCCCCCTTGCCTTTGTTTTCAAACGTGTGCGCAATCTAGCTGATTCCGTTATGCACAGAATGCAGCTACCCAAGAAGTGACACATGGCTCCCAGGCCTGCCCAATGGTATTTACCAGTGTGGCCACTGTGTACATTGTGACAATACGACCAATACTAACATTTTTTAAAACCAGAGAACAGGTAAAGAATACAAAATCCAAAGCTTCATTAATTGTAGCACAACAAATGTCATATACTTGGACAAATCACACAGGACATTATGATGGCACCGGAGGAGATGGCTACCGTTTTACGGGCTCCTAACCAATTGTGCTATTTTGTGTGTGTGTTCGCGTTATTTGTAACTTATTTTGTACATAATGTTTCTGACACTATCTTATGACTGAAAAGAGCTTCTGGAAATCAGAGCAGCGATTAGTCACCTCGTACTGGACAAAGATTTTTTCTTTAACGAGTTGGATGTGAAGGATTTACTTCAGACACCGACAAGGCCCACATCCCCATCATTACCATGAAGAAGAGACTTGTAAGGATCCTTGTAAGGATCCGACGGCGAGTGAGTAATCCCCCTCTACCATCAGTCCTATTAGCCAACATCCAGTCATTGGATAACAAAACGGATGAGCTCCGATCAAGACTATCCTACCAACGGGACATTAAAAACTGTAATATCTTATGTTTCACAGAGTTGTATCTGAATGACAACATGCATAACATACAGCTGGCTGGGTTTTTGGTCCATCGGCAAGGTTGTTTTTGTGGACTTTAAGATTGGGGCGGCAGGTAGCCTAGTGGTTAGAGCGTTGGGCCAATAACCGAAAGGTTGCTGGATCGAATCCCCAAGCTGACAAGGTAAAAACCCACTGTTCCCCGGGAAGGCCATCATTGTAAATAAGAATTTGTTCTTAACTGACTTGCCTAGTTAAAGGTTAAATAAAGCTGTTGTTGCTCCTAGGTAAGACAAGGGGTGGCGGACTGATTTCCCTTCATTGGAACTAAGGGGCCCGAACCATTAAAAACAGTGCCAGACCATTATTCCTCCTCCACCAAACTTTACAGTTGGCACTATGCATTGGGGCAAGTTCTCCTGGCATCTGCCAAAACCAGATTCCTCCGTCGGACTGCCAGATGGTGAAATGTGATTCATCACTCCAGAGAACGCGTTTCCACTGCTCCAGAGTTCAATGGCGGCGAGCTTTACACCACTCCAGCGGATACTTGGCATTGCGCATAATGATCTTAGGCTTGCAGCTGCTCTCGGCCATGGAAGCACATTTCATGAAGCTCCCGACGAGTAGTTATTGTGCTGACGTTGCTTTCAGAGGCAGTTTGGACCTCGATAGTGAGTGTTGCAACCGCGCTTCAGCACTCAGCGGTCCCGTTCTGTGCCGCTGAGCCGTTGTTGCTCCTAGATGTTTCTACTTCACAATGACAGCACTTACTGGGGCAGCTCTAGCAGGGCAGACATGATCTGAATCTCTTCGAGTCGATCATATGATTCCACAAATGAATCTTCATGTGGATGGTTCGTGCACCTCTCTTATAACTGGGTAATTTCTATAACTTCTGCTGGGAAGCTTTTCACAACTAAACCCATGCATCACACAGTTGATTAAACTCCGGTAAAAAAAAATCTCCTCCTTTTTATAATGCCCATCGTTAAGTTTCAAATTAAATCACACTGCAAATTACAATGCACAGAAAGTTTCTTTGCATCACATGCTGCTGCATAATCACACAGATAAAAAACAGATAAAAATATAAAAGGGACATCGCACATCTGCTGGTTAATCTGTTTGATGAGGTTGTAGGGTTGACTTTTGAATCACCAGTGGTGCATTCACCAGGAACCAGTCGGAAGCAAATGCGTCCAAAACATGCAGGGAAACCTGAACTTGTTCAATAAGAAGTGCTCGTTTTGGTTTGCTACAGTGTGCACTAATGAATACAGCACTGCACTGGCACCTTGAATTAGAATTACTCAGGGCTCTTCTATTGATCATTTATGGGCCTAATTTATCAACATATACACTTAGTATATAAAACATGAAGAATACATGCTCTTTTAATGGCAGACTGACCAGGTGAATCCAGGTGAAAGCTATGATCCCTTATTGATGTCACTTGTTAAATCCACTTCGATATGTGTAGATGAAGGGGAGGACGGGTTAAAGAAGGATGTTGAAGCCTTGAGATAATTGACACATGGATTGTGTATGTGTGCCATTCAGAGGTTGAGTGGTAGTAGGTGCCAGGCGCACCGGTTTGTGTCAAGAATGGCAACGCTGTTGGGGTTTTCACGCTCAACAGTTTCCCAGTGTGTATCAAGAATAGTTCACCACCCAAAGGACATCCAGCCAACTTGACACAACTGTGGGAAGGAAGAATTGTAGTCGACGTTGACCAGCATTTCTGTGGAAGGAGACGGGTTAAAGAAATATTTTTAATGAAGGGGAGCAGACAGGTTAAAGAGATTTTTAAGCCTTGAGACATGGATTGTGTTTGTGTGCCATTCAGAGGGGGTGAATGGGGCAAGACAAAAGATTTAAGTACCTTTTGAACAGGGTATGGTAGTAGGTGGCTGGGGCACCAGTTTGTGTCAAGAACTGCAACGCTGCTGGGTTTTTCACGCTCAACTATTTCCCTTTTCGGTCTCCTCCTCACCCACTGAATGACGATTACTGTAAGGAATTCTTTCCAAATAATAAAAAAATTGAAAATAAACAAATGTACAGAAAGATCAGTGCGAAGGCCAAATTAGAGGATTCATGTTTTGAGGCTATTAAATCCTTTCAGTCTGGAAAAACCCTAAGGCTTGATGGCATACTCTTCGAGGTATAGCCTTTTTTTATATACTAAAAAGTCCATTGTTAGCTTGTTTTAACTAATCCTATGGAAATGGTAGTCTGTCAGGTACTCCTCAGGAAGTTCTGATTTCACTATTATTAAAACAAGACCCAGATGGCAAATATAAAGATCCAGTCTATAATGAATATGAATTGGGTGGGTTGAGATTATTAAATATAAAAGCACTAAACCTCTCTGAAAGTTTTACTTGAACCCTAAATGGTTCTCAGATAGATTACTAAGAAAAGATCATCCATTGTTTAAAAATTGCCTTTTTGCCTTTGTGCGGATTGCTATTTCTCATTTTTGATTAATTAATAATAAAACCTTTTTCAAAGTATCTCTCTTTTTCAAACAAGCATTGCAGAGCTGGCTTCAATGTCATCCCCCTGAAAATATAGGACAAATATTATGGCAACTCAAATGTTGATAAAATACCTGTAGTTATGTGAAAGATGTTTGAAAAGGGTATTTGGTTTTTAAATGTAAATTGGAATGGTAGAGTTATGTTTTTCATGAAGGTCTGCTCAATCCAAGATTACAACCAATTTATTACAGCATTACCCCAAAAATGCGGCTGGCAGCGGCAGGTGGTAGGGAACTGGTCTGTCTGCCCAATATATATATATAAAGGATCAAAACTGGTGGAGGAATAAAAATAGCATAAATAAGGAAGTATACCAGTTTCATTTGAGGACCAGGATGTTGACAGCTGTGCCATACAGATTGCAAAATAGTTCGGAAGAGATTTTTGATTCCATGAGTTGATATGTGACTCACCACCTGGATTTGGTCTTATGTAGCAACATTTGAAATGGTGTTTTTCCATTGGATAAAAGTAGAGACTCAGAGCTACAAAATGGTATATCACATACTGCATTTTTTGAGGAACAATGGGAAAGTAATTCTACTTTGAAAGTTGATAAACTTGTAACCTCACTTTTGAGAAAATGGCCTTTGAATGTTTTGGTATCAAGTGAAGTTGTCTACACCCATTCAGCAATGTTCACACCCTGTTAAGCTTTAGCTCCACCCATCTCGTTTCGCTCTCAGAGCGTTCAGAGCTCACACTTGACACTAGCCGATGATTTGTTTACCTCTGGATAACATGAATACAGCCTAACCAGCTCTGCTGGCAACAATTTCATTACGCTTTTTTTGCCGACGTTTACTGACACCGGCCATATTCAACAGGTGTTGTACACTTTAGCTTAAGACATGTAGATAGCTAGGTAAACAATGAACCGAGCTAGGTAAACTGTGTAAGATCACACACGTCATGTTAGCTAACGAGCCAGCCAGCTAACGTTAGCTAGTTAAACAACAATGAACATTGTGCCCTGCATGAATCTACTGTGAGCTAACCAACCATTTTCAATGTTAGCTAACTAACATTAGGCTCTAAGTAGCAAAGCAAATGGTTCTGGGATACCAATAATGTCATACACATAATGTTAGCTTGGGAGCCAGCTGCCTAACGTTAGCTAGCTAGCTAACAGTTCACTTTAGCTTGAAATGAAACGACCTTCTGTCAAAATTGGAAATGTGTAATATCTGAAAATGTAGTTGGCTATCTTACCTTTATACATCATTATGCATGATGAACGCGTCTCCCTGTCACGGATGCCCTTAGTTTGAAGATGTCATCTGGAGACAGGTGTTTTCTCCATGTCTTTAGCTATCATACTCTAATTCCACTGATTTCAAAACTCAATCCTCCAAAAAGTGGAGAGCAACACTTATGCAGCTCCACTACACAATACATGAAAAAAGCCACGTTCGACAGGATTACCAACATAGACTGACCCAGCTCAAATTGACAAAAGCCTTCTATATGGCAGACCAATCCGAACTCCTCTCTCGGCATGTCAAATTAAATGTTATTAGTCACATGCGTCGAATACAACAGGCGTAGTAGACCTTACAGTGAATTACTTACAAGCCCCTAACCAACAATGCAGTTTAACCTCTTTCAGCTAGGGGGCACTATTTTTATGTTTGGAAAAATAACGTTCCCAAGGTAAACAGACTATTTCTCAGGCCCAGATGCTAGAATATGCATATAATTGACAGATTAGGATAGAAAACACTCTAAAGTTTCCAAAACTGTCAAAATATTGTCTGTGAGTATAACAGAACTGATTTTGCAGGTGAAAACCTGAGGAAATCCAACCCGGAAGTGCCTTTTATTTGGAAAAATCCCTGTTTCATTGCCGGCCCATCCTCCATTTAAAGGGGTATCAACCAGATTCCTTTTCCAATGGCTTCCTCAGGCTGTGACCAGGCTTTAGACATAGTTTCAAGCTTTTATTTAGAAAAATGAGCGAGATTTATCAAAACGCGTCAGGTGTCCTTTGATTAGTTCCTGCGCCCGAGAGTTGTAGCTCGACATTTTCTTTCTCTGTAGTATTGAATAGTTTACCGTCCAGTTGAAATATTATCGATTATGTATGTTAAAAACAACCTGAGGATTGATTATAAAAAAACGTTTGACATGTTTCTACGAACATTACGGATACTTTTTGGAATTTCCGTCTGCCCTCGTCTGCCCTTCAGGACCGGCACGAGCTTGTGGTTTTCTGAACATAACGCGCAAACCAATTGTAGGTTTTTGGTTATAAAAATAATCTTTATCGAACAAAAATAACATTTATTGTGTAACTGGGAGTCTCGTGAGTGCAAACATCCAAAGATCATCAAAGGTAAGGGATTAATTTTATTGCTTTTCTGACTTTCGTGACCAAGCTAATTTGCGGCTAGCTGTTCTTACTGTTTTGTCTAGTGATTGATAAACTCACGAACGCTTGGGTTGCTTTCGCTGTAAAGCATATTTTCTAAATCTGACACGATAGGTGGATTAACAACAAGCTAAGCTGTGTTTTGGTATATTTCAGTTGTGATTTCATGATTATAAATATTTTTTAATTTTTAATTTTATTTGGCGCTCTGCAATTCAGCGGTTGTTTACGAAAATGATCCCGCTAAAGGGATCCGTGCGTCAAGAAGTAAAAAAATAGGAATAAGAAATAAAAGGAACAAGTAATTAAAGAGCAGCAGTAAAGTAACAAAAGCGAGACTACAGTGGCAATAAAAAGTATGTGAACCCTTTGGAATTACCTGGATTTCTGCATAAATTGGTCAAATTTGATCTGATCATCTTAGTCACAACAAAAGACATACATATTGTGCTTAAACTAATAACACACAAATTATTGTGTTTTTCTTGTCTATATTGAATACATCATTTAAACATTCACAGTGTAGGTCGGGAAAAGTATGTGAACCCCTAGGCTAATGACTTCTCCATAAGCTAATTGGAGTCAGGAGTCAGCTAACCTGGAGTCCAAACAATGAGACGAGCTTGGAGAGGTTGGTTAGAGCTGCCTTGCCCTATTAAAACACTCACAAAATGTGAGTTTACTATTCACAAGAAGCATTGCCTGATGTGAACCATGCCTCGAACAAAAGAGATCTCAGAAGACCTAAGATTAAGAATGGTTGACTTGCATAAAGCTGGAATGGGTTACAAAAGTATCTCTAAAAGCCTTGATGTTCATCAGTACATGGTAAGACACATTGTCTATAAATGGAGAAAGTTCAGCACTGTTGCTACTCTCCCTAGGAGTGGCCGTCTAGCAAAGATGACTGCAAGAGCACAGTGCAGAATGCTCAATGAGGTTAAGAAGATTCCTAGCATGTCAGCTAAAGACTTACAGACATCTCTGGAACATGCTAACATCTCTGTTGACGAGTCTATGATATGTAAAACACTAAACAAGAATGGTTGCCGCATGTCTGAAGTTTGCAAAAGTGCACCTGGATGTTCCACAGCGCTACTGGCAAAATATTCTGTGGACAGATGAATCTAAAGTTGAGATGTTTGGAAGGAACACACAGCACTGTGTGGAGAAAAAAAGGCACAGCACACCATCAAAACCTCATCCCAACTTTAAAGTATGGTGGAGGGAGCATCATGGTTTAGGCCTGGACAGCTTGCTATTATTGACAGAAAAATGAATTCCCAAGTTTATCAAGACATTTTGCAGGAGAATGTTAGGCGATCTGTCCGCCAATTGACGCTCAACCGAAGTTGGGTGACGCAACAGGACAACGACCCAAAACACAGAAGTAAATCAACAACAGAATGGCTTCAACAAAATAAAATACGCCTTCTGGAGTGGCCCAGTCAGAGTCCTGACCTCAACCCGATTGAGATGCTGTGGCATGACCTCGACAGCAGTTCACACCAGACATCCCAAGAATATTGCTGAACTGAACAGTTTTGTAAAGAGGAATTGTCCAAAATGCAGGTCTGATCCGTAACTACAGAAAATGTTTGGTTGAGGTTATTGCTGCCAAAGAAGGGTCAATCAGTTATTAAATCCAAGGGTTCACATACATACTTTTTCCACCCTGCACTGTGAATGTTTACTTGGTGTGTTCAATGAAGACATGAAAACGTAATTGTTTGTGTGTTATTAGTTTAAGCAGACTGTGTTGGTCTATTGTTGTGACATAGATGAAGATCAGATCAAATTTTATGACCAATTTATGCAGAAATCCGGGTACTTCCAAAGGGTTCACATACTTTTTCTTGGCACTGTATATACAGGGGGTACCGGTACAGAGTCAATATGCGGGGGCACTGGTTAGTCGAGGTAATTGAGGTAATATGTAGGTAGAGTTATTAAAGTGACTCTGCTTAGATAATAACAGAGTAGCAGTGGTGTGAAAGAGTGCGTTCCTGTGTAACTCTGGCAGTTGTTACCATCCTGTACCTGTCCCGTAGGTGTGATGTACCGATCCTGTGCGGATGTACCGATCCTGTGCAGGTGTTGTTACATGTGGTCTGCCACTGCGAGGATGATCAGCTGTCCGTCCTGTCTCCCTGTAGCGCTGTCTTAGGCGTCTCACAGTACGGACATTGCAATTTATTGCACTGGCCACATCTGCAGTCTTCATGCCTCCTTGCAGCATGTCTAAGGCACATTCACGCAGATGAGCAGGGACCCTGGGCATCTTTCTTTTGGTGTTTTTAGTGTCCTAAGTTTTCATAACTGTGACCTTATTTACCTACCGTCTGTAAGCTGTTTCTGTTTTAACGACCGTTCCACATGTGCATGTTCATTAATTGTTTATGGTTCTTTGAACAAGCATGGGAAACCGTGTTTAAACCCTTTACAATGAAGATCTGTGAAGTTATTTGGATTTTTACTAATTATCTTTGAAAGACAGGGTCCTGAAAAAGGGAAGTTTCTTTTTTGCTGAGTTTACATATGGACGAGCGATGTCATAGCGGAACGGACTAAGATCTAGTAGAATAGTATAGAAAACATTAAGTGACTAAGATACCATAGAATAGTATATAATACTGTATATACAGTGGGGCAAAAAAGTATTTAGTCAGCCACCAATTGTGCAAGTTCTCCCACTTAAAAAGATGAGAGAGGCCTGTAATTTTCATCATAGGTACACTTCAACTATGACAGACAAAATGAGAAAGAAAAATCCAGAAAATCACATTGTAGGATTTTTAATGAATTTATTTGCAAATGATGGTGGAAAGTAAGTATTTGGTCAATAACAAAAGTTTATCTCAATACTTTGTTATATACCCTTTGTTGGCCATGACAGAGGTCAAACGTTTTCTGTAAGTTTTCACAAGGTTTTCACACACTGTTGCTGGTATTTTGGCCCATTCCTCCATGCAGATCTCCTCTAGAGCAGTGATGTTTTGGGGCTGTTGCTGGGCAACACAGACTTTCAACTCCCTCCAAAGATTTTCTATGGGGTTGAGATCTGGAGACTGGCTAGGCCACTCCAGGACCTTGAAATGCTTCTTACGAAGCCACTCCTTCGTTGCCCGGGAGGTGTGTTTGGGATCATTGTCATGCTGAAAGACCCAGCCACGTTTCATCTTCAATGCCCTTGCTGATGGAAGGAGGTTTTCACTCAAAATCTCACGATACATGGCCCCATTCATTCTTTCCTTTACACGGATCAGTCGTCCTGGTCCCTTTGCAGAAAAACAGCCCCAAAGCATGATGTTTCCACCCCCATGCTTCACAGTAGGTATGGTGTTCTTTGGATGCAACTCAGCATTCTTTGTCCTCCAAACACGACGAGTTGAGTTTTTACCAAAAAGTTATATTTTGGTTTCATCTGACCATATGACATTCTCCCAATCTTCTTCTGGATCATCCAAATGCTCTCTAGCAAACTTCAGACGGGCCTGGACATGTACTGGCTTAAGCAGGTGGACACGTCTGGCACTGCAGGATTTGAGTCCCTGGCGGCGTAGTGTGTTACTGATGGTAGGCTTTGTTACTTTGGTCCCAGCTCTCTGCAGGTCATTCACTAGGTCCCCCCGTGTGGTTCTGGGATTTTTGCTCACCGTTCTTGTGATCATTTTGACCCCATGGGGTGAGATCTTGCGTGGAGCCCCAGATCGAGGGAGATTATCAGTGGTCTTGTATGTCTTCCATTTCCTAATAATTGCTCCCACAGTTGATTTCTTCAAACCAAGCTGCTTACCTATTGCAGATTCAGTCTTCCCAGCCTGGTGCAGGTCTACAATTTTGTTTCTGGTGTCCTTTGACAGCTCTTTGGTCTTGGCCATAGTGGAGTTTGGAGTGTGACTGTTTGAGGTTGTGGACAGGTGTCTTTTATACTGATAACAAGTTCAAACAGGTGCCATTAATACAGGTAACGAGTGGAGGACAGAGGAGTCTCTTATAGAAGAAGTTACAGGTCTGTGAGAGCCAGAAATCTTGCTTGTTTGTAGGTGACCAAATACTTATTTTCCACCATAATTTGCAAATAAATTCATAAAAAATCCTACAATGTGATTTTCTGGATTTTTTGTTCTCATTTTGTCTGTCATAGTTGAGGTGTACCTATGATGAAAATTACAGGCCTCTCTCATCTTTTTAAGTGGGAGAACTTGCACAATTGGTGGCTGACTAAATACTTTTTTGCCCCACTGTACATATGAGGTGAGTAATGCAAGGTATGTAAACTTTAATCAAGTGGCCAGTGATTCCTAGTCTATGCCTATAGGGAGCAGCTTCTAATGTGCTAGTGATGGCTGTTTAACAGTCTGATGGCCTTGAGATAGAAGCTGTTTTTCAGTCTCTCGGTCCCAGCTTTGATGCACCTGTACTGACCTCATCTTCTGGATGATAGCGGGGTGAACAGGCAGTGGCTCGGGTGGTTGATGTCCTTGATGATCTTTTTGGCCTTCCTTTCAAAGCACTTCATGGCTACTGACATGAGTGCTACAGGGCGGTAATCATTTAGGCAGGTTACCTTCACTTCTTTGTTGCACAGGGACTATGGTGATCTGCTTAAAGCATGTAGGTATTACACTCTCGGTCAGGGAGAGGTTGAAAATGTCAGTGAAGACACTTGCCAGTTGGTCCGCGCATGCTTTGAGTACACATCCTGGCAATCCATCTGGCCCCGCGGCTTTGTGAATGTTTACCTGTTTAAAGGTCTTGCTCACATCGGCTACCGAGAGCGTTATCACACAGTCATCCAGAACAGAACAGAATTACAACACATTAGATCTGGAAAAAGATTAAACGTATCGTATTTTTTTTACCCTCTTTTAAATGCAAGAAAGGCCATAATGTATTATTCCAGCCCAGGCGCAATTTAGATTTTGGACATTAGATGGCAGCAGTGTATGTGCAACGTTTTAGACTGATCCAATGAACCATTGCATTTCTGTTCAAAATGTTGTATCAAGACTGCCCAAATGTGCCTAATTGGTTTATTAATAACTTTTCAAGTTCATAACTGTGCACTCTCCTCAAACAATAGGATGCTATTATGTCACTGTAATAGCTACTGTAAATTGGACAGTGCAGTTAGATTAATAATAATTTAAATTTACTGCCGATATCAGATATGTCTGTCCTGGAAAATGTTCTTGTTACTCACATCCTCATGCTAATCACATTAGCCTATATTAGCTCAACCTTCCCACTAGAGGGCAGCAGTGTATGTGCAAAGTTTTGGACTGATCCAATAAACCAGTGCATATTCAGTTGACATTGCATCTTTTGATTTTTGCATTGTTGTTTTCTTTAGATTTTCTCTTGTTCATTTTGTTGGTGCTTTGTTCCTCAGCTACAGTTGAGGAACAATGGGAAAGTAATTCTGCTTTGAAAGTTGATCAACTTGTAAACTCACTTTTGAGAAAATGGCCTTTGACTGTTTTGGTACTACTACTGGAGACCCCTTCTTTGTCTACATCCATTCAGCATCGTTCATTTCAACTTCAACCAAAACAAATTTCAGCCCTTTATCATTTCTGCATTTCCTGCACTCAATTACAGTGGTGGAAAAAGTACCCAATTGTCATACTGAGTAAAAGTAAAGATACGTTAATAGAAAATTACTCAAGTAAAAGTGAGTCACCCAGTAAAATACTACTTGAGAAAAAGTCTAAAAGTATTTGGTTTTAAATATACTTAAGTATCAAATGTAATTGATAAAATGTACTTAAGTATCAAAAGTAAAAGTATAAATAATTTCAAATTCCTTATATTAAGCAAATCATTTTCTGGTTTATTTTATTTACGGATAGCCAGGGGCACACTCCAACACTCAGACATCATTTACAAACAAAGCATTTGTGTTTCGTGAGTTTTACAGTGCAGAGGCAGTAGATGACTAGGGATGTTCTCTTGACAAGTGCTTGAATTGGACCATTTTCCTGTCCTGCTAAGCGTTCAAAATTTAACAAGTATTTTTAGTTGTCAGGGAAAATGTATGGAGTAAAAAGTACAGTATTTTCTTTAGGAATGTAGTGAAGTAAAAGTTATCAAAAATAAAATTTGTCAAGTACAGACACCAAAAAACAAGTACTTCAAAGTATTTTTACTTAAGTACTTTACACCACTGCTCAATTGAGAATTGTCACACTGCCATGTAGAGCTGCACGATATGGGCAAATAATCTAGGACTTATTTTTAACCAAATGTTGCAATTGCGATTTGACTTGTGAATTAGAGCAAAACTGTTGGAATCATGGAAATAGAATGACTAGTCTAATTCTATAGTTAAAATATAATAGTGGGCACTTTGAATACAGTGTTGTTTGAGATGACAACGAATGAAAATGCCAGGAGTTATTGTGACAGGGTAGGAACTAAGTGTTCATACGTATTTCCTAGGGGACCCTATAAGCTTTGGCTACATTGTATGTTTTCTCTTAGCTACTTCATGTAGCTAACATATTCTTGCTTTGCATATTCCTCTTTGGTTTAGAAGATACTGTTGCACAAACAACATATGCTGATTTGGGTCTACACCATCACTACTACTATCAGGCTGTATTAGCTAGCTACATTTCCTCTTACTCAGTATATTTATTAGCTAGCTATTAGCATTAGCGGCTAACAATTATAACAAGATTTAGGGCAACTTGCTAAGAAAAGACAAACTAGCTGTTTGCTGATGTAAGAAACAGAAACTAATAGTGTATTTATAGAACACTAGTATATTTATATTAAGCAAAGTGAAAACAGCATTGTTGTCGTCAACATTGTTGCATGTGCCAAATTGACCATGCAGACTGAATGCAAGTATCTCACGGTTGAGTCACAGGGGGCGTGGCTAGGTCACTGTGGAAAGTGGCACGGAGAGAAGGAGCGGAGAGAGATGACCCAAGTAGCGAAGTAAACTATAAAAATTGACATTACACATGGCGTATCACATGTAACAAACCAAACCTTCAAATACCGGTATAGAAGGTAAAGTAAAAACCCAAACCCGTCCCTGCATCAATACCGGTATATCATAAAATACGGTATACCGCCCAGCCCGAAAGGCAGACCAATCCAAACTCATCTCTCGGGCATTTCCAGCACACTCATTATCTCTGCCAATCATGGCTAGCGGGAAGGTTGCTTCTTTCTCTGTGGCTTAACCAACTACGCTTGTAATTTAACAATTTTATTCATATTTACAGATGGCATACAAGTTTGTTATTAAGGCACATGAAAGTTCACACGTTCAAGAAGGCATTTCTGCCCCAAAAAAGGTTACGTTCCAACGTCTCCTATAAAGTAGTCACTCGCGATATACGCCTAGTTTCCTGAAACGGGTCACAAATGAGGCCCAGAGTCAAGTTACATTTCCACCACCTGCTGTGACAGAATTCTCAAGCCATACAATATCTCATCTGACTTCTGCTCTTCTTGCTCTTCCTCATTCTTCCCTCTCTTTATTTCTTAATACCTTCATCTTCTTCCTCTCGTCTCTTATTTTCCTCTCCCCTCCCTCTCTCTCTTGTTAGGTGATGTGGTGGCAGCCGAGAGCAGCGTGGACTCAGGGACAGCCTGGCAAAGGGGGCGTAATGCCTGGGGCGCTCGTGGCCTCTTCCCTGTGTCCTGCGTGAAAGAGCTCCACCTGTCGGGTCGTTCCAGGCAGCTGTCAGAGCGCAGCGCCCAGGCCCAGGCTTCCGAGCTCCCCCCATATGCCTTCGGCCAGGCCAGGGCACTCATGAGCCTCCATGCACAGCTCCATGAGGAGTTAGACTTCTGCAAGGGGGACCTTATCACCATCATCGGCCTACCCGAGCCTGGCTGGTTCCAGGGAGAGCTGGTCGGACGCAGGGGGGTGTTTCCTGAGGGATTCGTGGAGCTTCTCGGGCCCCTGAGGTCCCCACATGATACAGAGGCTGACCCCATGAACTACAAGACTGAACCTTTGACCTATGAGCCCTACAGTAGTGGGACAGGAATTGAGGAGGTGTTTTCCAGGGAGATTGAAGAGGAGGAGGAGGATGGGGTGTATGGGGTAGCACTGCACGACTTTCGGGCCATGGAGCCAGGAGAGTTGGAATTTGACGTGGGGGACCGTATCCGGGTGGTGAACACCCTGGAGGATGGTTGGCTGTCGGGCGAGCTGAGAGGGCGATGTGGGGTCTTTCCTCATCGCTTTGTCAAGATTGAGGATTATGGGCAAAACATGAGGGAAGACATGGAAGCTGTAAAAAGGGAAGGGGTAGAGGAGTATAGCAGCTACACCTTGGACTGCAGCTCCGGTCAACAGGACCATAGCGAGACGAAGTACGGTTCTGAGTGGAGACCCCAAGAGGACCACACTGTGTGGGACCTGGATTACTTTGATAGGGCGGAAGAAAGGATGTGGCAGGGGGACTCTGTCAGCGAGAGTCTTTCCCAGGAGACTGCAGGGGAGCAGACCCAGGACAGGGGGGAGAGAAGAGAAGGGGCTAAAGCACAACCTCACAGGCCTACAGCCCCCCATGGGCTCCAGAGACCCAGCTCTGTCCCTCAGGCAAGGCCCAGGCTTCTCCCTCGACCTAGTGTGCCAGCTCTGGGCCACAGGCATCACATCAGCCCTAACGCCACCAATAATGGTAGTAGGACTAGCCACCCTGATACGACCCTGCCACCACTACTCAACAGAGCCTTTAGCCTAGCTACACCTAGCACCCAGTCTGCCTGGTCCAAAGGTAACGGCCACTACCTCGGAGCACTAGAGGGCACCACCAGCAATGGCAAAGGTCATAGTCTGGGCAAGGAATTGTTAAGTCTAGTGGTGGAGGGCCACCGGCAGAAAAAGCTGACCCGCCACTCCAGCGTCAACGATGCCGACTTGCTACTTGGCTGCTGTGAGCGCAGGGTGCTGTCCCAGCGGACGGGGCAATGCTCCAATGGTCTCCTGCCCGCTTCCCTCACCTTGGATTCCCTGGCAACATCAGCCGGTGACTTGGAGACCAAGTTATCCCAGCAGCTCTTGCAATTTGAGAGGAGCCTGCCGGGGCAAGGAGGGGTCGATGTTGTCGGGGCTGCTGCTGGAGATGTTGTCGGGGCTGCTGCCGAGGACAATGGAAGTCGACAATCCAACATCTACCGTCACTTTTCCATAATGGACTTCAGTAGTGAGAGCGACATCATGCGAGGCTCCTCCCACTCCCAACTGACCCTCTTCCAACCCTCTTCCTCATCTTCCTCCCTGGAGAGGTGCAAGACCCTTCGCCCCCCTCCCCCTCGTCCAAGAATCCTCCATCCCCCAGTTCGAGCTCCCTACAAACCGGCACGCCCTGCGCCTCGCCCACCCTGTCCCCGGCAACCATCCCCTCCCCTTAACCTCCAGCCCTTTGGACCCCTCTTCTACACCCGCGAGGAGGGGGAGGGGTCTGTGACAGAGACTGAGAGGAGAGAAGAATCTGAACCTGCCTTCGGTGACCTGGCTCTGGAGCAAGAGAAGGAGATGGAGCAGCACCTTGAGATGGACAGGGATATCAAGATTGAGAGACAAAGAGAGATGCAGCAAAAGGAGGAGTATAGGCTGCTGCTGCGGCTGCAGGAGCTGGAGAAGGACATGGAGGAGTACGCCCACACAGCCTCAGAGCTGAGGGCCTTGCTGGAGGAGGAGGAGGAGGAGGAGGAGGAGGATGAGACGTCCTGTCTGCAGACCCTGGAGAACCTGGAATTCTGCAACTACACCCTGTCAACTCTGGCCCTGGAACAGCAGCATCTACAGCAGAAGCTACAAGGTAAATGGCTTCACTTATCCCACAAGAGGTCCACAAACTACGCTGGTTCAGAAACAACCCTATAGGCCCTATCCTTTAGGCACTCTTGTAGATCTGAAAGGAATGTATATTGTTTAGGCAATATGGCAAAATTCCACTTACTCTATCAGAGGGCAAAGGTGAAGCTACTACCATATTCTCTACACCCATCCAAATATTTCAGATCTGAACAACAGCAGCAGCTACTAGGACAGAGAGAGATTCATATAACAGGCACTGAATATGGAACGGCAACAGAATAGGGAGCCGATGTTGAATTTAAATGATCGGGTTTCAAACCCGGATCGTCTGCTCAATATGATGCTATTCTGCTTCGCTAAAGGCTAGGTATGCTGCATGAAATCAATTCATACTAGTCCCAAAATTGACCTCTGAACTCTGACCCAGGAAAAGCAGCTGCTATAAAGTATGGGTTATGTTTACAATTGGGGAGATTGATGCCAGAGTTGGCTCATAAAACCAGTTAGCAACCTGACCCTTAGACCAAAACCTGATGTTGTCACCAAGTGTCAGATTTTAAATTCATTCCAGAATTGGCTTGGTCTCCCAAATCCCTGTCAGCACCCCTGGGGTAGGTGCTGTGTAAGGTAAGGTCAGAGGGTCCCCTCTAACACACTGGCCAAACAGATCCCTGGTTAGCAGTAGAGAAAAGGGACTTGTTCTGCACCCACTGTAGTTTCTTTTAGGTTGGCTGCTGCATCTTCAGTCCAATCGCTAATCTCACAGAGAGACAAACACACCGAGGCTAATCTCAATTTGGTAACCACATCTTATTTGAATAACTGGGCTATCTATCTCTCCACAATCATCGCAGGCCACAAATGGGGATGTACAAACATTTGCATAATGTTAAAGTGTGTGTATGTAGGAAAAGGAAGGGGATACCTAGCCAGTTGCAAACTGAATGCATCCAACCGAAATGTGTCTTCCGCATTTAAACCAACCCCTCTGAACCATTGAGCACATAACACATTGTGGCTCCTAGCCACCCATTTAAATGAATCATGTAACAATTAACTCATTAGGAATTTGGGGCACCACAGAATAAGTTTAACAAGTTACAATCTCCCAAATTAAACTCTAGAAGATATATAAGTTATATATTGATAAGTCAATTATTAAATCATTACCTCATATCAATTCTCATTCTGAATACTCGTAACCTTCTTGGATCTGCACAAACCCCAGCCTTGAGCATTATTCAGTACTACACAATTTGGTTTAATTATTTATTTACTAGCGAACTAAATAATAAAACAGAATACACAAACACAGTTACATGAGACAAAGGTCCCTAGTGGACTGACAAGATATGACAGCTTATTACACAGAGATGGAGAAGGGGGTTGGGAAAATAGAGAAACTGACATTTATCGTGGATACATTCTAGGACTGTCCTCACATTAATCATATGCCTTGCACACGAACCGCCACCCGTTTGGAATAAGAAAATAATGAATGTATTTACATGTGGAATGCATTTCGTTTGTCGTTTATCTCGGTCGGAACCAAGCCCTCTCAGAAAGTTGTTTCGTGTGGGCCACTTGTACATGCTCTGATTGTCCACTAGAGGTCACAAGGTCCTTCTTAGTTGTCTGGTATCCAATGGTCTGTTTCCGAAGAACAGCTACTTAGCTATACCAGTGATTGTCTGAGAGGGGAGTTTTCTCCTCTTCCTCGGTACATAGTTCCAAAGTTCCAAACCACTTTACACGTGCACCTGCAGACTGGCAGTGTCCTGGTCTGGTAAGTTCATTTTCTTCACCTCGTGTTGAGTTTCAGAGTTTCTAACGATTTCAACGTGTGGACCACAGTCTCACGTCTTTCTGGTCTAATGGTTGATTATTCAGGGTTCAGCTCCCGACCACTTAACATGCCAGCAGCAACTCGGCAATGTACTGGTCTGATATGTTAATTTTTAGCCAGTCCTTTTTAACCACACACACGTATGTATGTATGTATGTATGTATGTATGTATGTACAGATGTACAGTGTGTGTGTGTGTATGAAAAACTGAGTTTAAATGTATTTGGCTAAGATGTATGTAAACTTCTGACTTCAACTATGTGTGTGTGTGTGTGTGTGTGTGTGTGTGTGTGTGTGTGTGTGTGTGTGTGTGTGTGTGTGTGTGTGTGTGTGTGTGTGTGTGTGTGTGTGTGTGTGTGTGTGTGTGTGTGTGTGTGTGTATGTATGTACAGTGGGGAGAACAAGTATTTGATACACTGCCGATTTTGCAGGTTTTCCTACTTACAAAGCACGTAGAGATCTGTCATTTTTATCATAGGTACACTTCTACTGTGAGAGTCGGAATCTAAAACAAAAATCCAGAAAATCACATTGTATGATTTTTAAGTAATTAATTTGCATTTTATTGCATGACATAAGTATTTGATACATCAGAAAAGCAGAACTTAATATTTGGTACAGAAACCTTTGTTTGCAATTACAGAGATCATACGTTTCCTGTAGTTCTTGACCAGGTTTGCACACACTGCAGCAGGGATTTTGGCCCACTCCTCCATACAGACCTTCTCCAGATCTTTCGGGGCTGTCGCTGGGCAATACGGACTTTCAGCTCCCTCCAAAGATTTTCTATTCGGTTCAGGTCTGGAGACTGGCTAGGCCACTCCAGGACCTTGAGATGCTTCTTACGGAGGCACTCCTTAGTTGCCCTGGCTGTCTGTTTCGAGTCGTTGTCATGCTGGAAGACCCAGCCACGACCCATCTTCAATGCTCTTACTGAGGGAAGGAGGTTGTTGGCCAAGATCTCGCGATACATGGCCCCATCCATCCTCCCCTCAATACGGTAGAGTCGTCCTGTCCCCTTTGCAGAAAAGCATCCCCAAAGAATGATGTTTCCACCTCCATGCTTCACGGTTGGGATGGTGTTCTTGGGGTTGTACTCATCCTTCTTCTTCCTCCAAACACGGCGAGTGGAGTTTAGACCAAAAAGCTCTATTTTTGTCTCATCAGACCACATGACCTTCTCCCATTCCTCCTCTGGATCATCCAGATGGTCATTGGCAAACTTCAGACGGGCCTGGACATGCGCTGGCTTGAGCAGGGGGACCTTGCGTGCGCTGCAGGATTTTAATCCATGACGGCGTAGTGTGTTACTAATGGTTTTCTTTGAGACTGTGGTCCCAGCTCTCTTCCGGTCATTGACCAGGTCCTGCCGTGTAGTTCTGGGCTGATCCCTCACCTTCCTCATGATCATTGATGCCCCACGAGGTGAGATCTTGCATGGAGCCCCAGACCGAGGGTGATTGACCGTCATCTTGAACTTCTTCCATTTTCTAATAATTGCACCAACAGTTGTTGCCTTCTCACCAAGCTGCTTGCCTATTGTCCTGTAGCCCATCCCAGCCTTGTGTAGGTCTACAATTTTATCCCTGATGTCCTTACACAGCTCTCTGGTCTTGGCCATTGTGGAGAGGTTGGAGTCTGTTTGATTGAGTGTGTGGACAGGTGTATTTTATACAGGTAACGAGTTCAAACAGTTGCAGTTAATACAGGTAATGAGTGGAGAACAGGAGGGCTTCTTAAAGAAAAACTAACAGGTCTGTGAGAGCCGGAATTCTTACTGGTTGGTAGGTGATCAAATACTTATGTCATGCAATAAAATGCAAATTAATTACTTAAAAATCATAAAATGTGATTTTCTGGATTTTTGTTTTAGATTCCGTCTCTCACAGTTAAAGTGTACCTATGATAAAAATTACAGACCTCTACATGCTTTGTAAGTAGGAAAACCTGCAAAATCGGCAGTGTATCAAATACTTGTTCTCCCCACTGTATATATACACACACACTTATATATATACACACACGTACACACACACGTATGTGTGTTGGCCAGCATCCCGGAGTCGCCTCTTCACTGTTGACGTTGAGACTGGTGTTTTACGGGTACTATTTAATGAAGCTGCCAGTTGAGGACTTGTGAGGCGTCTGTTTCTCAAACTAGATGTACTTGTCCTCTTGCTCAGTTATGCACCGAGGACTCCCACTCCTCTTTCTATTCTGGTTAAAGCCAGTTTGCGCTGTTCTGTGAAGGGAGTAGTACACAGCGTTGTACCAGATCTTCAGTGTCTTAGCAATTTCTTGCATGGAATACCCTTCATTTATCAGAACAAGAATAGACTGAGTTTCAGAAGAAAGTGCTTTGTTTCTGGCCATTTTGAGCCTGTAATTGAACCCACAAACGCTGATTCTCCAGATATTCAACTAGTCTAAAGAAGGCCAGTTTTATTGCTTCTTTAATCAGAACAACATTTTTAGCTGTGTTAATATATTTGCAAAAGGTTTTTCTAATGATCAATTAGCTTTCCAAAATGATAAACTAGCTAACACAACGTGCCATTGGAACACAGGAGTGATGGTTGCTGATAATGGGCCTCTGATAATGTAGATATTCCATTCAAAATCAGCCATTTCCAGCTACAATAGTCATTTACAACATTAACAACTATATTTCTGATCATTTTGATGTTATTTTAATGGACAAAATTTTTTGCTTTTTTTTAATATACCTTTTATTTTTTCACGCAAACTCTACCACCCCTCCCCCAATTGGCATAAACTAATACACAGTAACACTTAGGCTTCTACTTCCAGCTTATACATACTATACACATTTTACAGACACAATCTATTTTACAATAGTTATATTTTGTTTGTTTTTAGTCCTGGCCATCCAGTTTGATTTATATTTGCAATATATTTGTAACTGCTGTTTCACAAATGTTCTGAACCTATATACATTTTACAGACCCGTATGTTTTACATTTGTTATCTTGTTATTAGTCCCACCCTTCAGCTCCATTCAACCTCTCCCATCTATTTCTTAACACCATCCATATTGGATTTCTATTTGCCATTAATTTTTCAACTGTGCTGTGATGCTTCACAAAAGGTTGACTTTTGGCATTATCTCGTTTTTTGGGGATTGCTGAAAATGTACCAGAATTATTTATTTATGCAAACTACATAGCTCTGATTTTAAACCAGTCACTAATTCCCCCGTGATAAGGAAGTAAAATACAAATTTAGTGCCTCAGGCTGAGGCTAGTTCCATTTAGTTTTCATTTGGGGTACTTTCAACTGGGATTACTGTAGTATGGCAAATATTTCTGAGCAGACAAGATGCAACCAACCAGCTTTTTGATACGATTTTTATCAAGAGTATAATGTTTTTTTGATGGGATAGTTAAATCCAAAGTCAGAGTTCAGGTCTACCTCAAAAGTGATGTCAAGAGGTGTTTAATGCATTCCATCTGTTGTGTAAATCCAGCTCCAAGCCCTTTGCCTCATCCCCAAAGTAATGGAAAAGCTTTGATTTTGGAGTGAACTGTCCTTTTATGTTTTCCAAAACACACAGTCAAGTCTGGATTCCAAGTCTCTCTGTACAAATGCTTGTTGGTAGAAGCTGCAAAGAGCTCTCGTTAGCTAACATGCCTATGAGGAATCTAACTTCACTTCACACTGCTAATGTTCAGTTAATCTAATCCTCAAATCCGATTGAGTCAGCAGGTGAATTGAGTCAGCAGGTGAATTGAGTCAGCAGGTGAATTGAGTCAGCAGGTAAATTCAAGATATACTTAACTTAAACTTGGTTCATAACATCAGTCGTGAAGTGGGAGCTGACGACGTACACCCAAATGGTTGACGAGGTGCAGACCCATGGATGATGAACTTGAACCGACCCTTAAGGCACTGCCCACTGGGCACACCATGTCATTTCAACTGGAATTTGGGTAGTATTTGGTTGAGATGTTGATCAATGAGATTTCAACCTTTATTCACCCACTCAAAAAGACAGACAGAAGTTTGTTGAATTCCCAATGTGTTACCACTATGCTTTCAAACATCTAAAAGCACAACCAAATTCCAATGGAATAACTATTTTATTGTTGGTTTAGTTGTCATCGAAATGTATTATCACTGCACTTTCAACAATTTAAAAGCAGAATAAAGTTCAAATAGGAATACAATGTCAGATATTTTGTATTTATACAACTCCTCAATGCATTATCGCTGTGCACAGCCAAATGACCTGGATTGCAGTTGAGATTAGATTAAAAGTACATGCAAGTGATCAATGTTGTTCGAGATACTGTGCAGACTATTATAACAATTGTGAAGATCTCCACAGACCTGTGACCTTTGCATGCCATCTTGAAGCTAGCATGGACACTGACAGTTGTGAATGTGATGCAGCCGAAGAGCTACTGCCCCCTTACCCGGGAAAGCACCAAACAACAGACAGGGATATTGGACCATCGAAGAGAAAGATAACTACATTGATTTTGGGTTCACTTATATTGGGAGTAGTGCCTTTCCTCAGCCACAGTGTGTTAAATGTGCAGAAGTATAACTCGATGACACCTTCATTCTTGTGCAGACATTTAAACAAAACATGCCCATTTCGAAAAATAAGCCATAAGAGTTTTTTGAGCGAGAATTAAGAATACTCTCGAGTAGTAAGACATGTGTAAAAACAACAGATGCAATTAATAAGAAGGGGCTAGAAGCGTCTTATATGCTGAGCTACTGAGTGGCTAGGACAGTTAAGCACCATACTATTGTCGAGGACTTAATTCTTCCTGCTGCCGCTGATATGACTGAGACAATGCTAGGGAAAAGGCCAACAAAAACTATACAGACAATGTCTTCATCAAACAACACGGTTTCACGACCCATCAGTGACATGGCAGGAGATGTTTTGAAACAATTACTGCTTCGCATACAAGCCAATGAATTGTATGCGTTAGAGCTGCATGAGTCAACAGATGTGGCGGGCCTGGCACAGCTCCTGGTATATGTCCGTTACGTTTATGGGGGGTCAATTAAGGAAGACATCCTCTTCTGCAAACCACTGGAAACCAGGACAACAGGATAGGATATTTTTACTGGACAGCTTTGTGACATCAAATGGACTTGGGTGGTCAAGATGTGTTGGTATCTGTACTGATGGCGCAAAAGCCATGACAGGAAGACTTAGGGGTGTCGTAACGCGCGTGCAAGCAGTTGCTCCTGACGCCACTTGGGTACACTGGAGCATCCACCGAGAGGCTCTTGCTGCCAAAGGAGTGCCTGACAGCTTGAAAGATGTTTTGGACACGACAGTGAAAATGGTTAACTTTGTTAAAGCAAGGCCCCTGAACTCTCATGTATTTTCTGCACTATGCAATGATATGGGTGGCGACCATGTAACAATTTCACAACATACAGAAGTGCGCAGGTTATCAAGGGTAAAAGTATTGACACTTTTTTTTAAATTGAGAGCCGAGCTTAAACTTTTCTTTACTGACCATAATTTTCACTTGTCTGACCGCTTGCATGATGACAAGTTTCTCACACGACTGGCCTATCTGGGTGATGTTTTGTCTCGCCTCAATTATCTGAATCTAGGATTACAGGGACTCTCCGCAACTATATTCAATGTGTGGGCGAAATTGAAGCTATGATTTAAGAAGTTGGAGCTCTTTTCTGTCTGCATTAGCAAGGATAACACACAGGTCTTTCCATCATTGTATGATTTTTTTGTGTGCAAATGAACTCAAGCTTACGGACAATGTCAAATGTGATATTGCGAAGCACCTGAGTGAGTTGGGTGCGCAATTACGCAGGTACTTTCCCAAAACAGATGACATACACAACTGAATTCATTATCTCTTTCATGCCCTACCTCCAGTCCACTGAACAAGAGAACCTCATCGAAATTGCAATAAGCGGGTCTGTGAAAATTGAATATAATCAGAAGCCACTGCCAGATTTCTGTGTTCGCCTGCGCTCAGAGTATCTTGCCTTGGCAAATCGTGCTGTTATAAGACACTGATGCCATTTGCAACCACGTACCTATGTGAGAGTGGATTCTCGGTCCTCACCAGCATGAAAACTACATACAGGCACAGACTGTATGTGGAAAAATATTTAAGACTGAGACTCTCCAATACAACCCAACATTGCAGAGTTATGTGCATCCTTTCCAGCACACCCTTCTCATTAACCCGTGGTGAGTTATTCAAAAAAATTGAAGAACAAATAAGGTTTATATGGCTAAATAAAGAGCAAAATTATTGATTATAATTATTTGTGCCCTTGGTCCTATAAGAGCTCTTTGTCACAACCCGGCTCGTGGGAAGTGACAAACTCACACTCATTCTTATTAAATGTATCGTGTAGCGTGTGTGTGGCAGGCTTACAATGATAGCAAAAAACAACATTTGAGAGTGCGCTGACCCTGGTGCTAGAGGGGGTACGCAGCTGGAGGTTGAATGTTTGAAGGGGTACGGGACTATAAAAAGTTTGGGAACCACTGGTGTAGATGAAAGGAAGGAGACGTGTTAAAGAATAATTTTTCAGCCTTGAGACAATTGAGACATGGATTGCGTTTGAGTGCCATTCAGAGGGTGAATGGGCTCGATAAACTATTTAAGTGCCTTTGAAATGGGTATGGTAGTAGATGTCAGGCACACCGGATTGTGTCAAGAACTGGTTTTTCACGCTCAACAATTTCCCGTGTGTCAAGAATGGTCCACCACCCAAAGGACATAACTGTGGGATGCATTGGAGCCAACATGTGCCAGCATCCCTGTGGAATACTTTTAACACTTTGTAGAGTCCATGCCCTGACGAATTGAGGCTGTTCTGAGAGGGGGGCAACTCAATATTAGGAAGGTTTTCTTAATGTTTTGTATTTAGTTATTAAGTATCAAAGCTAAGCAGGGCTAATCATGGTTAAACTCTCCAGTAGGAGGTGCTGCCCGGCTTATATTTTTTCTGGTCGTGGATATAACGTTGAAGATCTGGCGTTGTTTCAAAGGTACAAATTATTTTATAAAATGTTTATATTTGTAAAACATTGATTACAATGATGACATAATCCTGTGGTTGGAATTTCACCCTCAAAACAACAGTTTGACTTTTTTCAAATCCATTGTGTTTTACACGTAGATTCCACGTCACAATATGTTGACAAGTTATGTATAAACAACATTGTGTAAAAGGCCGTACCTATTCACTGACAAAATCCTAGGCGGGACAGCACAAAATGAGACGCAGAGACGTGGACAGTGCTGGGCCTGGCCCATAGCCATTTGTTGGGAGGACATTTATGGAGAGAAAAACTCAAGAACGGGTGTTACAACGCTTCTTCTGGCTGGGGGTGTATGCGGATGTTGTAAGGTAGTGCCAGGGGAGTCTTGACTGTCAGAGAACCTCACCCCTTCCTGATTTACGAAATCCCTTAATCCCATTGGCAGTGATCGACACACCATTCAATGTAATTGCAATGGATTTAATTGGACCATTACCACGGTCTGTAAAAGGTTTTCAACATGTACTGGTCATGGTGGATTATGCCACCATGTATCCCAAGGCTATTCCCTTGCGTAGTGCCAACACCAAGAGCATCACCAGAGAGCTGCTACATATGTTCTCCCGGGTAGGTTTATCGCGATAAATCTTTACGGACCAAGGTACCATGTACATGTCCAAGGTGATGAAAGATTTATGTAAATTGCTTCAAATCAAACAACTGCGCACTTCTGTATATCACCCCCAGGCTGACGGCCTAGTCGAGAGATTTAATAGAACCCTGAAATCTATGCTCAGACGGACCATGGAGCGGGATGGGTGAAACTGGGATCAGCTGCTGCCGTTTTTGATGTTTGCCATAAAAGAGGTACACCAGGCATCCACTGGCTATTCACCATTTGAGCTATTGTTTTCCCACAGGCCCAGGGGATTGTTGGATGTGACAAAGGAGAACTGTTAACAACAGTACAGGCCCCACAACACTGTCATAGAACACATAGAAGAAATGAGAGCACGCATAAACAGGGTAATGCCCATTGTGAAGGAACATTTACAGCAGGCATAAGAAGCCCATAGTCAGGTGCATAACCATCCAGCTCAACCCTGAGAGTTCACTCCAGGGGATCGGGTTATGGTGTTAATACTCATGATGTAATGTAAATTCCTGGCCACATGGCGGTGTCTCTATGAGGTTCTGCAGAAAATGGGGCCTTTGAACTACCTCATCTGTCAGCCAGGGAGAAGGAAGCCAGAACAGGTGTAAAGATGTGTTTTCTTCCTTACCAGGACATACCCGTCACATCCAACTAGACATCATAACACCTCCGGGGATAAGGGTCAATCGAAAACCTTACCGGGTGCCAGAGGTGAAGAGAGCAGCAATAAAAGAAGTGGGGAAGATATTGGAGCTGGAAGTCATTGGAGAGTCACAAAGCGCATGGTCCAGCCCGATAGTCCTGGTGTCGAAACCAGATGGTACAGTACGGTCCTGTAATGACTTCCATAAGTTGAATGCCATTTCGGAATTTGATGCTTATCCAATGCTGAGAATAAAGGAGATGATAGAAAGACTGGGAAATGCCCAGTTCATTGGTACACTTGACCTAACCAAGGGGTATTGGCAGGTTCCTCTGACACCTGCAGATCTTGAGAAGACTGCATTCTCCACTCCAGATGGCCTGTTCCAATATGTGCGACTGCCCTTTGGATTTGATGGAGGCCCCCACCATGTTTCAAAGGTTGATGGACCGCGTTCTCTGCCCACATCAATCCTATGCTGCAGACTACCTGGACGATGTGATAATACACAGCCACACGTGGGAAGAGCACCTAATCTGATTAACCACGGTCATCGACGCCCTTCAGCAAGCAGGACTCACTGCCAACCCAAAGAAATGCACGCTGGGGGTAAGTGAAGCAAAGTATCTGTGCTATTCCATAGGGTGAGGGTTGATCAAACCACAAGAGAAGGTTGCTGCAATCCAGAATTGACCTTGACCAGTGAATAAGAAACAGGTACGGGCTTTCCTGGGAATAACCGGTTATTACAGACGTTTCATCCAGGATTATGCAATCTTTTCAGGACCCCTGACCTGACACGGAAAGCCCAACCTGCCATGGTACAGTGGAACCCTGCAGCCAAAGAGGCATTTCAGAAACGGAAATTGGCCTTATGCACTTCCCCTGTGTTGTATTCACCGGATTTCTCGAAGCCTCTTATTGTACAGACCGATGCATCGTACACTGGAATTGGAGCTGTACTCTCGCAGGAAGTTAATGGAGAGGAACATCCTGTGCTGTACATTAGCCGTAAGTTGATTCCCTGTAAAGCCAAATATGCAACAGTGGATAAAGAGTGTTTGGCAATCAAATGGCTCTGGAGTCCTTAAAATCTGGGCCGCAAGTTTTATTGATGACAGATCATGCTCCCCTTACCTGGATGAAGCAGAATAAAGACACTAACACCCAGATCTCCAGGTGGTTCCTCAGCCTCCTGCCTTTCCACTATCAGATTGTCCACTGTTCGGGTTCTAAACATGGTAATGCTGATGCCATGTCTCGTATGCATGCCAGGTTTTCTTCACTTGACTCTCGTGTGCATGCCATGGTCAGAGCCACTGTAGCATGACTCTGAGCACCGGGTCAACGCTGGGGGGGAAGGTATGTAGTGGTTTCAGGGGTTGTGTTGTGGGTGGACGTTATGTGCTTGCAAAGTTTCTTTGTTATTTGGCTGCCAGGACCACGGACAGACATGAAGTATTCCCCAGAGGCAGAACCAAGGATGGCTCAGGGGAAACTTCTAGACTGCAGCAGAACAGCCACACCGGTCTCCAGTTGTAATAAGAGCCAAACTGCAGACAGACGAAACCAATCAGTTCCTCTACTTAACCTGTTTTTTGACCCACGCAGGTGAAGGAGTAGGAGGTTATTGAAGAGGCCGGGTGTACGGTTGAGAAGGTTTTAAAGAAGAAAGGAAATTATGATTTCAACAAGGGTTGAACCCCCAAAGACGAAGCTTGGAGGACCTTCCACTGTTGGCGAAGTGTTTACTTTGTTTTGGGTTTTGTATATCAAGAACGCTGCCAAAGCCTGATAGTAATAAACTGGTTTAACCCTTCACTTGGACTGGTGTTGTGTGTTTGTATGTGTAAACCCTGCCTTACAAAGAACCTGGCGCCGTAAACTCTACAATTGTTTTAGCCACCCTAAGTGAGGTGTAGAATCCCACTAGCGCCGGCCAAACCTTTCTCCCTTATGTACGAGGTGCATTCCTGGCCAATAGGAATGAGGGAAAGCTATGCACTTGGGACTCTCCCACATTTTCCTCATCCTTTCATTCCTGGAGGGAGAGAGAGACATCAGTTGCGCTAAGATTTGGTGTAGACTGAAGAGCATGGCCTGCTCTGGTGTGGACGTCAGAGCTTCCTTCTGGAGTGCCATGGTGCTGCCCATTTCGCACCTCTCCGCTCTCTGTGAACAAGTTGTTGGGACCCGGTCATCTCACATGCCAGATAGTGGGAGGGAGATGGGGGTAACATTCTTGGACAAGAAGGACCCCATTGAACGATTATTATTAGACAAATGGGGCTAAGAGCCTGGCTTTTACAGCCCGTTAATTAATATGTATTTACCAGCTAAATACATAGTAATAAAAAATACGTATTAACAGGAACCAAGTAAGTAAATACTACATACTTAATTTGTAAATATAAAGTAACAAAGGTAGCTAATAACGATGTAAATACATAGTCACACCAGTATTTCAATATAATATCTAAAACACCAAGGAACATACAAAGTCACAAAATAAAATTTTATAAGAAATGTTAGTCTCAAAGGTAAGTACAAGTAAAAACTAGCTTATTACTATGTAAATACATAGTCATGCCAGTATTACCTAAGAAACAACCATTAACATAGATGGTCATTTATTACCACGTAATTACACAAAAAATACCTTCAGGTCACCCTTTTGTGTTGATATTCTCCCATTAGTTCTATGTATTTTACTTTACCATGTACAGTGCCTTCGAAAAGTATTCAGACCATTGACCTTTCCACATTTTGTTATGTTACAGCTTTATTCTAAAATGGATTTCAAAAAATGAACTCAACAATCTACCCACAATACCCCATAATGACAAAGCGAAAACAGGTTTAGAAAATTTAGCAAAGTTTTTTTTTGAGCTCAGTTGCATCCTGTTTCCATTGATCATCCTTGAGATGTTTCTACAACTTGATTGGAGTCCACCTGTGGTAAATCCAATTGATTGGACATGATTTGGAAAGGCAAACACCTGTCTATAAAAGATCCCATAGTGGACAGTGCATGTCAGTGCAAAAACCAAGCCATGAGGTCGAAGGAATTGTCTGTAGAGCGCCGAGACAGGATTGTGTCGAGGCACAGATCTGGGGAAGGGTACCAAAACATTTCTGCAGCATTGAAGGTCCCCAAGAATACAGTGACCGCCATCATTCTTAAATGGAAGAAGTTTGGAACCACCAAGACTCTGCCTAGCGCTGGCTGCCCGGCCAAATTAAGCATTTGGCAGAGAAGGGCCTTGGTCAGGGAGGTGACCAAGAACCGATGGTCACTCTGATGAGGGAAAAAACGTTTTAATCAATTTTAGAATAAGGCTGTAACGTAACAAAATGTGGAAAAAGTCAAGGGGTCTGAATACTTTCCAAATGCACGGTAATAGCGCTCACGTGCCAATTCTCGAATGTAGCGCGGTCTTAGCCTCCCCCTAGATGGCTTTAGCGCCAATGGTCTGATCAGAAAACAATATATTTTTCCCATGCTGTGACTCCTCTTTCCTTTTGACTGGTGAAGTCGGTCCTTCCACACACATAACACACATTACATAACCACTGAGATGCAATACGGACATGCCTGGTGGCCAAAATTGATGACGTATGTCATGCAGCGAGAGTTGAGTGGGGACTTGGGAGTTTAGTTTTGTTTATTGAGATCCCCATTAACTACTGCACATGCAGCAACTACTCTTCCTGGGGTCCACATAAAACGTACAAATACATGACAAAGTACAGTACAAGGACAACAAAATATATTACATTAAATTCTAAATGAAAACAAAATAACAGGGATGTAAAGAAATGTGTACACAAAATTTGAGAGAAGTACACTTTCTGTATTTGGAAATACACTGAGACAAAAAAAAGTGTTTCTCTCAAATTGTATCTTTACATCCCTGTTAGTGAAAATTTCTCCTTTGCCAATATAATCCATCTACCTTAAAGGTGTGGCATATCAAGATGCTGATTAAACAGCATGATCATTGCACAGGTGCACTTTGTGTAGGGGACAATAAAAGGCCACTTTAAAATGTGCAGTTGTCACACAACACAATGCTACAGTGTCTCAAGTTTTGAGGGTGTGTGCAATTGGCATACTTACCTGCAGCAATGTCCACCAGAGCTGTTGCCAGAGAAATGAATGTTAATTTCTCTACCATAAGCTGCCTCCAACGTGTTTTAGAGAATTTGGCAGTGCATCCAACCGGCCTCATAACCGCAGACCACGTGTAACCACGCCAGCCTAGTACCTCCACATCCGGGATTCTGATGAGTATTTCTGTCTGTAATAAATCTCTTTTGTGGGGATAAACTCATTCTGATTGGCCAGGTCTGGCCAGTGTGAGGGACTGGCTGCCAAGTGGATGGGCCTATTCCCACCCAGGCCCACCCATGGCTGCACCCCTGCGACGCATGAAATCTGTTTTTGGTTTGGGTACCGTGAAGAACCTCATAGTGGCGTGTCGGGTGGGGTATGTATGTATGTACAGTGGGGAGAACAAGTATTTGATACACTGCCGATTTTGCAGGTTTTCCTACTTACAAAGCATGTAGAGGTCTGTAATTTTTATCATAGGTACACTTCAACTATGAGAGACGGAATCTAAAACAAAAATCCAGAAAATCACATTGTATGATTTTTAAGTGATTAATTTGCATTTTATTGCATGACATAAGTATTTGATACATCAGAAAAGCAGAACTTAATATTTGGTACAGAAACCTTTGTTTGCAATTACAGAGATCATACGTTTCCTGTAGTTCTTGACTAGGTTTGCACACACTGCAGCAGGGATTTTGGCCCACTCCTCCCTACAGATCTTCTCCAGATCCTTCAGGTTTCGGGGCTGTCGCTGGGCAATACGGACTTTCAGCTCCCTCCAAAGATTTTCTATTGGGTTCAGGTCTGGAGACTGGCTAGGCCACTCCAGGACCTTGAGATGCTTCTTACGGAGCCACTCCTTGGTTGCCATGGCTGTGTGCTTCGTGTCGTTGTCATGCTGGAAGACCCAGCCACGACCCATCTTCAATGCTCTTACTGAGGGAAGGAGGTTGTTGGCCAAGATCTCGCGATACATGGCCCCATCCATCCTCCCCTCAATACAGTGCAGTCGTCCTGTCCCCTTTGCAGAAAAGCATCCCCAAAGAATGATGTTTCCACCTCCATGCTTCACGGTTGGGATGGTGTTCTTGGGGTTGTACTCATACTTCTTCTTCCTCCAAACACGGCGAGTGGAGTTAGACCAAAAAGCTCTATTTTTGTCTCATCAGACCACATGACCTTCTCCCATTCCTCCTCTGGATCATCCAGATGGTCATTGGCAAACTTCAGACAGGCCTGGACATGCACTTAAGCAGGGGGACCTTGCGTGCGCTGCAGGATTTTAATCCATGACGGCGTAGTGTGTTACTAATGGTTTTCTTTGAGACTGTGGTCCCAGCTCTCTTCAGGTCATTGACCAGGTCCTGCCGTGTAGTTCTGGGCTGATGCCTCACCTTCCTCATGATCATTGATGCCCCACGAGGTGAGATCTTGCATGGAGCCCCAGACCGAGGGTGATTGACCGTCATCTTGAACTTCTTCCATTTTCTAATAATTGCGCCAACAGTTGTTTCCTTCTCACCAAGCTGTTTGCCTATTGTCCTGTAGCCCATCCCAGCCTTGTGCAGGTCTACAATTTTATCCCTGATGTCCTTACACAGCTCTCTGGTCTTGGCCATTGTGGAGAGGTTGGAATCTGTTTGATTGAGTGTGTGGACAGGTGTCTTTTATACAGGTAACGAGTTCAAACAGGTGCAGTTAATACAGGTAATGAGTGGAGAACAGGAGGGCTTCTTAAAGAAAAACTAACAGGTCTGTGAGAGCCGGAATTCTTACTGGTTGGTAGGTGATCAAATACTTATGTCATGCAATAAAATGCAAATTAATTATTTAAAAATCATACAATGTGATTTTCTGGATTTTTGTTTTAGATTCCGTCTCTCACAGTTGAAGTGTACCTATGATAAAAATTACAGACCTCTACATGCTTTGTAAGTAGGAAAACCTGCAAAATCGGCAGTGTATCAAATACTTGTTCTCCCCACTGTATGTATGTATGTATGCATGCATGTCTATTTGAATTGTATGCAAATAGATTATATAAGTTGTTAGGCATTTTCACAAATGGCATTTTCACAAATGTTTCACAAATGTTTTTTAAAAGGCTAGAAGATGAGTCAATTTCTCCTCAACCCTCAAATATGAAAGACTATCATGCATGTTGTTAGTTAAGGGTGCAGTTAAGGGCAAGGCGTAATACTTTGTTTTGAGCCAGCTACAACTTTCTTAGGTCTTTCTTTGCTGCACATGAACATATTACCGGACAGTAATCAAGTTAGTACAAGATCAGAGCCTGAACAACTAGTCCTGTTGATATTTGTGTCGGAAACACATCTTTTTATAACAGACATCCCTTTCCCCATCTTCACAACAACTTTGTTAATATGACTTGACCATGATAGCTGACCATCCAATGTTACTCCTAGGAGTTCAGCTTCTTCAACTTGTTCAATGGTCACACCCTTCATGCAAACCCCAGTTGAGGTTTAGGTCTAAGAGAATGCTTTGAACCAAATACAATGCTTTGGGTTTAGATGTATTTAAAACCAGTTTATTGTTAATTACCCATTCTGACATTGACTGGAACTCCTTGATAAGTCTCAGTGAGCTCACTGCCTGTAGGTGCTGAAGAGTAGAGAGTGCAATCCTCAACATACATAGTCATTTTAGCTTCTTGTAAGACCAGTGGCAAATCATTTGTAAAAATAGAGAAGAGTAATGGCCCAAGGCAACTGCCCTGAGGGATACCGCACTGTACATAGCTGATGTTAGAGAAGCTCCCATTGAATAATACTCTGCGTTCTATTGGATACTTAACTCTCCAACCAAGTGATGGCAGGTGATGTAAAGCCATAACAATTGAGCTTTTTTTAAATAAAAAATTTGGATCAATAACATGAGGCTGCACTGACATCTAACAGTACTGTTCCAACTATCATCTTCTTTTAGCCAATCATCAGTCATCTGAGTAGGTGCAGTACAAGTTGAGTGCCATTCCCTATATGCATGCTGAAAGTCAGTAGTTAACTTGTTCTTTGAAAACTAGCATTGTATTTGGTACACAATTTTCTCCCTCAGTTCACTAAAAACAGGCAGCAAACTGATTGGGTGGATGTTAGAGCCAGCAAAGGATTACTATTTTTAGGTAGTGGATAAAAGTATAACATTTTTCTGACATCCACTTCCTTATGTCTGAAACACAGGGAGGGCAGTTTTGGAGCTTCACCATGTTTCATCGAAATGTTCAGCTGTGGTTCATCCGCATAGCAGTGAAAGTTAACATTATGTTTCCAAATGACATCACCAAGAGGTATAATATATAGAGAAAACAACAGTGGTCCTAAAACGGAGCCTTGAGGAACACCAAAATTTACAGTTGATTTGTCAGAGAACAAACCATCCACAGAGACAAACTGATATCTTTCGGACAGATGAGATCTAAACCAGGCCAGAACTTGTCCGTGTAGACCAATTTGGGTTTCCAATCTCTCCAAAAGAATGTGGTGATCGATGGTATCAAAAGCAGCACTAAGGTCTAGGAGCACGAGGACAGATGCAGAGCCTCGGTCTGACACCATTTAAAAGGTAATTTACCACCTTCACAAGTGCAGTCTCAGTGCTATGATGGGGTCTAAAACTAGACTGAAGCTTTTCGTATACATTGTTTGTCTTCAGGAAGGCAGTGAGTTGCTGCGCAACAGCTTTTTAAAAATATTTTGAGAGGAATGGGAGATTCGATATAGGCCGATGTTAGTTTTTTATATTTTCTGGGTCATGGTTTGGCTTTTTCAAGAGGCTTTATTACTACCACTTTTAGTGAGATTGGTACACATCCGGTGGATAGTGAGCTGTTTATTGTGTTCAATGTATCAGGGCCAAGCACAGGAAGTAGCTCAGTAGTTTAGTTGGAATAGGGTCCAGTATGCAGCTTGAAGGCTTAGAGTCTATGACTATTTTCATCAATGTGTCAAGAGATATAGTATTAAAAAACTTGTCCTAGGTCCTGGCAGTGTTGTACAGACTCAGCACAACTGAGCTTTGGAGGAATACGCAGATTTAAAGACGAGTCCGTAATTTGCTTTCTAATGATCATGATCTTTTTGTCAAAGAAGTTCATTAATTTATCACTGCTGAAGTGAAAGCCATCCTCTCTTGGGGAATGCTGCTTTTTAGTTAGCTTTGTGACAGTACCAAAAATACATTTTGGATTGTTCTTATTTTCCTCAATTAAGTTGGAAAAATAGGATGATTGAGCAGCAGTGAGGGCTCTTCGATACTGCATGGTACGGTCTTTCCAAGCTAGTCGGAAGATTTCCAGTTTGGTGTAGCGTCATTTCCGTTCCAATTTTCTGGAAGCTTGCTTCAGAGCTAGGATATTGTCTGTATACCAGGGAGCTAGTTTCTTATGACAAATGTTTTTAGGGGTGCGACTCCATCTAGGGTATTTCGCAAGGTTAAATTGAGTTCCTCAGATAGGTGGTGGTTAACTGATTTTTGTACTCTGACGTCCTTGGGTAGGTGGAGGGAGTCTGGAAGGGCATCTAGGAATCTTTGAGTTGTCTGAGAATTTATTGCCAGCAGCATACCACCCTGCATCCCACTGCTGGCTTGCTTCTGAAGCTAAGCAGAGTTGGTTCTGGTCGGTCCCTAGATGGAAGACCAGATGCTGCTGGAAGTGGTGTTGGAAGGCCAGTATGAGGCACTCTTGCCTCAGGTCTAAAAAGAATATCCCAATGCCACAGAACACTGCCCTGTGTAGGGTGCCGTCTTTCGGGTGGGACGTTAAACGGGTGTCCTGACTCTCTGTGGTCACTAAAGATCCCACGGCACTTATCGTAAGAGTAGGGGTGTTTACCCTGGTGTCCTCGCTAAATTCCCAAGCTGTCCCTAATACCATCACGGTCACCTAATCATCCCCAGCTTATAATTGGCTCATTCATCCCCCTCTCCCCTGTAACTGTTCCCCAGGTCGTTGCTGTATATGAGAATGTGTTCTCAGTCACCTTACTTGGTAAAATAAAATTGCACGGCTTTTGATGATCCTTGGTTGGGGTCTGAGCAGATTATTTGTTGCGATTGCAAACGTAATGAAATGGTGGTCCGATAGTCCAGGATTATGAGGAAAAACATTAAGCTCCACAACATTTATTCCACGGGACAAAACTAGGTCCAGAGTATGACTGTGGCAGTGAATAGGTCTGGAGACATGTTGGACAAAACCCACTGAGTCGATGATGACGCCGACATCCTTTTGGAGTGGGTCTGTGGACTTATCCATGTGAATATTAAAGTCACCAAAAATGTGAATATTATCTGCCATGACTACAAGGTCCGATAGGAATTCAGGGAACTTAGTGAGGAACGCTGTAGGAGGCCAGTAAACAGTAGCAATAAAAAGTGATTGAGTAGGCTGCGTAGATTTCATGACTAGAAGCTCAAAAGACAAAAACGCTGTCATTATTTTTTTTGTAAATGGAAATTTGCTATCGTAAAGGTTAGCAACACCTCCGCCTTTGCGGGATGCGATGGGGGGGATATGGTCACTAGTGCAACCAGGAGGAGAGGCCTCATTTAACACAGTAAATTCATCAGGCTTAAGCCATGTTTCAGTCAGGCCAATCACATTGAGATTTTGATCAGTGATTAGTTCATTGACTATAACTGCCTTGGAAGTGAGGGATCTAACATTAAGTAACCCTATTTTGAGATGTGAGATATCACAATCTCTTTCAATAATGACAGGAATGGAGGAGGTCTTTATTCCAGTGAGATTTCTAAGGCGACCACCGCCATGTTTAGTTTTGCCCAACCTAGATCGAGGCACAGACACGGTCTCAATAGGATAGCTGAGCTGACTACACGAAACTGGCAGGCTGGCTAACAGCCTGCTGCCTGGCCTGCACCCTATCTCATTGTGGAGCTAGGGGAGTTAGAGCCCTGTCTATGTTTGTAGATAAGATGAGAGCACCCCTCCAGCTAGGATGAAGTCCGTCACTCCTCAGCAGGCCAGGCTTGGTCCTGTTTGTGGGTGAGTCTCAGAAAGATGGCCAATTATCTACAAATTCTATCTTTTGGGAGAGGCAGAAAACAGTTTTCAACCAGCGATTGAGTTGTGAGACTCTGCTGTAGAGCTCATCACTCCCACTAACTGGGAGGGGGCCAGAGACAATTACTCGATGCCGACACATCTTTCTAGTTGATTTACACGCTGAAGCTATGTTGCACTTGGTGACCTCCGACTGTTTCATCCTAACATCGTTGGTTCCAACGTGGATAACAATATCCCTATACTTTCTACACTCACCAGTTTTAGCTTTAGCCAGCACCATCTTCAGATTAGCCTTAACGTTGGTAGCCCTGCCCCCTGGTAAACGGTGTATGATCGCTGGATGATTCGTTTTAAGTCTAATACTGCTGGTAATGGAGTCGCCAATGACTAGGGTTTTCAATTTGTCCGAGCTAATGGTGGGGGGTGTTCGGCATCTCAGACCCCATAACGGGAGGAGGAGAGACCAGAGAAGGCTCGGCCTCTGACTCCGACTCATTGCTTAATGGGGAGAACTGGTTGAAAGTTTCTGTTGGCTGAATGAGCGACACCGGTTGAGCATTCCTACAGCATTTCCCTCCAGAAGCCATGAGAAAGTTGTCCGGCTGCAGGGACTGTGCGAGGGGATTTCTACTACTATCTGTACTTACTGGTGGCACAGATGCTGTTTCATCCTTTCACACACTGAAATGACCCTTGCCTAACGATTGCGTCTGAAGCTGGGCTTGCAGCACGGCTATCCTCACCATAAGGCGATCGTTCTCCGGTATATTATGAGTACAGCGACTGCAATTAGAAGGCATAATGTTAATGTTACTACATAGCTTCGGCTGGTGGAGGTCCTGACGAACTACGTCCAGATAAAGCGTCCGGGGTGAAAAGGTTGAATGAAAAAAGTTGACCGAGGGGGATTTTTTTTTAATATAAAACGGTAATTAAGAAGTAAAAGCCGTAAAGTTGACAGGTAGTTTTTTAACATGAAGCATGCATGAGAGCACAAGCTGTTCTGGGTGACTGTGTGATCACGCTCTCTGTAGCCAATGTCATCAAGACCTTTAAATAGGTCGAGGTTCACAAGGCTGCGCGGCCAGACTGATTACCAGGACATGTACTCAGAGCATGCACGGACCAACTGGCAAGTGTCTTCACTGACATTTTCAACCTTTCCCTGACCGAGTCTGTAATACCCACGTTTCAAGCAGATCACCATAGTCCCTATGCCCAAGAATGTCAAGGTAACCTGCCTAAATGACTACCGGCCCATAGCACTCACGTCGGTAGCCATTAAGTGCTCTGAAAGGCTGGTCATGGTTCACATCAACGCCATCATCCCGGAAACCCTAGACCCACTCCAATGTGCATACCGCCCCAACAAATCCACAGATGACACAATCTCAATCACACTCCATACTGTCCTTTCCCACCTGGACAAAAGGATCACCTATGTGAGAATGCTGTTCAACGCCATAGTGCCCACAAAGCTCATCAGTAAGCTAAGGACCCTTGGACTAAACACCTTCCACTAAAACTGGATCCTGGACTTTCTGACGGGCAGGCAACAACACATCTGCCACACTGATCCTCAACGCCGGTTCCCCTCAGGGGTGCGTGCTTAGTCCCCTCCTGTACTCCCTGTCCACCCATGACTGTGGCCAATCACGACTCCAACACCATCATTAAGTTTGCTGATAACACAACAGTGTTACTGACAATGATGAGACAGCCAAGACAAAGGACATGATCGTGGACTACAGGAAAAGGAAGGCCGAACAGGCCCCCCATTTACATCGACAGGGCTGATATGGAACGGGTTGAGAGTTTCATGTTCCTTGGTTTCCACATCACCACCACATCACCGATCTATCATGGTCCAAACACACCAAGACATTCATGAAGAGGGCATGGCAAACACCTTTTCCCCCTCAGGAGACTGACACGATATGGCATGGGTCCCCGTATCCTCAACAAGTTCTACAGCTGCACCATCGAGAGCGTCTTTACCGGTTGCATCACTGCCTGGTATGGCAACATCTCGCTATCTGACCGCAATGCGCTACAGAGGGTAGTGCGTATGGCGCAATAAATTGCTGGGGCCAAGTTTCCTGCCATCCAGGACCTACAGTGGGGAGAACAAGTATTTGATACACTGCCGATTTTGCAGGTTTTCCTACTTACAAAGCATGTAGAGGTCTGTAATTTGTATCATAGGTACACTTCAACTGTGAGAGACGGAATCTAAAACAAAAATCCAGAAAATCACATTGTATGATTTTTAAGTAATTAATTTGCATTTTATTGCATGACATAAGTATTTGATCACCTACCAACCAGTAAGAATTCCGGCTCTCACAGACCTGTTAGTTTTTCTTTAAGAAGCCCTCCTGTTCTCCACTCATTACCTGTATTAACTGCACCTGTTTGAACTCGTTACCTGTATAAAAGACACCTGTCCACACACTCAATCAAACAGACTCCAACCTCTCCACAATGGCCAAGACCAGAGAGCTGTGTAAGGACATCAGGGATAAAATTGTAGACCTGCACAAGGCTGGGATGGGCTACAGGACAATAGGCAAGCAGCTTGGTGAGAAGGCAACAACTGTTTGCGCAATTATTAGAAAATGGAAGAAGTTCACGATGACGGTCAATCACCCTCGGTCTGGGGCTCCATGCAAGATCTCACCTCGTGGGGCATCAATGATCATGAGGAAGGTGAGGGATCAGCCCAGAACTACACGGCAGGACCTGGTCAATGACCTGAAGAGAGCTGGGACCACAGTCTCAAAGAAAACCATTAGTAACACACTACGCCGTCATGGATTAAAATACTGCAGCGCACGCAAGGTCCCCCTTCTCAAGCCAGCGCATGTCTAGGCCCGTCTGAAGTTTGCCAATGACCATCTGAATGATCCAGAGGAGGAATGGGAGAAGGTCATGTGGTCTGATGAGACAAAAATATAGCTTTTTGGTCTAAACTCCACTCGCTGTGTTTGGAGGAAGAAGAAGGATGAGCACAACCCCAAGAACACCATCCCAACCGTGAAGCATGGAGGTGGAAACATCATTCTTTGGGGATGCTTTCCTGCAAAGGGGACAGGACGACTGCACCGTATTGAGGGGAGGATGGATGGGGCCATGTATCGCGAGATCTTGGCCAACAACCTCCTTCCCTCAGTAAGAGCATTGAAGATGGGTCGTGGCTGGGTCTTCCAGCATGACAACGACCCGAAACACACAGCCAGGGCAAGTAAGGAGTGGCTCCGTAAGAAGCATCTCAAGGTCCTGGAGTGGCCTAGCCAGTCTCCAGACCTGAACCCAATAGAAAATCTTTCGAGGGAGCTGAAAGTCCGTATTGCCCAGCGACAGCCCCGAAACCTGAAGGATCTGGAGAAGGTCTGTATGGAGGAGTGGGCCAAAATCCCTGCTGCAGTGTGTGCAAACCTGGTCAAGAACTACAGGAAACGTATGATCTCTGTAATTGCAAACAAAGGTTTCTGGACCAAATATTAAGTTCTGCTTTTCTGATGTATCAAATACTTATGTCATGCAATAAAATGCAAATTAATTACTTAAAAATCATACAATGTGATTTTCTGGATTTTTGTTTTAGATTCCGTCTCTCACAGTTGAAGTGTACCTATGATAAAAATTACAGACCTCTACATGCTTTGTAAGTATGAAAACCTGCAAAATCGGCAGTGTATTAAATACTTGTTCTCCCCACTGTATATACCTGGCGGTGTCAGAGGAAGGCGCAAAAAATTGTTCAGACTTCAGTCACCCATAGACTGTTCTCTCTGCTACTGTACGGCAAGCGATACCGGAGCACCAAGTCAAGGTCCAAAAGGCTCCTGAACAGCTTCTACCCCCAAGCTATAAGACAGCTGAACAATTAATCAAATGGCCACCTGGACTATTTACATTGAGCCACCCCCCCTCCTTTTGTTTTTACACAAGAAATCAGCCAAGACCTCAGAAAAATAACTGTAGACCTCCACAAGTCTGGTTCATCCTTGGGAGCAATTTCCAAATGCCTGAAGGTGCCACGTTCATTTGTACAAACAATAGTACGCAAGTATAACAACCATGGGACCACACAGCCGTCATACCGCTCAGGGAGGAGGCGCGTTCTGTCTCCTAGAGACGAACATACTTTGGTGCGAAAAGTGCAAATCAATCCTAGAACAACAGCAAAGGACCTTGTGAAGATGCTGAAGGAAACAGGTACAAAAGTATCTATATCCACAGTAAAACAAGTCCTATATCGACATAACCTGAAAGGCCGCTCAGCAAGGAAGAAGCTACTGCTCCACAACCGCCATCAAAAAAACAGATTACGGTTTGCAACTGCACCTGCACCTGGGGACAAAGATTGTACTTTTTGGAGAAATGTCCTCTGGTCTGATTGGCCATAATGACCATTGTTATGTTTGGAGGAAAAAGGGGGAGGCTTGCAAGCCTAAGAACACCATCCCAACCGTGAAGCACAGGGGTGTCAGCATCATGTTGTGGGGGTGCTTTGCTGCAGGAGGGACTGGTGCACTTCACAAAATAGATGGCATCATATGTGGCAAAATGGCTTAAGGACAACAAAGTCAAGGTATTGGAGTGGCCATCACAAAGCCCCTGACCTCAATCCCATAGAAAATGTGTGGGCAGAACTGAAAAAGCGTGTGCGAGCAAGGAGGCCTACAAACCTGACTCAGTTACACCAGCTCTGTCAGGAGGAATGGGCCAAAATTCACCCAACTTATTGTGGGAAGCTTGCGGAAGGCTACCCAAAACGTTTGACCCAAGTTAAACAATTTAAAGGCAATGCTACCAAATACTAATTGAGTGTATGTAAACTTCTGACCCACTGGGAATGTGATGAAAGAAATAAAAGCTGAAATATATCATTCTCTTTGTTATTATTCTGACATTTCACATTCTTAAAATAAAGTGGTGATCCTAACTGACCTAAGACAGGGAATTTTTACTAGGATTAAATGTCAGGAATTGTGAAAAACGTAGTTTAAATGTATTTGGCTAAGGTGTATGTAAACCTCCGACTTCAACTGTATACTGAGATCATGTGACAGATCATGTGACACTTAGGTTGCACACTTCTGAACTTTATTTAACTAATTATGTGACTTCTGAAGGTAATTGGTTGCACCAGATCTTATTTAGTGGCTTCATAGCAAAGGGGGTGCATATAATACATATGCACACACCACTTTTCGGTAAAAAAATAAAAAACGTTTTTTGAAACAAGTTATTTTTTTCATTTCACTTCACCAATTTGGACTATTTTGTGTATGTCCATTACATGAAATCCAAATAAAAATCCATTTAAATTACAGGTTGTAATGCAACAAAATAAGAAAAACACCAATGGGGATGAATACTTTTGCAAGGCACTGTATGAGATGAGTAATGTGAGATATGTAAACATTCTTAAAGTGGCATTATGTGTTCCATTTATTAAAGTGGCCTATGATATCAAGTCTGTAGGTAGGCAGCCGTCTCTCTGTGCTAGTGGTGGCTGTTTAACAATCTGATGGGCTTGAGCTGTTTTTCAATCTCTCTGTCCCAGCTTTGATGCACCTGTACTGACCTCGCCTTCTGGATGATAACGGGGTGAACAGACTGGATCGGGTGGTTATTGTCCTTGATGATCCTTTTGGCCTTCCTGTGACATCGAGTGCTGTAGGTGTACTGAGGGCAGGTAGTTTGCCCCCGGTGATGCTTTGTGCAGACCGCACCACTCTCTGGAGAGCCCTGTGGGTGGTGCAGTTGCCGTACCAGGCGGTGATGCAGCCCGACAGGATGCTCTCAATTGTGCACCTGTAAAAGTTAGTGAGGGTTTTCAGTGACAAGCCACATTTTTTCAGCCTCCTTTCAGCCTCCTGAGGTTGAAGAGGCGCTGTTGCGCATTCACCACACTGTTTGTGTGCGTGGACCATTTCAGTTTGTCGGTGGTATGTACACCGAGGAACTTAAAACGTTCCACCTTCTCCACTGCTGTCCCATCGATGTGGATAGGGGGGTGCTCCCTTTGCTGTTTCCTGAAGTCCACGATCATCTCTTTTGATCATCTCTTTTGTTTTGCAGACATTGAGTGAGAGTGAGTGAGTGAGAGTGAGAGGTTATTTTCCTGACACCACACTCCGAGGTCCCTCACCTCCTCCCTGTAGGCCGTCTCGTTGTTGTTGGTAATCAAGCCTACCACTGTAGTGTCGTCTACAAACTTGATGAATGAGTTGGAGGCGTGCATGGCCACGCAGTCGTGAGTGAACAGGGAGTACAGGAGAGGGCTGAGAGCGCACCCTTGTGGGGCCCTAGTGTTGAGGATCAGCAGAGTGGAGATGTTGTTTCCTACCTTCACCACCTGGGGGCGGCCCATCAGAAGAAAAAAAAAAGAAAGAAAAAATAAAAAATAAAATATGTAATCAATTTTAGAATAAGGCTGTAACGTAACAAAATGTGGAAAAAGTCAAGGAGTCTGAATACTTTCTGAATGCACTGTATATCGGTATTGATGCACAGACAGGTTTGGGTTTTTACTTTACCTTATATAACGGTATTTTAATGTTTTGTTTGTTAAATATGTTACGCCACTCCGCCACGTGTAATAATGTCAGTTTAAAAAAATAATCAAAGCATTGCATGCATCTCATCGCATTTGCGTAGTGGCATAGAGCAGAGGCATGTACATATGTGGAACATTTTTATTAGCCTAAGCCTAGGGTTCGGGAGAAATGTGGCCTTTTATAAACGCATTTCATGCAGTTCTAGAGTTATGTGACTGTAGACTTTGGCAGAATATTTTTTCATCCCGCACAAATTATCGAAATGACAGGCTACTTTGACACTGACAACGTGTGAATCTGCGATCAAGAAAAACAACCTTGAATCCATCAATAGCATAGGACTAGGTGTGTTGAGACAAATATTAATTCACTCGCCGGTGATGGCCGTTGTGTTCGTGCCAAAAGCCAATATCTCGCTCTTGTTTTACTTTGTAAAACAATTTTCGGAAGTTTATCAAATATTTTGTTAGCCTACTGCAGACAGATTAGTGTCTTCTCTTTGGTGTCCAACCTGTGTTTTCCCGCGACTGTATTTGAAATATTGCGAAAGGCCTGTTTTGTCTGCATGCTGTTCACTGACAGATTTGCCTGATAAAGCACGTACCACCGCATTTAATCATGGCAAGGCGACTGGAAACATGGCCGAATACAAACAGTGTAGTTATTCCCTCCGTAAGGCAATCAAACAAGCAAAGCGTCAGTATAGAGACATAGTGGAGTTGCAATTCAACGGCTCAAACACGAGACGTATGTGGCAGGGTCTACAGACAATCACAGGTTACAAAAACCAGCCACGTCGCAGACATCAACGTCTTGCTGCAAATTCAACTTCGTTGTGCGCTTGGAGGACAATACAATGCCACCGACACAGCCCGCAACCAAAGACTGTGGGCTCTCCTTCTCCCTGGCCGACATGAGTAAAACATTTCAACGTGTTAACCCTCGCAAGGCTGCCGGCCCATACGGCATCCCTAGCCACGTCCTCAGAGCATGCACAGACCAGCTGGCTGGTGTGTTTACGGACATATGCAATCAATCCTTATCCCAGTCTGCTGTCCCCACATGCTTCAAGAGGGCCACCATTGTTCCTGTTCCCAAGAAAGCTAAGGTAACTGAATGACTATCGCCCCGTAGCACTCACTTCGGTCATCATGAAGTGCTTTGAGAGACTAGTCAAGTATCATATCACCTCTACCTTACCTGGCACTCTAGGCCCACTTCCATTTGCTTACCGCCCCAATAGATCCACATATGATGCAATCGCCATCGCACAGCACACGGCCCTATTCCATCTGGACAAGAGGAATACCTATGTAAGAATGCTGTTCATTGACTATAGCTCAGCATTCAACACCATAGTACCCTCCAAGCTCATCATTAGGCTCGAGGCCCTGGGTCTGAACCCCACCCTGTGCAACTGGGTCCTGGACTTCCTGACGGGTCGCCCCCAGGTGGTGAAGGTAGGAAACAACACCTCCACTTCACTGATCATCACCACTGGGGCCCCACAAGGGTGCCAGTACTCCCTGTTCACCCATGACTGCGTGGCCACGCACGCCTCCAACTCAATCATCAAGTTTGCCTACGACACCTCAGTAGTAGGCCTGATTACCAACAATGACGAGACGGCCTACAGGAAGGAGGTGAGAGCCCTGGGAGTGTGGTGCCAAAATAGCCTCATACCTAACGTCAGCAAAACTAAGTAGCTGATCTTTGACTTCAGGAAACAGCAGAGGGAGTACCCCCCATCTACATCGATGGGACCGCAGTGGAGAAGGTGGAAAGCTTCAAATTCCTTGGAGTACACATCACTGACAAACTAAAATGGTCCACCCACACAGACAGTGTGGTGAAGAAGGCTCAACAGCTCCTCTTCAACCTCAGGAGGCTGATAAAATGTGTCTTGGCACCTAAAATCCTTACAAACTTTTACATATGCACAATTGAGAGTGGGCTGTACGGCAACTACACCTGCCGCAACCACAGGGCTCTCCAGAGGGTGGTGCGGTCAGCCCACGCATCACCGGGGGCAAACTACTTGCCCTCCAGGACACCTACAACACCCGATGTCACAGGAAGGCCAAAAAGACCTGAGCCACTGCCTGTTCACCCCGCTATCATCCAGAAGGCGAGGTCAGTACAGGTGCATCAAAGCTGGGACCGAGAGACTGAAAAACAGCTTCCATCTCAAGGCCATCAGATTGTTAAACAGACATCACTAGCACATTGGAGGCTGATGCCCTATATACATAGACTTGAAATCACTGGCCATTATAATAATGGAACACTAGTCACTTTAATAATGTTTACATATTTTGCATTACTCATGTATATACTGTATTCTGTTCTATTCTACTATATCTTAGTGTGTGCCGCTCTGACATTGCTCATCCAAATATTGATATATTCTTAATTCTATTCCTTTTATTTAGATTTGAGTCTATTGTGTGTATTGTTTTGACATTGTTAGATATTACTTGTTAGATATTACTGCACTGTCGGAGCTAGAAACACAAGCATTTCGCTACACCCGCAATAACATATGCTGAACACATTTACACAAGTAAAATTTGATTAAATAAATGATGATGAACACAGGGTGGTGGAAGTGCAATGTGATTCGCTTGATGCTCCTTTCCAATAAATATCGAGGGTCTTATTCTGTTGACATGAACATTGATGCTTGTCTGCCATTTGACAAATAAAAAGAATCTTGATCTTTTTGTCCGCAATAATCTCATCATATAGGCTATTTGTGCGCTCTAGCCAAAAGCACACCCTGCGCCCATCAGTAGGGTTGAAAATGCGATGGAAACCCATTTAAGTTGTATTTGTTTATTTGGTACGTGAGAATTGAACGGCAAAAGTTATTTTGACGCACTATGACATCACGCACAGCATTTTATCTGCAACAAGTCGATTTGATGGTATCATATCTCTGGTGGGAAAAAGCGCATATTGTTTTTATGTAGATTTTAGAATGTCTGTCTATATATCTATATGAAAATCGGTCAGAAATTGTATGGAAACCTAGCTAGTGGTAAAGCACGTCTTGCCTCAAAATTAAATAATCACATTCTTAGAAGTTCAAGTGGTAGTGTGTGTGTCACTACTGTGCATGGCGTTGTTGCAGTGTGTGTAAGAGTGTTTTTTCTTTGATCTAACAGGGTGTGTGAGTTGCTCAGCTGGGAGTTTGAGATACCTGTGCACTGTACAAAAGAAAGTTTCAAGTCCTGATTGTTGTTGTGTGAAAAGAGGAGAGGATTTTGTAAGAAAAGCAGATATGAAGAGGTAGACTGACAAATAGATAACAAAAATACTTAACAGAAAAGAGTAACGGAAAATTGTATTTTATCTGTTATCATCTAAAGCCTCTCCAACAATATTTTCACATGTACACTACCGGTCAAAAGTTTTAGAACACCTACTCATTCAAGGTTTTTTTTACGATTTTCTACATTGTAGAATAATCGTAAAGACATAAGTATGAAAAAACACATATGGAATCATGTAGTAACCAAAAAAGTGTTAAACAAATCTAAATATATTTGAGATTCTTCAAATAGCCACCCTTTGCCTTGATGACACCTTTGCACACTCTTGGCATTCTCTCAACCAGCTGCACCTGGAATGCTTTTCCAACAGTCTTGAAGGAGTTCCCACATATGCTGAGCACTTGTTGGCTGCTTTTCCTTCACTCCACGGTCTTCCTCATCCAAAACCATCTCAATTTGGTTGAGGTCGAGGGATTGTGGAGGCCAGGTCATCTGATGCATCACTCCCCTTCTTGGTCAAATAGCCCTTACACAGCCTGGAGATGCGTTGGGTCATTGTCCTGTTGAAAAACAAATGATAGTCCCACTAAGCCCAAACCAGATGGGATGGGGTATCGCTGCAGAATGCTGTGGTAGCCATGCTGGTTAAGTGTGCCTTGAATTCTAAACAGACAGACAGTGTCTGTCTGTTTTCTAAACAGACAGTGTCACCAGCAAAGCACCCCCACACAATAACACCACCTCCTCCATGCTTCACAGTGAGAACCACACATGCAGAGATCATCCGTTCACCCACACCGCGTTTCACAAAGATATGGCGGTTGGAACCAAAGATCTCAAATTTGGAATGAAAATTGTCCACCGGTCTATGTCCATTGCTCGTGTTTCTTGGCCCAAGTAAGTCTCTTCTTCTTATTGGTGTCCTTTAGTAGATGTTTCTTTGCAGCAATTTGACCATGAAGGCCTGATTCACGCACTCTCCTCTGAACAGTTGATGTTGAGATGTGTCTGTTACTTGAACTCTGTGAAGCATTTATTTGGGCTGGTATCTCTAATGAACGTATCCTCTGCAGCAGAGGTAACTCTGGGTCTTCCTTTCCTGTGTCGTCCTCAGTTTCATCATAGCGCGTGATGGTTTTTGCGACTGCACTTTTCCTTATTGACTGACCTTCATATCTTAAAGTAATGATGGACTGTCATTTCTCTTTGCTTACTTGAGCTGTTCTTGCCATAATATGGATTTAGTATTATACCAAATAGGGCCATCTTCTGTATACCCCCCAACAATTTTTTGTTGACTACATGATTCCATATGTGTTATTTCATAGTTTTGATGTCTTCACTATTATTCTTCAATGTAGAAAATAGTAAAAAATAAAAACTTTTGAATGAGTAGGTGTTCTAAATCTTTTGACCGGTAGTGTATATCCAGCCAATATATCTTTATGGAGTAGAATTCAGTAGAGTTGTCTGAAGTTATGGAAACCATGTTGTGTGGCAAAGAAGTGGCAGAGTATATAAGAACACCATAAATGAGAAGACTAAGAGATAAGCAAGGAAAGAAATGTAAAAAGAGTGTGATGCTCTCCCCACTCATTCCTGAGTTGGCTGCCTTTGACCTCGTCCAAATGGGAGTGCCTGGTGTTGGGTCCTGTTCCGGGAGAGCCTCCCCCAGTATCAAAATCAAATGTTATTTGTCACATGCACTTAATACAACAGGTGTAGAACTTACACACACTAACACATACAGTAAAATGTGTGTATCTGTATTCTGACTATCCCAGTACCTGCCTCCATTTACCTCTCTCTCTCTCTCTCTCTCTCTCTCTCTCTCTCTCTCTCTCTCTCTCTCTCTCTGGGAGGCTATGTTATGCCCTGGACATTATATGTATCAAATAAGTAGATAAATAAGAATCAAATAATGTCAGTTTATATTAAATTATCTTTCACAATTGTGTTATGAAAGTAATGAAGTGGGTTACAAATGATGAGCCTGTGAAAGCTGTTGTCGCTGACAAGTGACGTTTTCTGAGCGGATATGAGAGATCGCAATGTGGCCATTACTGGTACCAACAAAGTTTGTCAAAACAGCTAGCAATGCTAATGTTAGATAGCTAAAATATGGTGCTCTCCTCAATCTTAGTTAGCTGGCTAAAGTTATACTGCATCTTAAATCAAATTATATTTGTCACATGCTCCGAATACAACAGTGAAATACTTACTTTACAAGCCCTTAACCAACAATACAGTTTTATGAAAATACCTAAAAAATAGTAAGAGATAAGAAAAACAAATTATTAAGGAGCAGCAGTAAATAACAATAGCGGGGCTATAAAATCAAAATATACAAGGGGTACCGGTTCATAGTCAATGTGCGGGGGCACTGGTGTTGAGGTAATTATGTACATGCAGGTAGGGTTATTAAAGTGGCTATGCATAGATAATAACAGAGAGTAGCAGCAGCGTGGGGGGTGGTGCAAATAGTCTGGGTAGCCATTTGATTAGCTGTTCGGGAGTCTTATGGCTTCAGGGTAGAAGCTGTTTAGAAGCCTCTTGGACCTAGCTCCGGTACCGCTTGCTGTGTGGTAGCAGAGAGAACAGTCTATGACTAGGGTGGCTGGAGTCTTTTTTTTTTAGGTTCTTCCTCTGACACCGCCTGGTATAGAGGTCCTGGATGGCAGGAAGCTTGGCCCCGGTGATGTACTGGGCCGTACGCACTACCCTCTGTAGTGCCTGTCTCTTGGTGTGCTTGAACCATGTTAGTTTGTTGGTGATGTGGACGCCAAGGAACTTGAAGCTTTCAACCTGCTCCACTACAGCCCCGTCGATGAGAATGGGGGCGTGCTCTCTCCTCCTTTTCCAGGAGTCCACAATCATCTCCTTTGTCTTGATCACGTTGAGGGAGAGGTTGTTATCCTGGCACCACACGGCCAGGTCTCTGACCTCCTCCCTATAGGCAGTCTCATTGTTGTTGGTGATCAGGCCCATCACTGTTGTGTCATCAGCAAATGATGGTGTTGGAGTTGTGCCTGGCCTTGCAGTCATGAGTGAACAGGGAGTACAGGAGGGGACTGAGCACGAGGGGTCCTCGTGTTAAGGATCAGCTTGGCGAATGTGTTATTACCTACCCTTACCACCTGGGGGCAGCCCGTCAGGAAGTCTGCAGAGGTAGGTGTTTAGTCCCAGGGTCCTTAGTTCAGTGATGAGCTTTGAGTGCACTATGGTGTTGAACGCTGAGCTGTAGTCAATGAATAGCATTCTCACATAGTTGTTCCTTTTGTTCAGGTGGGAAAGGGCAGTGTGGAGTGCAATAGAGATTGCATCATCTGTGGATCTGTTGGTGCGGTATCCTAATTGGAGTGGGTCTAGGGTTTCTGGGATAATGGTGTTGATGTGGGCCATGACCAGCCTTTCAAAGCATTTCATGGCTACAGATGTGAGTGCTACGGGTTGGTAGTCATTTAGGCAGGTTACGTTAGTTTTCTTTGGCACAGCGACTATGGTGGTCTGCTTGAAACGTGTTGGTATTACAGACACGGACAGGGAGAAGTTGAAAATGTCAGTGAAGACACTTGCCAGTTGGTCAGCGCATGCTTCACAGAACACGTCCTTGTAATCCGTCTGGCCCAGCGGCCTTGTGAATGTTGACCTGTTTAAAGATCTTACTCACATCGGCTGCGGAGAGCGTGATCACACAGTCATCCGGACCAGCTGATGCTCTCATGCATGTTTCATTGTTACTTGCCTCGAAGCGAGCATAGAAATGATTTAGCTTGTCTGGTAGGCTCGTGTCATTGGGCAGCTCTCGGTTGTGCTTCCCTTTATAGTCTGTAATAGTTTGCAAGCCCTGCCACATCCGACGAGCATCAGAGCCGGTGTAGTACGACTCGACCTTAGTCCTGTATTGATGCTTTGCCTGTTTGATGGTTCGTCGGCGGGCATAGTGGGATTTCTTATACGCTTCTGAGTTAGAGTCCCGCTCCTTGAAAGCGGCAGCTCTGCCCTTTAGCTCATGGCGAATGTTGCCTGTAATCCATAGCTTCTGGTTGGGGTATGTACGTACAGTCACTGTGGGGACGACTTCCTCGATGCACTTATTGATACAGCCAGTGATTGATGTGGTGTTATACTCCTCAATGCCATCGGAAGAATCCCGGAACATGTTCCAGTCTGTGCTAGCAAAACAGTCCTATAGTTTAGCAACTACTTCATGTGACCACTTTTTTATAGACCGAGTCACTGGTGCTTCCTGCTTTAATTTTTTGCTTGTAAGCAGGAATCGGGAGGATAGAGTTATGATCAGATTTGCCAAATGGAAGGCGAGGGATTGTGATTGCCTAGTCACTTTTACCCCTACCTACATGTACACATTACCTAAACTACTTCGTACCCCTGCACATTGACTCGATACTAGTGCTCCTTGTAGCCTTGTTATTGTTATTTTATTGTGCTACTATTTCCTTTTTTTAACTAGCACTATTTGTTGGTAAAGGTCATAAGTAAGCATTTCACAGTAAAGTCTACACCTGTTGAATTCGGCGCATGTGACAAATACAATTCGATTTGAGCTAGCTAGCCGGTTAGCTAACGTCAGCTATGTTAGCGATACTGGTGATAATGATTATCAATATATACATAACCAGCAATCTATGGTCTAGCTTACCTCTATACTCACCATCAGTGGGGACCAACAAACTCCAACCACCTATTCCTCATTAAAGGGTCCTTCGGCACGGCATGCAAACCACAGTTAGTCAATCCGTATAGAGCTTTTCAGTCTCAAATGGCTGTAACTTTTTTTTGAAACAACAGAGCCCCATTCAATGAAGGGAAGCGAAGTGGGCAGAGGGGCGATTTGCACGTGGAGCTTGGCAAAATAGGGCATGATTTGTTGACCTAATTGTAATCCATTTACTCGTTGTGACACACTGAGGTTCCAAATTCCATTTTAGACGAGACTTACTTTATGACCAAAATAATAATTTTGACACTAGAATAAACGTTTCTGACTTATATTGATGGCACATACGGCGTTTTCAAAGGAATTAGTTGGTTTTTAGGGGCAGTCACTCTCTTTAACCTGACTTTCCATTGCAACCAATTCATTTCCAGGTTGGCTGAGTAAATCTCTTTAACCTGCGTGGTATCACCTGTCAGACAACTTAAACATGGATATCAGGGTATGTGTTCTGTTTGACAGGATATTCAGACAGGTCTCAGAAAGACTGGCAACTAAATGACAGAAACTTGCCTTGCTTAACATTACAGGACTGGAATGTTGCACCTGATCCCCCTGAAGTAAATGAGAATACACACACACACACACACACACACACACACACACACACACACACACACACACACACACACACACACACACACACACACACACACACACACAGTTTCGGTTGGGTCCCTGGGATTGGAAGTTAAAATCTTAAATACTGATAATTAAAGAGCATTACATAAGAAAACTATATACTTTATAGTAGGTACTGTATGTTTCCATCCAATTGGCATCCGATTTTTATGCGAATATTCAAAAATATGCAGAAAGAAAATATGTGCATTTTCCCAACAGAGCGGTGTTTCCACCAAGCTGACTTGTTGCAGATAACAATCAGTGTGTGATGACATAGTGCACACAACTGAAGTGAAAAAAGTACATTTTTCATGTATCGAATAAAAATCTAGTTTGATGCGTTCACGTCGCATTTACAGCAATACCACTAGTTTTGTCTTGGCAAGTGCACTCTAGCCAACGACTCGCAGATGCTGTGCAGGTAGGATAGTCTACATGATGAGATGATTATGGATAAGAGCAAGACTCATTTTTATTTGTCAAATGGCAGTCAAGCATCGTTCCTCATGCCACCAGAATAAGACCCTCAATATTTATTGAAAGGAGCATCAAGCTCATCACCGTGTACTTTCACCGCCCTGTGAAGTTCATCAGAACTTATTTGTATTTCATCTTATTTCATCTGCATGGTTTCCCGAGTCGTAGTGGAAGGACCACACACCATATTATTGTGTGACTCTACGTTGACATCAATATGATTGTTATTATATCAATATTTCCACCTCCATTTCTCCCATAATTAATGTTACAGACTAAGATCCCACCATGTCGAACAAACAAATTCTGTCGGCATTTATACAATTGTACCAAAACTTTGTTTCCATCACAGCTGTCGTGATTTTTTTTTTTAATAGGGTTCGACTAATGCATTCAGTTGTACAACTGACTAGGTCTTTCCCTTTCCCATGATCGACAGCCATACTCGCATAAAAACTGGATGGGAAACGTGGTTAGTGTAGGGTTTCTGCCTAGTGCTCAACAACTACATTGATTTCACTGTCATGAGTAGTTTGAAGAAAGCTATTTTTATCCAATGAATAAGCTTAACTTCAGTTTCTCCCATTTCTCTATTTCCCTCTTCCCTACACCAGTAGGGGATGGTTGGGAGATGGAGAGATACTGTTTGTGTGGGGAAGGGGGGCTGTAAACGTCGACCATCGTATAATTGGCTCTTTGATGGAAGGGAAAGGGGGGATATCCTATACCCCCAAGCTTATGAATAGGCCTGGTTTTTTTTCTCACACTGAAATATACCGTAGCCTCTGAAACCAGGGATAGGCTTTCAACAATAGCTCATTGTAGAGTGAAGAGACACTTTCCAGTACACTCTAGAATAATCAGCCCCTGTCCCCAAAGCCTTTTCCACCTCCTTTCACTCGCTCGGTCACAGACACGCACATTCCAGCCTTCTTTTATGAAATCATGTGAATGTGTTCATGCGTAAATTCATTATTCCACTCCAAATGTAGGGCAAACGGGGCCTCATACACTGTTGATTTGCTCTTATTTTTGCACAGAATAACTGGTTCCCGTGTTTACTTTGACCAAGCTCCAACATAAGACGACTTGATTCGGCCTTAAGTTCTGAGGAACTGAGAAAACACATTAGTCTGGAAGTTTACCCAGATAACGTGGAGAATTTGATTAAGAAAGTGTCCTTTTTCATAATGTGTAAATGAAAGAAAAACAAAAGAGGATGGAAAAACAAAAGGAACATTCTCTGAAGTGGAAGTTGCTTGGTGCCAAGGCTCACACACGCCAAAGGCATTCTCTTGAAAAGACCGTTAGTCTCCTTCCTCTGGAGAAGGAAATCTACCCAGCCAGCCTGTGTTTTCCTGCAAACATAGCAACTGACCAATGAAAACGCTGAGAGGGGCTGACTGTAATCCACCACTCATGTGACTACTGAATGATTTACCAAGAATGGCCCCTCCTTCCTTCACCTGCCCCTCCCCACTGACGTGAATCACCGGGCTGCCGGGGGAGGGAAGGATTTTGTAACACAGAAGCTGGGAGGTGCCTTAGCAGGGCAGTCCAGTTCAGGCAGCCCTAAGAGAAGGAGTGAGAGCGATAAAGAGCGAGTATGTCTGACAGGTGGTTGAGTCTCCCACGTTGCTGTGCTCTGGAATGCCATAGTATGGGGAGATAGAATAAGCCATCACATCGTTGTAGGAGCAACGGCAGCACTGAGAGCTGTATCAGAAACGGCACCATGAAGGGCCAGGTAGTTAATGGCTTCCAGGCTGAGACTGGACCCTTGGACTGGAGCTCCGGCACTGGGATGCCCCCTCGGAGGGGCAAGAGTATGGAAGAGTTGGGGAATTGTGACTATGCCAAGGAGAGGATGGTCCGTCTGCAACAGCAACCACAGTTCCAGCAGAAGCAGCAACAGGTGGTTGGATACCACGGTTATAAGCTAGCTCCAGCGCCAGTGCTGGCCCCTGTACCGGTGGCAGCTCCAAGGTCTGTGCCAACTCCGTGGCCAGGGCAATGGGACTACCAGGCCAACCTGAGGCAGGGGAATGCCGGTCGGCAGGCCAGCTGGGAGTATGAGGACTATGACAGAGTGCCCTATAGAGACACAAGGCCTCAAAGCAGGGACCTTTATTTCCGCTCTGCCTCAGATAATGGCCACCTGGAACCCAGGAGAGTGCAAGAGTGGTCTGGTAAACATTGCTTCTACCCAGGCCCGGAGGACAACAACTACCAGGAGCACAACCGAGAGACACAAATCAAGGATTACAGGGATGTCCACAGACGTCAGGCGCAGTATGACATAGACAGGGACAAATATGACCACAAAGAGGAGGAGTATCCCTACAAACAGTGTGACCTCTACAAAGACAGAGATGGGGACCACTATGACTGCAAAAAACGGGACTATTGGGACCTGGAAAATGAGTTTTATCAAGATCATGACCGTTATGATCGCAAAGAGTCAGACCAGTATGATCACACAGACCGGTACAACCCTAGGGACATAGGCCATCATGACCGCAAAGATGGTGACCTGTACGACCTTAAAAATCAGGAATATTTTGACCGCAGGAGACAGAGCAAGAATGACCACACAGAAAATGATTATTTGGACTACAGACAAGACAATAGGAAAGAGGACCACTACGTAAAATACCGCTATGTTCGCAGGGAGGATTATTATGACCATAAGGAGAAGACCCATTATGAGCTCAGAGAGAATGACCACTATGACCAAAAGGAAAAGGACCACTATTTGCTTAAAAAGAGTGATAGTTATGACCACAAGGAAAGGGACCGCTACAACTACAAAGGAAAGGACCACTGTGATCGCAGAGAAAAGGACCACTGCAACGACAAGGGAAAGGACCACTGTGATCGTAAGGAAGAAGACCATTACAGGGATTTGCGATCATTATCTATGGACTCCAGGTATGAGGAATACCCCGGCAGTGGGAAGCACTGTGAAGGATGGGTTGAGGACCACAATCAGCCCGCACGGGAGCGGCGGTCCTACGACCGTCACCTGTGCCACGACAAGGACCGTGAAAACGGGTCCCACCTGGATTCTGGTAGCCTCATGGGGACTGTGAACCACCCCAGGCAGGCACGTAAGCCCGTCTACATGGGCTCCCTTGACCGTAACAGTTTCTACAGGAGGACCGCCCCCAGCGCTCTGCGGAGGTCAGAGTTTGCCATCAACAGTAAGCAGAAACAAGGTAAACGTCTGTGTGCTGGGAAGGATTCAGTTATGTAAAGTAGGCAGAGGCCAGAACATGAGGTTATAGGAAGTTTTCCTCTTTATTGCTGATCTAGGATCAGCTTTCCTGACACCAATCCATTGAGCGCTTACAAAATAAAAACAGTGTTTTTTTGGGGAGCAACCCAGCCGCCCAGCAACAACGAGTCACCAGTTCATTTCCACCCACGATTGGATCGTATGAAAATTTCACCAAGATTGAATTGTAAGCCACGATTGTAATGTGAAGTGTCCTGTATTCTCCGAAGTCTCAACCTCAGACGAATGACCTTTAGTTGCACTTACAATGGACGTCTAAAGTGTTGTGGCCTGGGGCCTCATTTATTAAAACGTTGCGTACGTACAAAATATACCCCAAAACGAGCGCGCAATAGTTTCCACTCATTTATAATAACTGAAACTTGACGTTCGAATGTTCTTACCTCCACAAACTTTAGACCATCCTACAGAATATGTCTAGGGGTTGTAGTATTGCATTGAAACCAGGCAAGTAAGTATTTTGTGCAAATGGGGGATATGATGACACACTTATTGATAAAAAAAAAATGAAATACTGGAAAATATAACAAGATACAAACATTTGCCGTTAGTGAGAAGAGCGAAAATATTTTTTATTTTATCTTTGCAATCTAAAATAACAAATTATTTATTTCCATGATCATTGTACAATTACATTCCTTCTCTTTTCTGACAGTGGTGAAAGTAGCCTATACAATAAATAGAGATACTATTCATCCCATCTCATATTTAATTGGACCTACTTCATCGTTGTAAATAGATGAGCTATTTCAAGTGTTTTGCTCTATATGATCCTTCCCATTTTTATACCTACACATTCTCTTCAGAAATAGCAGATATTTAGTAGGCAACTGTTATAAATGAGGCCAAGGTGCTCACTCACTTTCCAGGCATGTGTGTGTCAGACATAGTCTGAGGCTTGTAGTGCGTGGTGGTTTCGCCTATTGTCTTAGGAAGGTGAACCTGAAAGTATTTTAGGGCGGAGGAACCAGTCAAGCAGGTTATGTTGGTTCTTGGTTTTTGTTGGCTCCTTTTCTCCTCTGTCTCTCTCTCTGTGTCTGTCTCTCTCTCTCTCTCTCTCTCTCTCTCTCTCTCTCTCTCTCTCTCTCTCTCTCTCTCTCTCTCTCTCTCTCTCTCTCTCTCTCTCTCTCTCTCTCTCTCTCTCTCTGTGTCTGTCTCTCTCTCTCTCTCTCTCTCTGTCTCTCTCTCTCTCTCTCTGTCTCTCTCTCTCTCTCTCTCTCTCTCTCTCTCTCTCTCTCTCTCTCTCTCTCTCTCTCTCTCTCTCTCTCTCTCTCTCTCTCTGTGTATGTCTCTCTCTCTCTCTCTCTCTGTGTATGTCTCTGTCTCTCTGTGTCTGTGTCTGTGTCTGTCTCTGTCTCTATCTTCAAATCTGCACAGAAGAAGTGGCATTTGTCATCAGTCTCTTGCTCGGGTGTTTCACATGACTCATTCCATTGCTGTCTTAAAGGGATAGTTCACCCAAATTACTAAATTGCATATTGGTTTCCGTACCCTGTAAGCAGGTTATAGACAACGTAAGACACCAATCCATGCGCTGTTTTTGTTTACCTGGCCACTGTTTCCAAAGGCACAAATCCAATGCAAGTTATTGATACCAATATTTGCATTTTTCACACTTCATTTTGTCATATGGGTGAACTATCCATTTAATGGTGTGGCTGCTCTTAGACGCTCTGTCTAAGTAGGACTTTGTCCTGGCTGGATGGAATGTCTGTGGCAGGTGTTAAGCACCGCAGATTACCATTGTGTCACCATTCAGGTGAACTGAGTGAGTATTTGTGTGTGTCTTGCTCTTACTACTTCTCCTCGGGAGTTTGCTTCAAGAAGCAGGTGAAGCACCCTAGTGCTCAGCACAGCCTGGTACCAGACAGAACTCACTACCTTCTCCCCCCCTCCCCAAACACACACACTGACCATGTTTCCAACCAGTAATCCCTAACGTCAACACAGTGAGGAGGAAGAGAAGGTGGTGAGTTCTGTCTGGTCCCAGGCTGTTATGAACATTAGGGTGACTCCTCCACAGAGGGACTGAATTTCAAGTTGCATGTACCAAGAGTGTGCGTGTGTGTTTGTCTGTGGAGGTGCCTGTTGCTGGTCTCCGTAGTAATCCATGAGCAGCAGCTGCTGATGGGCAGATGGGGGATTAATCAGAAAATCCTTAGACAACCTTCTCACAACATTCTGGTAACATTCTGTCTAGGGGCCAGCCTGGCAGACAAATGCCCCAGGTCTCGAGCCGAGGAGGGAATTAGCCAGCTAATGTAGGTCAGAAACACTGCACAAGCTCTCTGACACAAACACTGACATCTGGTCTCTCACTATCACACACACACACACGTAGTCCTGTTACATGTATTTGAAATAACTTCACTATCTGCTGGTACATTCCCTAATTTGTTTTTACACAAATGAACAAGCTAGTTAGCACATTATCTTGTGAAACTGTTGAAGTAGCTAGCAAGCGATAAGATTTGCCAAATAACAGACTATAATGTCTTCTACAGTGGCACTTACTTTGCAATGTGCAGAATACAATCACTCATCGGGGGGGATTTCTTCTCAACAGCAGATCTCCTGCACTCATTTTTGAGAATTGATACAAAAGTTTTATATTTCTTAAGTTTTGCATTGCGCTGAAAACGTATCTTCTCACGTGCTTGACTATGTTGTTGATTGTCTTTGATTTCTACAGTGTTCTGACGTTTAATTTACCATAGGAATCTAAATCTATATCAGTGTATCGCAAGAGGAATATTGCTGTGTTTTTCAAACTTCTCAATACAGGTTTTGATTGAACAGGACCTGGTATTTGTAATTTCATTTGCTGAACTAGAGCAAATCAATTGTCTTTTATCTCAAAAATGGGAAGAGGGGTCATAAGAAATTGAGTTTGAGGTAACTCATGCAAGGATTAAAATGTTTTGTTCCACTTAGAATTCTAAATCCTGACCTTTGAACTTCAATTCAAACTTCTAACTTGGAAATTAGACTATTAACACTATTGTCATTTCATTTGACCTTCCATAAAAGTTGTGTTATCAGTGCGTAAAATGATTGGCATCAGCATATTTTATTTACTGCAAGTACTTTGCTCTACGAAAGTAACTTCACGGTGCATGTTTTGAAAGAAACCCCAGTGGTCTTAAGTGAATTTGTGAGGGGATAGAAGAAACACTGGTGCAACTCAGGCTTGGGTATGTGAATGCCCCTGCCACCCTACTTCAGAGACACCCAACAGCATTTGGAGTTGACAGTAGGGTTAACTAGAGAGCCAAAATTGACCTTTTGACCTTTAAGCTTTTGGAGTAAACAGAGGTATCCTACTGTCCAACATGTGGAGCGTCTTCCTTTCCTGTTGCCCATCTCACTGCTTGCTGAAACCAGTGTGGTTTAAGTTTAATTATACTGTGGGCTCTAAGGAGTTGGCCCATGTTTGTTTTACTTTCCTGGCTCTTGTGAACTTGTAGGGTCCATAATTACCAACTCTTGCTTACACCTTCTGGAACAAATATGCTAGCTGTGAGTCACTTGTATTTCCGGGAACAAATAAATCAACCAGTGAAAGAAGTTGACGCTAATAACACACCAACCAATGGAATTTCCCAAAATAGGTGAACTTGTGTAAAAATAAGTGTACAAAAAGGGGCATACAAAGCATGGAAATACAGTTGAAGTCGGAAGTTTACATACACTTAGATTGGAGTCATTAAAACTAATTTTTCAACCACTCCACAAATTTCTTGTTAACGAACTATAGATTTGGCAAGTCGGTTTGGACATCTACTTTGTGCATGACACAAGTAATTTTTCCAACAATTGTCTACAGACAGATTATTTCACTTATAATTCACTGTATCACAATTCCAGTGGGTCAGAAGTTTACATACACTAAGTTGACTGTGCCTTTAAACAGCTTGGAAAATACCAGAAAATGTCATGGCTTTAGAAGGTTTTGATAGACTAATTGACATAATTTGAGTCAATTGGAGGTGTACCTGTGGATGTATTTCAAGGCCTACCTTCAAACTCAGTGCCTCTTTGCTTGACATCATGGGAATATCAAAAGAAATCAGCCAAGACCTCCACAAGTCTGGTTCATCCTTGGGAGCAATTTCCAAACGCCTGAAGATACCACGTTCATCTGTGCAAACAATAGTATGCAAGTATAAACACCATGGGACCACGCAACCATCATACCTCTCAGGAAGGAGACGCGTTCTGTCTCCTAGAGATGAACGAACTTTGATGCGAAAAGTGCAAATCAATCCCAGAACAACAGCAAAGGACCCTGTGAAGATGCTGGAGAAAACGGGTACAAAAGTTTTGTATTTTTTATTTCACCTTTATTTAACCAGGTAGGCTATTTGAGAACATGTTCTCATTTTCAACTGCGACCTGGCCAAGATAAAGCAAAGCAGTGCAACACAAACAACAACACAGAGTTACATATGGAATAAACAAACATACAGTCAATAATAAAGTATCTATATCCACAGTAAAACGAGTCCTATATCGACATAACCTGAAAGGCCGCTCAGCAAGGAAGAAGCCACTGCTCCAAAACCGCCATAAAAAAAACTGACTACGGTTTGCAACTGCACATGGGGACAAAGATTGTACTCTTTGGAGAAATGTTCTCTGGTCTGATGAAACAAAAATAGAACTGTTTGGCCATAAAAAAAAAATTGAACTGTTTGGCCATAATGACCATTGTTATGTTTGGAGGAGAAAGGGGGAGGCTTGCAAGCCGATGAACACCATCCCAACCGTAAAGCACTTGCTGCAGGAGGGACAAAATTATGTGAATATATTGAAGCAACATATCAAGACATCAGTCAGGAAGTTAAAGATTGGTTGCAAATGGGTCTTCCAAATGGACAATGACCACAGCATACTTCCAAAGTTGTGGCAAAATGGCTTAAGGACAACAAAGTCAAGGTATTGGAGTGGCCATAACAAAGCCCTGACCTCAATCCTATAGAAAATGTGTGGGCAGAACTGAAAAAGCGTGTGCGAGCAAGGAGGCCTACAAACCTGACTCAGTTACACCAGCTCTGTCAGTGGGAATGGGCCAAAATTCACCCAACTTATTGTGGGAAGCTTGTGGAAGGCTACCCAAAACGTTTGACCCAAGTTAAACAATTTAAAGGCAATGCTACCAAATACTAATTGAGTGTATGTAAACTTCTGACCCACTGGGAATGTGATGAAAGAAATAAAACCTGAAATAAATCATTCTCGCTACTATTATTCTGAAATGTCACATTCTTAATTCATAAAGTGGTGATCCTAACTGACCTAAGACAGGGAATATTTACTAGGATTAAATGTCAGGAATAGTGAAAAACTGAGTTTAAATGTATTTGGCTAAGGTGTATGTAAACTTCCAACTTCAACTGTATATGGGCAACTTCAATGTATTGTGAGTTTCGGAATAGGAACAAGATAAGATTATATTCACTGGCGCACATTCAGGGGAAGAATAGGCTACACAAAGTCAGGATAGAGATTCAGCGGTTTGTATGATCAATTTTTGTATATGTGTTTTTTTATGTTTATACCTTAGTTCATGCAAGCCACAGACTGAAAGACTATTTTAAAGAGAAGAAATGTACATGCTTCATTTTGGCATTGTGACTAGACTTGTACACTTTTTTTCCCTTCAGCTTTTTTACTCTGTTCCACAATCTATAATTCCGTTCCAGCGAAGCCACTCCCCACACTTCAAACCTTGGCTTGATTATAAGAGGCCCCCATGCTATTATGGTTGCCACAGCAACAGGGCGTTCTTGTGTGAACTTTGGGCCGAGCACACAGCACGTATTGTGCCCGACCTTCGACTTCACATTGAAACACAAACTCAACAGGTAACCTCTAGACAGTGTTGCATGTTCCACATAAAACATGACTCAAGGAATTCACAGATCACACCCCCATTTGAGACAAAAATCTTTGTCTCAAATGAGTATGTCATACAATGTTGCCAACTAATTTCTCTCTGTTATTTATCATTTAAATGTTGATATGAGATGCATGCTGCAAGTTCCTTATAACAGTTACACACAGACAGTGAGAGAAAAGAGTGAGAAAGAGAGAGAGAGAGGAATGTGGGACCTGTTTGAGATCCTCAAGATGGTATTCAGCCTGTTGGGGGCGTAGTTGTGTCAGTTATTAGGCCTAGTTCTGATTTAAAACGCAGAGCCCGGCTTGCAAATCAGACTGGACCAGGCGTGTGTGTCAGAAAGGGAGTGTTGTGGGTGTTCATGTTGGCCCTGTCCAGAAACCACCCCTTCTCCCTAGACAGTGGGTCTATATCTGAAAACATTACTCACCGTCAAATCCTTGCTTCCTCTGTCCTTGTTTTTTTGCATTCCTCACCTCCCGTCTTTCCCACTTTGAGAGGAGAGGACTGGAGAAAACAAGTATCAAGGAAGCAAGGAGGAATGTTTTCAGATACAGCCTTGTTGCATGTGTGTGCATGCAGATATACAGATCTTACATACCCTCTCACATCATGTGCATACACTGAATTGCAAAACGACCCCTAGCCCCTACTACACCTGGTCTCTCATGTAGATCTGTGAAGATTGGATAGATGTTTAATATATATATATAGATTGGATAGATGTATAATATATATATATATATATCGATTGGATAGACGTATTATATATATATATATATATATATATATATATAGATTGGATAGATGTATTATATATATATATATATAGATTGGATAGATGTATTATATATATATATATATATATATATATATCGATTGGATAGATGTATAATATATATATATATATTGATTGGATAGACGTATTATATATATATAGATTGGATAGATGTATAATATATATATAGATTGGATAGATGTATTTTATATATATATAGATTGGATAGGTGTATAATATATATGTAGATTGGATAGGTGTATTTTATATATATATAGATTGGATAGGTGTATAATATATATGTAGATTGGATAGGTGTATAATATATATATATAGATTGGATAGATGTATAATGTATTATTAAGCATTATAGTGAAAGTTCTACAGGATTGGCTTGGGAGTATGTTCTAAGGGTCTATGTGGTATTCAGAAACACTCACACAGTTTTTCTTCATGGACATGAATAATCCAGTCCAGACATAGTCCAGTTCAAGTCTTTACTGTGCACCGGGGTGTCTGCGTGCACTGGGTTGTGTCTAATCATGGAGGGTTTCCATCCATTCTCATGGTAATGTGGGAATAGAATAGAGCCTGTGCACTGAGACAAATAGAGAAACCCTTCCATGAGGCTAGAGCAAGACAGGGAAACTACAAGTGGGACTGTACTTTGGAGAATAGGCTGCCTAGGAATGACTGGGCTGACTTGAACCTGTTTGTGGGAGTGTGTGGGCGTGGGGCAGGGTGGAGCAAAGGTGCTTGGCTACAGGTGGGTCTCTCTCTGTCTCTTTCCCTCTTTCATTCACTTAAATTCTCAGCTGAGGTATCAATGTTAATGTCGGCCTTCACAGTATCTGTTCTCTGAACTTTTAAGAAAGGAAGTCATTTTTTAAAGATAAATATGGGCTGTATCGAAACACATCCTGATTTCAGAGTGAAGATTGTTGGCCTGTGTTTGACCCAAGGTCTTTCAATGTAGCATTTTGTGGCGTTAATTGAAGTCTTGTAAAAAAAAATCCTAATGCGGTCCATAGAGGAGTGTGAAGTTGAATGCCGCATCCTTGGCAAAGGACTGGTTGAATCAAAAGCATAACTTTCACTGGTGTTAAACATGTGTGTTAACATTTCCCATCCAGTTCGCATAGAGGATATTTGTGCTCTACCTCTCATCTCAAGTTTGTCCTGCAACCCAGGCTTTCATTTGGTTCAGAGGACTAGCTTAATAAGCCAACTTGCCTGAGACCTGAAGACACACATTTACGCGTCGAACACTTGTGGAGAAGTCTGTCAATAATAAAGCGCTGCTCTGCCTTCTTAACAACACTATCAACAAGGCAGGTCCAACAGGCCCAGAGGGACTTTAAGGAAAATTGCAGTTGGCTCAGAACAGGGCAGCACGGCTGCCACTTAAAAGTACACGGAGAGCTAACATTAATGACATGCATGTCAATCTCTTATGGTTCAAAGTAGAAGAGAGATTGACGTCTTCACTACTTGTTTTCGTAAGTGTTGACAAGCTGAATCAAATTAAATCACATTTTATTGGTCACATACACATGGTTAGCAGATAGCGAAATGCTTCTAGTTCCGACAGTGCAGTAATGTCTAACAAGTAATCTTAACAATCTCACAACAACTACCTTATACACACAAGTGTAAAGGGATGAATAAGAATATGTACATATAAATATATGAATGAGCGATGGCCGTGCGGCATAGGCAAGATGCAGTAGACGGTATAGAGTACAGTATATACATATGAGATAAGTAATGTAGGATATGTAGATGTTATTAAAGTGCCGTTATTTAAAGTGACTAGTGATACCTTTATTAAATCAATTTATTAGAGTGGCCAGAGATTTGAGTCAGTATGTTGGCAGCAGCCACTCAATGTTAGTGATGGCTGTTTAACGGTCTCATGGCCTTGAGATAGAAGCTTTTAGAAGATAAAACCTAACTTAACTGCCCTTCACTGACATGGAGGTAGTCTATTTAAAGAGTGCAAGGTATATAGCAGCCTATAGCCTAATTCTGTCTGTCAAACAGGTAGACCTACCTCTTATTTCTTAAATAGGAAGAATCAGGCTCCAAACACAAAGCCCTGTTGTTGTTAGTAAAGTCTAATAAGAATTTAGACGGTTGGCATTAATTGTGCCTACTCAAATTTGCCTACTTTCAGCACCATGAGCTGTCCATTTCTGATTGATTGGGCCGCGGCTGCTGCTTCAAGTTTCAGCACCACAATGTAAGTTACTCGAATCTGGCGTATTGTGAGGTCAATAACTCTGATAAATACGTCATAAGCAAGAAACATATTGTTTTTATTCAAATCAATTATAGTAGTAGCAAGCTATCAAAGTTGACCTCCGGTCCTCCTCCTCCTTCTCTTCGCCCTTTCCTTCTCAAACTGAACAGAACATAGGCTATAGGCTAGTTCACACGCAAGATATTACATTTTTTGAAGAAGAAAAATTCAAATAACTATTTGACTCTCCTGAACTGCCTACACAGCACAGCATTGGTTAGGCAGCGCAAAAAAAAACAATCAACAAGAGCAGTGCATGCCTGGGCTCAAGGTTGCAATATCCAGTGCAGTGTGTAATGCAGCCTAGTTTTATTTACGCTATCCCAGTAGTGCAAAAGACTCAAGTCAATTTTCTTAGAAATATATCTTTGCTCTTTTCTTCTCTGCGCATACACTTCTCGTAGACTATGGATCAGTTGATTGAGACCACACTAAATAGCCTATAGGCACACTTGATGGTTCATCCCTTAATTACCCATTCTGACACTCACTGTAACTCCTTGCTAAGAGTCTCAGTGAGCTCACTGGCTGTAGGTGATTATGTGTAGAGTGTGCAATCATCAGCATACATAGTCATTTTAGCTTCTTGTAAGACCAGTGGCAAATCATTTGTAAAAATAGAGAAGGCAACTGCCCTGAGGGACACTGCATATCTGATGTTGGAGAAGCTTCCATTAAAGAATACTCTCTGAGTTCTATTGGATAAGTAACTCTCCAACCGTGTGATGGCAGGTGATATAAACATTTTCAATAACAAATGATGATCAATAATGTCAAAGGCTCCACTGAAAGCAAATAATACAGCTCCATCAATCATCTTATTATCCATTTATTTTAGTTTATCGTCAGTCATCTGAGTCAGCGCAGTACAAGTTGAGTGTACATATAACTACAAGACCTGAGCATGTAAGCAAAGTATCTAAATCAAACTGGGCTACAAGGTAATAATATTAAATGAATGTCATATGGGTGAGAAGTGTATTCCCTGCCCTGTCACCTTTGTTTGTTTCGCAGCCCCTTTCCATTTTTCCTTTGTAGCACTGATTCTGCAGATAGCAGCTACTTTGAGGAGTTTTACTTCCTCACAATATATAGTTGTCTCAACTACTTTGATTGAATGCACTTTCTTGTAAGTTTCTCATAGAGCTCCTGACAATGATTGAATTGTTTTGAGATGGAAGTGGGAACATCTGTGTGTATTGGGTGTTGTGACTTTCATTAATCTGATGACTGTTATTTATTTAATCCACTAACTATGTTTTATTGTTACCCGATTTTAATTAAATTAATCATGTAACAATTAACTCATTAGGAATTTGGGGCATCACTTTAAATAGTTACCATCTCCCGAAATGAACTCTATATGGTATTTACCTATAACATCCATAAAACAGCCAACATATTAATCATAACCTCTTGTCATATCATCATTCTGAGCAGTCGTAACATCATGCATCTGCAAAAAACCCAGCCTTACTCATGATTCAGTACTACACAAATTGGTTTATTTATTTACTAGCTAACTAAATAATAACACAGGATTAACACACATAGATTATTGACTAGAAACTTAGTCCGCTAGGGACCTGTTTCTATCGTATTAACACAATATGATGACTTGTTACAACAGAGATGGGGGAGGGGGGGAGGAGAGAGAAAGAGACACTTATCATGGATACATTTGACAACTATTCTCACATTAATAATATACTTTGCACACGAACCGCCGCCCATTATGAAATCATGAATGTATTTATGTGTGAATGCCTTTGTTTGCCGTTTATCTCTGTCGGAACCAGGCCATCTTAGGAAAGATGTGGGTTGGCCTTTTCAGCTGCACGCTTGAAAGGCTCTGATTGTCCGAAAGGGTCCGGACAAGTCTCTTCTATTGTTGTTCTCTCTGGAAGATAGCCATTGGTGGTGGGAGAATATGGTGATTTGAAACTCGTAGTAGGGTGGGATGGTTTGAAGAGTCGTAGGATGGGATGGTTTGAAGAGTCGTAGGATGGTGCCTCTTAGATTCGCTTTTCTCTATCTGACTTAGGACAGCAAATTAGCCGTACCAGTGACTGTATGGGAAATGAGCTTCTCGCCTACACCTCGTGTCGATTATTCAGGGTTCAGGATTCCGACCACTTTACACGCACAGCTGCAACCTGGCAATGTTCTGGTCTGAAGATTGATTTCTCTCCCAAGCCTTTATGCACGCTAGGCAAAAGGGGACGGTTCCGTCAGTCTGACACGCTCTCTGTCCTCACTCGGGGCGTGGTTACTTAACTTGCAATCATATCCTTTGCACAGTATCTGTTATGACTCCTAAAATTATTCATATCTTAACAAAAATACTTTCCAAATATTTCATATTCTAAGCACAGCGTATTGGATGGAAGCTTGACAGATAGAGTTACAAGGTACAGTATTTCATCTATACAATGACATCATAAAATGAAAACCCATATGACATTAGTTTTCTATAGCTCCCCACTGACCTTTTCCCACATTGTTAAAAATATTGTTCCACTATTCACATTTTTGAACGTGTTAGTTTCGGCAGGAAAAAGTCTGTTAACAAAGAACATTCCTTGGGTTAAATACTGGAAGGGGAAAGAAAGTCTCCTTCTCCTGTAATTTACAACAGGGTGTAAACTGTTGACCATCCAGCAGCCCCCTCCCCTCTCTGTGGGAGAGAGAGAGAGACCTGGTTAGTCATCCCACACCAGTCTGATCTGACCCATTCACAGGACTGTCATGACATGGCTATATATTTTATATTATTTGTATTGCCTGGCAGGTAGTCGTTACCTGAGCCTCCCTGCCACCTCTTGCATCCTAGGATAAGCAGCCAGAAGAACCACAGCCCTTGCACCTGACTTTCTGTTGTCCTCACCCCGACTATCTTAGCCACTGACTCAGTGAGCCAGTATTGTCAGACACAGATTAAAGCACATACCATTACTAGGAGCAACACCAGATGCACTGGGAGCTCGACTAGACCCATGCGACAGAGAGAAAAAGAGGCAGAAAGACCGAGACACAGACGGAGACACAGAGATGGAGACACAGAGGGAGAGTGAGGGAAAGAGACACATAGAGAAACACTGAGCAAGAGAGACACGGAGAGAGAAAGAATGAGAGAGAGACAGATACTGGGACCCAAAGAGAGAGAGACACAGAGACACAGAGAGACACACGCAAAGAGAGGGAGAGAGAGAGAGAGAGAGAGAGAGAAAGAAAGAAAGAAAGAAAGAAAGAAAGAAAGAGAAAGAAAGAAAAGGCTGCGCGAGAGACTGATGGAGACCAAGACATAGAGGGAGAGAGACACAGGGAGACCGAGAAACAGAAAGAAAGAGACTGATGGAGACCAAGACATAGAGGGAGAGAGACACAGGGAGACCAAGACACAGAAAGAAAGAGACTGAAAGAGAGCGAGACAGAGAGACACACACAGAGAAAGACAGAGAGATGCACACAGAGAGCGAGAGAGAGAGGGAGAGAAAGAAAGACAGAGGGAGAGAGATACAGAGAGAAAGAGACACAGAGGAAGAGAAAGAGACACAGGGGGAGAGAGGGAGAGAGCACCCCTCATCACTGTCAAACGCTCCCTAAAACACTTCTGCGAGCAGGCCTTTCTAATCGACCTGGCCCGGGTATCCTGGAAGGATATTGACCTCATCCCGCCAGTAGAGGATGCCTGGTTATTCTTTAAAAGTGCCTTCCTCACCATCTTAAATAAGCATGCCCCTTTTTTTTTTTATGAACCAGGAACAGATATAGCCCTTGGTTCACTCCAGACCTGACTGCCATTGACCAGCACAAAAACATCCTGTGGCATTCTGCATTAGCATCGAATAGCCCCCGTGATATGCAACTTTTCAGGGAAGTTAGGAACCAATATACACAGGCAGTTAGGAAAGCTAAGGCTAACTTTTTCAAACATAAATTTGCATCCTGTAGCACAAACTCAAAAAAGTTCTGGGACACTGTAAAGTCCATGGAGAATAAGAGCACCTCTTCCCAGCTGCCCAGTGCACTGAGGCTAGGAAACACTGTCACCACCGATAAATCCATTGTAATTGAGAATTTCAATTAAAAAAAATATACGGCTGGCCATGCTTTCCACCTGGCTACCCCCACCCCGGTCAACCCCCCCACAGCATTTCGCCCAAGCCTCTCCCATTTCTCCTTCACCCAAATCCAGATAGTTGATGTTCTGAAAGAGCTGCAAAATCTGGACACCTACAAATCAGCCGGGCTAGACAATATGGACCCTTTCTTTCTAAAATGATCTGCCGAAATTGTTGCAACCCCTATTACTAGCCTGTTCAACCTCTCTTTCGTATCGTCTGAGATTCCCAAAGATTGGAAAGCTGCTGCGATCATCCCCTTCTTCAAAGGGGGAGACACTCTAGACCCAAACTGCTCAAGACATATATCCATCCTGCCCTGCCTTTCTAAAGTCTTCGAAAGCCAAGTTAATAAACAGATCACCGACCATTTCGAATCCCACCGTACCTTCTCCGCTATGCAATCTGGTTTCCGAGCTGGTCATGGGTGCACCTCAGCCACGCTCAAGGTCCTAAACAATATCATAACCGCCATCAATAAAAGACAATAGTGTGCAGCCGTCTTCATCGAAGGTCAGCATCCCGGAGTCGCCTCTTCGCTGTTGACGTTGAGATTGGTGTTTTGCGGGTACTATTTAATGAAGCTGCCAGTTGAGGACTTGTGAGGCGTCTGTTTCTCAAACTAGACAGGTGTGCCTTGTTAATTTGTTGAATTTATTTCCTTCTTAATGCGTTTAAACCAATCAGTTGTTTTGTGACAAGCTAGGGGTGGTATACAGAAGATAGCCCTATTTTGTAAAAGACCAAGTCAATATTATGTCAAGAGCTCAAATAAGCAAAGAGAAATGACAGTCCTTCATTACTTTAAGACGTGGTCAGTCAATACAGAAAATATCAAGAACTTTGAAAGTTTCTTCAAGTGCAGTCGCAAAAACCATCAAGAGCTATGATGAAACTGGCTCTCATGAAGACCGCCTCAGGAAAGGAAGACCCAGAGTTACCTCTGCTGCAGAGGATAAGTTCATTAGACTTACCAGCCTCAGAAATTGCAGCCCAAATAAATGCTTCACAGAGTTCAAGTAACAGACACATGTTCAGAGAAGACTGCGTGAATCAGGCTTTCATGGTCGAATTGCTGCAAAGAAACCACTATTGAAGGACACCAATAAGAAGAAGAGACTTGCTTGGGCCAAAAAAACCCGAGCAATGGACATTATACCGGTGGAAATCTGTCCTTTGGTCTGATGAGTCCAAATGTGAGTTTAGATGGATTGGGAAAAGGTGGGCCGCAGAGTGAAGGAAAAGCAGCCAACACGTGCTCAGCATATGTGGGAACTCCTTCAAGACTGTTGGAAAAGCATTACAGGTGAAGCTGGTTGAGTGAATGCAAAGATTAAATAAAAATAAAAATAAAATATGAAATATATATATTTTTTTACACTTTTTTGGTTACTACATGATTCCATATGTGTTATTTCATAGTTTTGATGTCTTCACTATTAAATAGTAAACAAAAAAAATAACAGCTTGAATGAGTAGTTGTGTCCAATCTTTTTACTGGTACTCTGTGTGTGTGTGTGTATATATGTATACACTGCTCAAAAAACTAAAGGGAACACTTAAACAACACAATGTAACTCCAAGTCAATCACACTTCTGTGAAATCAAACTGTCCACTTAGGAAGCAACACTGATTGACAATAAATTTCACATGCTGTTGTGCAAATGGAATAGACAAAAGGTGGAAATTATAGGCAATTAGCAAGACACCCCCAATAAAGGAGTGGTTCTGCAGGTGGTGACCACAGACCACTTCTCAGTTCCTATGCTTCCTGGCTGATGTTTTGGTCACTTTTGAATGCTGGCGGTGCTTTCACTCTAGTGGTAGCATGAGACGGAGTCTACAACCCACACAAGTGGCTCAGGTAGTGCAGCTCATCCAGGATGGCACATCAATGCGAGCTGTGGCAAGAAGGTTTGCTGTGTCTGTCAGCGTAGTGTCCAGAGCATGGAGGCGCTACCAGGAGACAGGCCAGTACATCAGGAGACGTGGAGGAGGCCGTAGGAGGGCAACAACCCAGCAGCAGGACTGCTACCTCCGCCTTTGTGCAAGGAGGAGCACTGCCAGAGCCCTGCAAAATGACCTCCAGCAGGCCACAAATGTGCATAAGGATGACAGCAGTGGTGTAGTCTACAGCGATACGGATATCACTTATTATTGATATCTACATAGCGTATTGAGGTGAATCACACTGCTGCTCTCTCATTTAGCTATTTGCGCCTTACGGATTGTGGTTGTTGTGGATGACTGTTAAGAAATCTAAATGTGTATTTGAACCCAAGAAGTTTAAGCTGCCCATTGTTTTTTAAACCAGTGGACAGCCAGTGAAAAACCCATAAAGTAAAATGTAACATCCATATATGGCCAACTATATCAACTTTAACATTGATTAATCCTACAATAGATGTTGTTCAATTGGTAACATACATTTTTGTCTTCTAAAGCCTCTTAAGTGGAAAGTAATCTAAAAGCAACTGAATGTAATCAGATTACGTTACTGGGTTTGGGTAATCCAAAAGTTACATTACTGATTACAATTCTGAACAGGTAACTAGTAACTATAACGGATTACATTTAGAAAGTATCCAACCCAACCCTGGTAACCACTTCATATTTGGACACCCTCCTTGTACAGTAGCCCTATTATTAATAATAGAAACAGTCCTGACCAAATACTGAACAAAAACGGGAAGGAGTTAGTGCATCTCTGTCGAATATTAGGCCTGTACAGGGTTTGGAGGCTTTGCTCATTTAAAAACAACTCTTCTAATGATTCAGCAACATTACACATTTGCTGTGGTGTAGTGACACAGGTTGACATTATGTCTACTCCTGAGACCCCATCCTAGTAAAGAAAAAAAAAAGTAGTGTTTTATTGTCACATACCGGAGGGGTGCAGTGAAATGTGTTGTTTGATAATGACTGTAATTATATTTTAATAGACAGACCCTAATCTGATAATATATTATACTTTTGGTATCAACCCTGGTCCCCTTGCCTTTATCCTCTGTCCATGCTCCCCCCACTCCTAAATTCCCAGTTTCCCTCTGTCCCATCCATACTCCACTCTCTCCTTTTTGCTTGATTGTATATCTTTGTTTATGCTTTCCATATTCCCAGATGTATTATTCATCCCTTGTGCCTTTCTCCCTCTTTCCTTTATCCATGTCCCTCCTCTTCCTTATGTTCTTCACTCTCATCTCTCTATCTAGTCTCCCGCCCACTCTTTACGTACTCTTGATAGTTTCCATTCCCACATCCCTTCCTTTCCCACCCGTTAATTCCTGACTTTCTTTCTCCCTCTATCCCCGCAGTCCTCTTTTCTCCTCTCCGTTCCTAAAACTGTCCTCCTTCCCATCCCTCGTCTCTCCGCTGTCCCACTGAGGCCTATATCTCACTAGCTGCTGTCATAGTCTATTGTGCCATTGACAAAGAGCCGAGTCCACTCCGGTCCATAGCCCATTCAGAAGGCTCAGCAGTGCGTGAAACGGGCTCTCCGTCCGTTCCCATACACCACAGAGACCAGCCATTGACACCAGAGATCTAGATGAAAGTCTAGCCTGACATGTCTAAAGAAAATGGGTCTTGTTCGAAAATTGTTTATAACCAGGGAGTATAAAGGCCTAATCAGAAGAGTGGAATTAATTGTATTTTTCTCCACTGCTCCTCAGGTGCTTAACGTTCACGGCAAGTATGCTTGTTGACATGCTAACTTTCACATTCAATTCCATTCAGTAACCATGAAATCTCTTTCTCTCTTTCCCCCCTCTCTATTTTCTCGCTTTTTTTTCTTTCAGAGATGACCCTCCTGTCGACCCAGCCCAAGTGCCTGGAGTCAACCCCGGTCTCTGCAGTGGTGGCCATCGAGGACCCCGAGCAGAGGATGCTGGAGAAAAGGTCAAAGGTCATAGAAGAGCTGCTGCAGACAGAGAAGGACTACATCAAGGACCTGCAGATGTGTGTCAAGGAGATTATCCAACCACTCCAACGCAAACAGGTACACACACTACTAGAACTAGTAGAAGAAGACAATTTGACTACTTCGAAATGGAGATGCCTCAATGGCGCTGCCTGTGAGTTCACAGTCGCCATAATGGGACAGATACAACATTGCGTCCTCTATCATTCTTTATGGATTTTAATGGTCAGCTTCAAAACAATAAATATTACACCCAATTTATGAAGACATATGCCACTATTATAGACATTATAAGCTTCACAGAGCTTATGTATTGCACATCTAACTGATATATACACACGCACCTATGCACACACTATTATGTCATTCGAAAATGTTTACCCAACTGCCCAGAGACAACATATTAAAAAACAAATACATCTGGCACATTTGCAGAGTTGTTGATTCATGTGCATTGTCCATGTAAAAAAAAAAAAAATGATTCAAAAAAGTTCAGTAAATATTTCTGTACCTCTACTCATCCTAAAGGTGCAGAACATTGACTTTGACGGTCTATTTGGCAACATCAGCTCTGTGATCGACCTCTCGCGTCGTCTCTTCAAGACCCTCCAGGACACTGACTCCATTGGTAATGCCAACCCTAGACTGTTTTTGTTAGCGAACGTAATGACTCAATTATTAGAAAAACTTGAAAGATGTGCCTCCCACTAAGTCTGACTGAGAGCCAACTCAAAGTCCTCTTGGAGAGGCTGTTGGCACGATGCATCGATAATAAAGGGGTATGTGCTTTAACTGGTTGGTTCTTCCTCACTCAAACACCCACATGTACAGCCACGCACATCCCCCGAGCGCCGCTCCCTTCCATGACAACTGTTGTATTTTCAAATCCTAACAATGAGAGGTCTCAATCCCTCAGGGGGAAAATAACATTTGAGAGAACCAATTAAAAATCTCTCAATTTCAAGGCGAATATTGCATCAACAAATGGACTCCTTTCCAGACCAGTGTGTCACAGCTCTCCCTCGCTGTGTACCTCGTGGGTCACGTCAGCTAGGCTTCCTCCCACTATGGCCATCACACACTTGACTTTGGGTCATACTGTTTGGTGGGACATGGTAGACTTAAAGAAATAATCTAGACAAAAGTCCCACACCAGTTTTCCATGACTTTCTTTAAAGGATAAGTTCATATTTTTTCAACCAAATCTCTATGTTTGATGTAAATGGCATGTTATAGAAGAGTCCAGACATGTTTTTGGCGATTTCACTGGGTTTTGAGAAACTTACTTATGCTCATTCTGCAGTGTAGTATATTCCATTGTGTTGGACTCGAGCAATACTTCCCTGTGTAGCCAGCACATGCACACACGGTAAAGTATCACTCGAGTCCAACAAAATGGAATAGAACATTGTGGAAAAAGTTTAGAATCACACAATGTCACGTGTAAAACATCTAAAGACCTGCATCACTATACTGAGAGCGTTGCCGTTTCTAAAGCGACGTATTTGGGTGTTATTGGAGCTTTTGTTCATGTTTTAGCCGTGCCCTGGTAGTGCAGAATGAGCATGAGGGACTATATCGCTGGTTGGGGTAAGTTTCTCAAAACCAAGTGACTCCTCTATAACATGCTATTTACATAACACATTTAGATGTGGTTGAAAAATATGAACTTTACCTTTTAAGAATTGATAAATGAGGAACAGTAGAATGACAGTGGTATTGCTCTGTTGCGTTTCCCAGGAAAGGTGTTCCTGGACTTTAAGGTAGAGCTCGAGGAGGTGTACAAGATCTACTGTCAGAACCACGACGACGCCATCTCTCTCCTGGAAATGTACGAGAAGGACGAGAGCATCCAGAGGCACGTGCTGGAGTGCCTGGAGAAACTCAGGTGACTACACACAAACCAAACAGAGAAGATGTATAGCCTGAGAGAGAGACCACAGTCCCGTCCAGAAGCCCATACCACCATGGGCAGATCTGAAACAATTAGATAAGTGTAAGCAATGTGGCTCAAATTCCACCTGAGGGAAATTTAGAGGTACTACCACATTGCTTGAACCAATCCAACTATTTCAGATCTACATACGTGTCTAAGGGGTAGAAGTTAGTGTTTTTTGGGACAAGGCCAATAAGTGCTATCAGGTCAATTCCATTTTAATGCAATGCATTTGTGAGATAAATAGTTATTATTAAGGTTTTAAAAGTACAATTTTCAATTAAGGAATATTTTATTTTATTTTATTTTATTGTAATTTCAGTTAACTTCCTGATTTCACCGGAATGAATGACATTGACTCCGACCCTGCTCTCAACAATGTATAGTGCCTTCTTTTTTCCGTCTCCTCTCTTTCAAAATGCTGGATGCCACCAGTATTTTTCCCCCTACATGTACCCAGTCATTTCACATCGATGTAGATGAAGAAAAGGAGACGAGGAAGACACTTCAGATTGCTGAGATATACCCCACGGTTGCGTCACAATTCTCTTACGTAACCTCAACCCATCCTTTCATTGCTTTGGATTGAAACCTGTTTTTTTTAGTTTACCAGCAACCGTGAATGAAAGGACACAAGGAAAGGGAGTTATATTCAAAAGAGAATTGGGACATACTAAAACAAAGCATTGTTTCATGAGACGTTTTACTATTTTGACTTGCATGTGAATTGATAGAGAAACCTTACTCACCCTTCTGCAATGAGTGGCGTGTTTGTGTGTGAGCTTGTCTACTTGTGACATCAACATCTAGAAAAAAATTATACATTGACCATATGGATGCACCATGTTGTTGAAAATGGATTGTAATGGAAACCGTATTGTTGTCATAGAAATCTCACCTCATTGAGGATGAGAGATGGAATACTTTGTACTGGGTTTTTAGACTGTTGGAATAGTATAGCCTGATCACATTCTCTTTGTCCTGGGTTTTTAGACTTATGGAATAGTATAGCCTGATCACATTCTCTTTGTACTGGGTTTTTAGACTTATGGAATAGTATAGCCTGATCACATCCTCTTTGTACTGGGTTTTTAGACTTATGAAATAGTATAGCCTGATCACATTCTCTTTGTACTGGGTTTTTAGACTTATGGAATAGTATAGCCTGATCACATCCTCTTTGTACTGGGTTTTTAGACTTATGAAATAGTATAGCCTGATCACATCCTCTTTGTACTGGGTTTTTAGACTTATGGAATAGTATAGCCTGATCACATCCTCTTTGTACTGGGTTTTTAGACTTATGAAATAGTATAGCCTGATCACATCCTCTTTGTACTGGGTTTTCAGACTTATGGAATAGTATAGCCTGATCACATCCTCTTTGTACTGGGTTTTTAGACTTATGAAATAGTATAGCCTGATCACATCCTCTTTGTACTGGGTTTTCAGACTTATGGAATAGTATAGCCTGATCACATTCTCTTTGTACTGGGTTTTTAGACTTATGGAATAGTATAGCCTGATCACATCCTCTTTGTACTGGGTTTTTAGACTTATGAAATAGTATAGCCTGATCACATCCTCTTTGTACTGGGTTTTCAGACTTATGAAATAGTATAGCCTGATCACATTCTCTTTGTACTGGGTTTTTAGACTTATGAAATAGTATAGCCTGATCACATCCTCTTTGTACTGGGTTTTCAGACTTATGAAATAGTATAGCCTGATCACATCCTCTTTGTACTGGGTTTTTAGACTTATGGAATAGTATAGCCTGATCACATCCTCTTTGTACTGGGTTTTCAGACTTATGAAATAGTATAGCCTGATCACATCCTCTTTGTACTGGGTTTTTAGACTTATGAAATAGTATAGCCTGATCACATTCTCTTTGTACTGGGTTTTTAGACTTATGGAATAGTATAGCCTGATCACATCCTCTTTGTACTGGGTTTTTAGACTTATGAAATAGTATAGCCTGATCACATCCTCTTTGTACTGGGTTTTTAGACTTATGGAATAGTATAGCCTGATCACATCCTCTTTGTACTGGGTTTTTAGACTTATGAAATAGTATAGCCTGATCACATCCTCTTTGTACTGGGTTTTCAGACTTATGGAATAGTATAGCCTGATCACATCCTCTTTGTACTGGGTTTTTAGACTTATGAAATAGTATAGCCTGATCACATCCTCTTTGTACTGGGTTTTCAGACTTATGGAATAGTATAGCCTGATCACATTCTCTTTGTACTGGGTTTTTAGACTTATGGAATAGTATAGCCTGATCACATCCTCTTTGTACTGGGTTTTTAGACTTATGAAATAGTATAGCCTGATCACATTCTCTTTGTACTGGGTTTTTAGACTTATGAAATAGTATAGCCTGATCACATTCTCTTTGTACTGGGTTTTTAGACTTATGAAATAGTATAGCCTGATCACATTCTCTTTGTACTGGGTTTTTAGACTTATAAAATAGTATAGCCTGATCACATTCTCTTTGTACTGGGTTTTTAGACTTATGAAATAGTATAGCCTGATCACATCCTCTTTGTACTGGGTTTTTAGACTTATGAAATAGTATAGCCTGATCACATTCTCTTTGTACTGGGTTTTTAGACTTATGAAATAGTATAGCCTGATCACATCCTCTTTGTACTGGGTTTTTAGACTTATGAAATAGTATAGCCTGATCACATTCTCTTTGTACTGGGTTTTTAGACTTATGAAATAGTATAGCCTGATCACATCCTCTTTGTCCTGGGTTTTTAGACTTATGAAATAGTATAGCCTGATCACATCCTCTTTGTACTGGGTTTTTAGACTTATGAAATAGTATAGCCTGATCACATCCTCTTTGTACTGGGTTTTTAGACTTATGAAATAGTATAGCCTGATCACATTCTCTTTGTACTGGGTTTTCAGACTTATGGAATAGTATAGCCTGATCACATCCTCTTTGTACTGGGTTTTTAGACTTATGGAATAGTATAGCCTGATCACATTCTCTTTGTACTGGGTTTTTAGACTTATGAAATAGTATAGCCTGATCACATCCTCTTTGTACTGGGTTTTTAGACTTATGGAATAGTATAGCCTGATCACATTCTCCCCAATAGACTCATCTTGAATTTAATTCCACTGCTCTATTGTCTGAAACTGCTGGTGTCAAAAAGAGGTCCGTTGTACAAAACAAATTAATCGGCGATTCGATCGTCTCGAACCAATCAGAGTATCAAAGCCAATGACGTGATTCATGATTCACGAAGGCCGGATCTGGCCCACCCATCGGTTCCTGAGAACAATTAGAATGGTCATAATGTGTTGGCGTTCTACAACATTCTGCCTTCTGCTGGGGAGGAAAGCAAATCCAGACTCATTGTGGAGAAGAAACGCTAGTGGGCGTGGCGTTTGGTCAGAGCGATATGGATATGGATTAAGCCACTAAATATATTCCCGAACCGTCTTCTAGTTTTTCTTCTGTTGTGGTCCCATATTTGCATAACGCTAGATAGAGGGTTACAAGCAAATCAGTGTTTTAGTCTGACTCGAGTCCCGATATTCGTGACTTGGACTCAACCATTGGTGACTTGGACTTGGACTCGCCTTCTCGTAACTTGTATTTTGCACTTAGACTGGATAGGCTATGAACAGAATAGTAACAGCACTAGGTACGCAGCGCAGCGCAGTCTGGTGAGCTGTGGGGGAAGCAAGCGATAAATGTGGGCAGACAGGCAGGCTCTGCTCTGCTCTGGCTCCTCCTCCGATCATACTCATTGAACAAGCGACTCTTGCTTCCCCGTAACCAGTCACCAGCCTACTATTTAGCTATGCTTTGCCTGGTTAAGAAACACAAAGCTGCTTTACAAAATTAAAAACAGTACTATTGAGTTGAATAGTAAAACAACCGTCTAGCTATGTTGTGTCTCTCCCACTTGAGTATAGTTTATATAGTCTCGCTCTACCCTCCCACTTTCACCCCTGCTTCCCAATTTCTGACAATTCGACCCCTTCAGTTTACACTCTGCAATAAAAACCTACTCAAATATCAGTGGGCGTTTTACAAAAAAACTGCTGAATGTCTGTTACAATAATTGCAAATATCAGACTCTAGCCAAATTGACAGGAGCAATAGCCAATTCCGTCTGGAGACCATGCATTCACTACTGAACTTAATATTTATATAAAATATGTGTGTGAGCCTGTGTATGAAGGACTTATTATTGCATATTGCAAGCGATGATGACCATTGGGCAATCGGAGGAAAAACGTTGCATATCTTTAATGTAGCTAGATTCTCGCCTCTATTGATTGAGCTCGGATTTGGTCATGGTAGAAGAAATCTGCCTAGCAACTAGTAATGCCTTGTTTTAAATGAATCTGAGTAGAGTGGAGCTACTTTGCCATGCTTCCATACTTTGAACTCATCTCGAGCATAGGCATTGAGATCATGTGGCTTTATACCACACACGCACACTCACGCACAAACACTATGTATGAGTAGTCCAGTGAATGGGATGTCCTTCCTGTCCCAGTACATTTTAATCATGTGGAGTTTGAAGAATGTGCCCTGCCTAGTTTCACCTCTCCAGTCTTGTTTCACCCAGTCTTTCAGCAGAGACTAGGGCTAACACCGTTTTGTTTATCCACTAGTGTGCTGGTGTGGGCTTTGTTTTGAAGCAAAGATACCATGATTCATTTAACAAGAAGGGCCTGGGCAACGCCGTCCTGTGTTCAACTTGGCTCAACTTTCTTCACAATTGCCTAGAATACATGTCGTAAGTAAGCTTGACGTACAAGTACACACCCTGAAAAGAGGGCCTTACCTAGGGCTGTGACCGTATTACCACCAAACCGGCAGTCATGAGTCATGGCCGCAGTCAAATTCCATGTGACCGCTGAGTCATGTTAATCTCCTTTTATGCACTCTGCGTTGATAGTGCCTGACCATCAGGTGGCGAATGGCCTCGTACTCGGGGCTCTATCGTCCCTCTAACCACTCTGCCATCAAAGCAAATGCAGTCAAAAATCACATCAAACACTTATCATCAAAACAGTATCATGCTTTTAAAACTCACTATTAGGCTACATTTTTTGACCTCACTAACCTCGTTTCTATCCCACCATTTTATGCGGATGGATTACCTGATGCATCAAAAAAGTCACGACCGGGCTAATGGAAACATGACATTTTATCAATTGTCCCGGCAGACAATTTTTTTTATTCAACATGGTAGGATCTTTTTGTGTCTGTAACATTAATTATGTGAGAAATGGTGACGGAAACGCCTTAATATTGATATAATAACCATCATATCGAAGTAAACTTGGAGTCACACAATGATATGTTGTGTGGTCCTCTCACTACGACTCGGTAAACCATACAATTTATTAGGCTACAGATGAAATAAGTTCTGATGAACTTCACAGGGCGGTGAAAGTACACGGTGATGAGCTTGATGCTCCTTTCCAATACATATCGAGGGTCTTATTGTGGTGACATGAGGATCGATGGTTGGCTGCCTTTTGACAAATATAAATCATATCGCTCTTTTGTCCATAATAATCTCATCATGTAGGTAGGTTACCTGCACTGTATTTGCGAGCTGTTGGCTCGCGCGCATGTGCCAAGACCAGAGTGGGCACAATTGCTATATAACGCTATATAACAGTTTTTGTGACAAAAACACCAATAAAGTTGAAAATGCTATGGAAACCCATTTAACTTGTACTGTATTTTTCATTCGGTACATGGGAATTTAACAGTAAAAGTCATTTTCATGTGCACAATGTCAACACGCACAGGCTTTTATCCACAAAAAGTAAGTTTGATGGAAGCATCTCTGGAGAGAAAATGTGCATATTGTTTTATGCAAAAAAAATATATATTAGCATGAAAATCTGTCGCAAATTAGATCGAAATCTAGCTACTGTGATGATCAATATGAAGAAAGAAGTTCAAGAATAGGTTGAAACTGAGTGGAAAACATGGTCGTTGTGGATGCTGATTCTAAGCCAAACACAACTAAATGGACAGCGCTTCAAAGGTAGTTCGGTAACACGTTTTACTTGACACCCAGCGGCATAACACATTATGACACGGTCATAATGTCGTGGAAATTCTTACACAGGGACACTCAAAGTCAATCTTAAATGAATCATTCTTTATTTGTTAGCGCGCTTGTTGGTTGGAAAAGTTCCAACCAACTCAGTGCACCATAGTACACACGTCAATCAGGAGCTCTCCCTGGGCAGACCCAGCAGTTGTCTTGTATACGGCTATACACAGACAAGTTATATTTGCATGATTTAGCATAATTCATTGATCATTACCGTTTTGTTTCATTCATGACCAATACCTCACGAGGCTTCTTCTCTCTAAGCTGAGACCTTGACTGAGCTCTTTCGTTCGTTCTCAAAACAAGGTCTGGGCGTACTGCCAAATTGCAGCTACTGATAGTGAGGATTTGTACAGTCAGCCACTTGCATGAACACATAAATTAGTTATAAAGAAAAGCACAAACATAAATAATCCATTACATTAACCATGTCATATGTCATAACAGTTTAAATAACTTGTCATAACCTGTTATAAAATGGACATGACACTGTCATGACACATATTTAGACCTGTTTATGACAACTACATAAGAGTGTCAAAACACACAAAACCTAGCACATAAGGTAAAACATTCCATTACACTATAGCCTACGTGTCAACAGTATGTTTTGAAATTGAAATTGACCATATTAAATTATTATTGTTATTGCGGACACATTGATGTCAGACATGCACCTGCCCAAATGCTATGTTGCTGATGACTGGGATGAATGCAGGAGAAGTATTAAGGAGCTCCCACTTTTTGATTGATGACTGATTTGTGCGTGTGCGCGCACGTACGTGCACAGGCACACGTGAGTGTCCGTGGATACAGAAGAGTAACATGTCATATATTGCTTGTCTAAATAGCTTTATAGGGCCCCAGGAAGGGTTTAAGAACAAATTCTTATTTACAATGACGGCCTACCCCGGCCAAACCGTAACGGCGCTGGGCCAATTGTGTGCGGCCCTATGGGGCTCCCAATCACGGCCAGTTGTGATACGGCCTGAAATTGAACCAGGGTCTGTAGTGACGCCTAGCACTGAGATGCAGTGCCTTAGACCGCAGTGCAACTCAGGTGTACTACAACTTGTGCTACGACAACAGCCGTTGCTATAGCATTGGACAGTTTATTAACTCTAACTTGGATTCATGGATTTCTGCAGTTGAACTACGCCCTTTAAAGCTCTTTAAAATTAGCACTCCAGGGTGAAGTTTCCTCTAGGTACAGATCTAGGAACAGCTTTCCTTCCCCCAATCCTAACCTTAACCATTGGTGTGGGAAATTGAAAACTGACCCAAGATCAGCATGTAGGGGCAACTTTACCCTAAATCCAAACTTGGCACTACCGTATATGTTACAAGGGTATGCAAGGCTAGATTAGAAAAGTGTATCCTCTCATAATTGAGTGTAGCATCGAAATTGACATTGACTTACATTTAATGTAGTGTATTTTGTTCAAGATTTAAGTGGATTCGACAAACTGCAGGTTGTATGACCTCTGTACGGTTTACTGCTCTGCTTCCTAAGGTTGTTTGTGTGATCCTCCCAAAGCCTGGAATGTAGCTGTGGTCCTAGAGATGAACAATACCAACGTTCCTATCACAGCTTAGTGCTAATAAACTGTGAACTGCTAGACAATAGCGGTGACTCTCTGTTAGGGAAACACCTGTTTACTGGACAGACAGGTATAATGTCAAAGACCCAGGCCATATGCTCTTTAGCCAAGCTTTATAATGTCTACTGTATGTGTTCTTGTCTCACTCTCCCTCTCCCCATCCCTCTGCTTCTCCCACCCTCTTCCCCATCCCAGGGCGGTGTATCGCGACTGGTAAGTCTCCCTAAAGAGTGTTGCTATGATATCTGCATGAGAAACCGCCGGACTGCATGACTGTGGCTCACTAACCCCATAATAAGCTTTGTGTTTTCTCCTTTAATAGTTTTAAAGCTGGTTTGTGTGTGCTGAAAATCTTTATATTACTTAGATGCACTTGATTTAAAGTGCCTTCAGAAAGTATTCATACAGCCTTGTTACAGCCTGAATTCAAAATGGAATAAATATATATTTTTCCTCACCCATCTACACACAATACTCCATAATGAAAGTCAAAACATGTTTTTATAAATGTTTTCAAATGTATAGAAAATTAAATACAGATATATAATTTACATAAGTATTCACACCCCTGAGTCAATGCTTTGTAGATGCAACTTTGGCGGCGATTACAGCTTTGAGTCATCTTGGGTATGTCTGGATCAGCTTTGCACATTTTGATTTGGGGATTTTCTCCCGTTCTTCCTCAAACTCTGTTAAGCTAGATGGGGAGTGGTGGTGAACAGCAATCTTCAAGTCTTTCCACAGATTTTCATTGGGATTCAAGTCTGGGCTTTGGCTGGGCCACTCAAGGAATTTCACATTCTTGTTATGAAGCCATTCCAGGGTTGCTTTGGTTGTATGCTTGGGGTCATTGTCCAGTTGGAACGTAAATCTTCGCCCCCAGTCTAAGGTGGTTTGCACTCTGAAGCAGGTTATCATCTGTCACCACCATGCTTCACGGTAGGGATTGTGTTAGACGGTTAATGAGCTGTGCCTGGTTTTCTCCAGACATAGCGCTTTGCTTTCTGGCCAAAGAGTACATTTTTTGTCTCATCAGAACACAGAATCTTTTATCCTTCTGGCAGGTTCTCCCACTTCTACCAATGAACTCTGTATTTCTGTCAGAGTGTGTTCTTGGTCACCTCCCTGACCAAGGTCCTTGTTGCTCAGTTTGGTTGGACGCTAGGCAGAATCTGGGAAGTTCCATATTTTTTCCATTTCCCAATGATGGAGACCAATCTGCTCGTGGAAACTTTCAACACTCTAGAAATTGTTTTATACCCTTCCCCAGATATATGCCTCCTCACAATTCTATCTCGGAGATCTACGGACAGTTCCGTGGACTTCATGGTATAGGTTCTGCTCTGACATGCACTGTGAACTGTGGGACCTTATATCGACAGGTTATTTTTTTCCTAAATCATGTCCAAACAATTGAATTGGCCACAGGTGGACCCCAATCAAGTTGTAGTGACATCTCAAGGATGATCCAAGAAAATGGGGATGCACCTGAGCTCAATTCATAACAAAGGGTTGTGAATACTTATATAAATGAGATATTTCTGTATTTCATTTTCAATTTTTTTTTTTTTACTTTGTCATTATTGGGTATTGTGTGTGAGAAAGAAATACATGAAATACATTTTAATTCAGGCTGTAACATAGAAAAATGTGGAATAAGTTGAGGGGTATTAATGCTTTCTGAAGGCACTTGTAGCTTTCCAGGGGGGCAGGGTTTGCAAATATGAGACTATTCCATTAGTTCCATTGTATCGGGGGAGTTAAATCAAGCACACCCTTAAGTATTTGAGAGAAAGCAAATACTATTTTGGCACAAGTCTGGAGCTCACACAATGTGCTGCTGGGTTTTATGCTCTGTGTGTGTATGTGCATCTGTGTTTACTGTCGTGACTGCCTTTGGTAAAGTGAAATGTTGATTCTGTTTTGTGGGTCCAGTTTTCTAAGGGCCGACAAAGATTGTTGTTAGTGACTGAACAGACGTAATGCTATCTAGTGGAGTACAGCAGTAATCCCTTCACCATTTACGTATTGACAATATTTTATTAACTGAAATCATCTACTTTAACATATTCATCAGAAAATTGCTTTCGAAGCTAATAATTTAACATTCACAATATCCAGATCTTCATTTGCTTTGCTGTAATTTGCTTTACATATTGTATCTTACCTATAGATTAAATATAAATCATTGAATCCTGTGTCAGGTTGCCTAAGTAGCGTTTTCTCTTGGAATACATTCAAACTAAGCCAATAAATGTGGATGTTATATATTTACTGGACACTCCATTTCCACATGAGTGTCATCATAAAAATATGTGCACTTTTGATGATAATGATTGTATATTGAATGGCCAGCACGTTCCTTCATTCACTATATATACAAAAGTATGTGGACACCGCTACAAATTAGCGGATTTGGCTATTTCAGCCACACTCGTTTCTGACCGGTGTGTAAAATCGAGCACACAGCCATGCAATTTCCATAGACAAACATTGGCAGTAGCCTTACTGAAGAACTCATTGACTTTCAACATAGCACAGTCATAGGATGCCACCTTTCCAACAAGCCCTGCTAGAGCTGCCCCGGTCAACTGTAAGGGCTGTTATTGTGGAGTGGAAATGTCTAGGAGCAACAATGGCTTAGCCGTGAAATTGTAGGCCACACAAGCTCATAGAACGGGACCGCCGGGTGCTGAAGCACCAAAAAAATGGTTGCAACAATACCATTACTACCACTACCGCTTGGTTGCAACACTACCGAGTTTCAAACGGCCTCTGGAAGCAACGTCAGCACAACAACTGTTTGTTGGAGCGCCATGAAATGGGTTTCCATGGCCGAGCAGCCTCTCACAAGCCTTAGATCACTGTGCGCAATGCCAAGCGTCAGCTGGAGTGGTGTAAAGCTCGCCGCCATTGGACTCTGGAGCAGTGGAAATGCGTTCTCTGGAGTGATGAATTACACTTCACCATCTGGCAGTCCGACAGATGAATCTTGGTTTGGCAGATGCCAGGAGGCACTACCTGTACCAATGCATAGTGCCAACTGTAAAGTTTGGTGGAGGAGGAATAACGGTCTGGGGCTGTTTTTCATGGTTTAGGCCCCTTAGTTCCAGTGAAGGGAAATCTAAATGCTACAGCAAACAATGACATTCTAGCGATTCTGTGCTTCCAACTTTGTGGCAACAATTTGGGGGAGGCCCTTTCCTGTTTCAGCATGACAATGCCCCCGTGCACAAAGCGGTTTGCTGAGATTGGTGTGGAAGAACTTGACTGGCTTGCACAGAGCCCTGACTTCAACCCCGTCGAACACCTTTGGGATGAATTGGAACGCAGACTGTGAGCCAGGTCTGATCACCCAACATCAGTACCCGACCTCACTTATGCTCTTGTGGCTGAATGGAAGGAAATCCCCACAGCAATTTTCCAACATCTAGTGGAAAGCCTTCCCAGAAGAGTAGAGGCTGTTTAAGCAGCAAATGGGGGACCAACCCCATAATAATGTCCATGTTTTTGGAATGAGATGTTCGACATGCAGGTGTCGACATACTTTTGGTCATATAGTGTATGTAGGGCCCTATAAAATCTGTGATGTCGAGAACGTGGAAGGAATCATGAAATCTCGACATTAAAAAGGAATTCAACAATATTCAAAAATGTATTGAACTTAGAAGGGAATCAACTAAATGTATTGAACATGTATTAATTTGCAGAATGCATCAGTGATTCGTATTTCCTGCAACTTTCTGAAGAGGCAACGAGAATTCCCCCTGTCTGTGTATGTGCGGTGCATCTACCACTTTGTGTAGCATTTAGCGATGATGTTAATCAGAAGTCTTCTGGTAGATGGAAAGGCTTTCCCAAAAACCTTGTCAATTAAATGTTAACTACCCTGAACAAAAATATAAATGCAACATGTAAAGTGTTGCTCCCATGTTTCATGAGCTGAAATAAAAGATCCCTGAAATTTTCCATATGCACAAAAAGCATATTTATCTCATATTTTGTGCACATATTTGTTTACGTCCCTGTTAGTGAGCACCCTAAAATGGCCACCCTAAAATGTGCAGTTTTGTCACACAACAGAATGCCACAGATGTCTCAAGTTTTGAGGGGGCGTGCAATTGGCATGCTGACAGCAGGAATGTCCACCAGACATGTTGCCAGAAAATTGAATGTTAATTTCTCTACCATAAGCCGCCTCCAACGTCGTTTTAGAGAATTTGTCTGTACATCTAACTGGCCTCACAACCACACACCACGTATGTGTATGGGGTCATGTGGGTGTATGGTTTGCTGATGTCAACGTTGTGAACAGAGTGCCCCATGGTGGCGGTGGGGTTATGGTTTGGGCAGGCTCAAGCTATGGACACCGAAAACAATTCATTTTATCAATGGCAATTTGAATGCACAGAGATACCGTGACGAGATCCTGAGGCCCATTGTCGTGCCATTCATCCGCCACCATCACCTCATGTTTCAGCATGATAATGCACTGCCCCATGTTGCAAGGATCTGCACTCAATTCCTGGAAGCTGAAAATGCTCCAGTTCTTCCATGGCCTGCATACTCACCAGACATGTCACAAAATGAGTTCCCGCCAATGTCCAGTAACTTCTCACCCCTCTTCAATGGCTGTGTGACAACATTCCACAGGCAACAATCACTGCATGAAGCTAATGGTGGTCACGCCAGATACTGACTGGTTTTCTGATCCACGCCCATAATTTTTTATTTTTAAAGGTACCTGTGACCAACAGATGCATATATCTGTATTCCCAGTCATGTGAAATCCATAGATTAGGGCCTAATTAATTGATTTAAATTGACGGATTTCCTTATATGAACTGTAACTCAGAAAAATCTTTCAAATTGTTGCATGTTGCGTTTATTTTTTTCAGTATACGAAGTAGCCTATTCTTACCTGGCAGAATGATACCCACTGGATTGATCCAAATAATCATGGTATTTGTTTTGCAAACTCTACCATCAAATGACTCTAAACTCTACAAAAACACAGCTAAACAAAATCTTGCTAGGAATGAAGGGGTAATCCAGACCTCAGAAGTGTTCTGCTGGTGTGGTTTGTTCTGGACTTAGAACATCGCATTTAGGTTTTTTTTCTATTAAAAAAAGTGAATTTGAGAGGGGAAAATGGAAACCTGGAAAATCATTAAGGAGAAAACTGAATTTGGGGAAAAAATGTAAATTATTTTATAGGGCCCTACGCCTGTAACTGCGCTTGTAACTGGATCAATGGCACAAATGTGAGCGTGTGTTCAGTGTCATTGATGAAGGGCAGTGGTCACCAACCTTTTCTCAGTCAAGATCACTTCCGGAGTCAAAATGCAAGCCGAGATCTACCACGCAGATTTTTTTTATCTATAGGCCCAATACGTTATCACTGCATATTGGCTGTGCTTGAATTGCCCTGCCAATGTTGTTCTTTTCAGACCATTTTGAAATTATATATTTTTTTAAAGTTAGGTATATGATCACACTGGTAATATAAATGTTTTTGTATTACTTGTGAGGCACAGATGAGTGAGCATAATGATTTCCTTTTTTTCTGGATTGATGGCCTGCATCTAAGGGTCAGACTGAGGAGAGGGAGGGAGCAGCGGCGAGGCTACCTCGAGAGAAGGGGAAACAGTCTTCCAGCTGAAAACAAAACTCTAGTCGCACTGCATTATTTCTGCCTCACGCACCAATTCATGTTGTTAGCTACCCGTATGAACAGAAATATTCCTTGATATAAAAAAAGGCACAATCCGCAATCTAATAACAATGCAAGCTTGCAGATGCAGTGCTGTGTGGAAGTAGGTAGAAAGTGCATTTTATGGCTTATAAGTGTTGACAGTGCTGAATAACAACTTAAACATAACATAAAGACAGCAGCTTTTCGCTGTATTCGTGGAGTCTCTCTCTCTAGTCATGATTTTAAACGTTTTGAAACCTCACAGTATCGACTTTGCTGTGCATTCGAGTCTTCTTTTTAGTCAATTGTTCAAGGAAACGGTAATCTGAGCTATCTGATTGGCCAGTGTTAGGCCTATATTGTAGGTGCACTTGATTTGCTCTCTAGGCCTACCGGGTATCGTTGGGTTTTTTACATAAATGTTTGGTTGATTGACTAGGAATACCTTGGAAATCGACCGGTTGGTGACCACTGATGTAGGGCATCACTTGGCGAGGGACGTGTCAAGTGATGTCAGAGTTGGTGGGTGTAGCCAGCTTGGTTTGTGGTTGTGTCCCTTCCCCAAGTGACTGGTGGGTGTAGCCAGCTTGGTTTGTGGTTGTGTCCCTTCCCCAAGTGACTGGTGGGTGTAGCCAGCTTGGTTTGTGGTTGTGTCCCTTCCCCAAGTGACTGGTGGGTGTAGCCAGCTTGGTTTGTGGTTGTGTCCCTTCCCCAAGTGACTGGTGGGTGTAGCCAGCTTGGTTTGTGGTTGTGTCCCTTCCCCAAGTGACTGGTGGGTGTTCCAAAGCATCTCTTGCTCACATTCTAATTCTCTCTCTGTTTTGAATTTCAATCCTGTCCTTTCCCATTTCTCCTCACTCCTCCTTTACCTTCAAACTCTCTCTCTGTATTTCTCCATCCCCAATCCCCACCACCTTTCTCTCTTTCCTTCTCACAATCTCCTTCCTATTACCCCCCCCCCCCCCCCCACCTCAGGGGGAAGACCAACTACATCAACCTGGGCTCATTCCTGATCAAGCCGGTGCAGAGGGTGATGCGGTACCCACTGCTACTAATGGAGTTGCTGAGTGCCACGCCCGAGTCTCACCACGACAGGCCCCTACTGGCCCAGGCACTGCTGTCCATCAAAGAGATCAATGTCAACATCAATGAATACAAGAGGAGGAAGGACCTGGGTATGAGCAAAAGCCTGCACACGCTTAGTCCCCTTCCAAAACTGAAGTTGGAGACCCTTGCTTTAGTTTACTAGTGTATTTAGCAACGGTTTTTAACTCATGTGTCCCCCTCCTGTCCACAGTGCTCAAGTACAGGAAAGGGGACGAGGACACCCTCATTGACAAGATCTCCAAGCTGAGCATGCACTCCATCATTAAGAAGTCCAACCGCGTGAGCAGCCACCTCAAACATCTCACCGGGATCTCCCCCCAGGTATGGCTACAGGTTGACCAAAGGTGACCTCCATGGTCACAGTACATTTGTCCATGACTACATTGATTGAGTGTAAAAATAGAAGTGGCGCGTAAGTCTCACCATGTCTGTCACATACATCTTTAAACACCTCTAAACTAGCAGCAGTCTTCCCTTCCCGTTGCACTCCTATTTGAATTCGGACTGGTGGTGAAATCTGTTGTTGCTGTTGGTTCTCCACCTCCTTCTCTTCAGATCAAAGATGAGGTGTTTGATGAGGCAGAGAAGAGGTTCCGACTCCAGGAGAGACTCATCAAGTCCTTCATCAGGGACATCTCTCTGTACCTGCAGCATATTCGGGTAAATAGTCATATCCTACTACATACAGTCACACTAGAGTATGTAGAATCACACTTCAAATTCATTTATTCACGTACAAGTGAATTGGTCATTGAAATACAAGCATTCAGAATTAATTCAAGCAGAAGACTGGGCTCCCGAGTGGCGCAGTGCTCTAAGGCACTGCGTCATAGCAACGGCTGTTGTCGTAGCACAAGTTGTAGTACACCTGAGTTGCACAGCGGTCGAAATCACTGCGTCATAGCAACGGCTGTTGTCGTAGCACAAGTTGTAGTACACCTGAGTTGCACAGCGGTCTAAGGCACTGCATCTCAGTGCAAGAGGCGTCACTAAGGTCCCTGGTTCGAATCCAGGCTGTATCACATCCGGCCGTGATTGGGAGTCCCATAGGGCGGTGCACAATTGACCCAGCGTCGTCCGGGTTTGGCCTGGATTGGCCGTCATTGTAAATAAGAATTTGTTCTTAACTGACGTGCCTAATTAAATAAAGGTTAAGTAAATAAATAAAAAAATATGTGCATGTCAAAAAGCACATATAATGAATGGTATGCACTATTGCTAATGTTCAATCACTATCAGCGATACCCAGCTAGACTGTTTCTACTGCACTGTAAACTTGCTCCAAAATCGACTTTTGACCAGGGTTTTCTTCCTTCGGGCATACAACCGAAAACAATTTTAAAAAGTCCCTTTTTGCCTCAGTCCATTTTCTTCCATTTGGTGCCTAATGAACACGACCCAGATCAATCACTCTTCTTCTATCATGTCATTGGCTGGCCCATGTGTTGACTGGCGTGTGTGTTGTCCAATAGGAATCGGCCTCAGTGAAGGTGCTGGCTGCTATCAGTTTCTGTGACATCTACACAGACCGGAGCCAGCTGGATCCTGAACAATTCCAGAGAGCCCACCGTTCCATTAGTGACCAGCAGTTCCCCCACTTTGTGAGTGTTGACATCCAATTTTGTTCTAATCATAAGACCGTTATGAAGCATGTCCCAATATAGAAAACAAACTAAAAGGTTCTTCCCTTTCCCGTTTGTGTGGTGTGTGTGTGTGTGTGTGTGTGTGTGTACGCGTGCGTGTATGTGTGTAAGCAGAAGGAGCGAGCGGAAGCCTTGGTCATCTTCCCTCTCACCCAGCTTCTGCTCATGTTTGCCGGGCCCCACAAGCTCATTCAGAAGCGCTTTGACAAGCTGCTGGACTACGACAACTGCAAGGAGCGCGCTGAGCGCCTCAAAGACCGCCGCGTCCAGGAGGAGCTGCAAGCGGCACGCAACAACTACGAGGCGCTCAATGCCCAGCTGTTGGACGAGCTGCCCAAGTTTCATCGTGCCGCTGAAGACCTGTTTACTGGCTGTGTGAGAGCCTTTGCACAGGCCCAGAGAGATTTTACCAAGCTAACGCTCGGCCAGCTGCAGCCTTTGCTACAGGTAAGTGTGTGTGTGTGTGTGTGTGTGTGTGTGTGTGTGTGTGTGTGTGTGTGTGTGTGTGTGTGTGTGTGTGTGTGTGTGTGTGTGTGTGTGTGTGTGTGTGTGTGTGTGTGTGTGTGTGTGTGTGTGTGTGTGTGTGTGTGTGTGTGTGTGTGTGTGTGTGTGTGCGCGCGCGCTAGAGGGTGACATTATGTTGGGACCTGAACCCTGCATGTCATATGGGGATTATTCCAAATCAAATTCAGGACAGGACATGTTGGACACCACAGGCATGGACAATACAGGAACTATTGAGAACTGCGACATACAATATATATTTTTTGTATTCTTGATATTCAGAATTCAACTTTGGAATGCAGAGTGCTGGAGGTATTATAGTATCACATCTATGCATTATTGGCATAAATGATCTTGCTCCCAGCTGAGTGAATGGGATCTGCATTCATTTCTAGTTAATGTCTTACTGGCACACAAGGGTTACTGCTGGCTTTAGTAACTAGTGTCTATTGCTTTTTTCTCTCTCTTGTTTCTCTCTTGCTCCAGTTATCATGCATTGGGGGCAATGAGGGGAACCTGATATCATTGTTCCAAGAGGAGTATGGTAGAGTCCTCCAGCTTCTACAGCGCTTCAGCTTCTGCCAAGAGAGCCTGCCACCCTCCACACGCAAGCCTCTTGACAAGAAGACCCTGGAGAAACAGACCTCCAAGAAGCAGTTGCAGGGACCGGTGAGTGTTTCTGCTTACCTAGATGCCAGTTCCACCCACAAGACTAGTCGTATAATGATATACTAATGGTGTTGAATGTCTGTTTCTCTCTTCATATCTTAGCCTAACTACATCCTGCAGACAGATGAGCAGAGAGCGGGACTGTTGGCCCGGTATGGCCCGGAGAAACTCTTCCAGGCGGAAAGGAACTTTAACGCGGCCCAGGAGTTGGACGTGTCCATATTAGTGGGAGACGTTGTGGGCGTCATCAAACAGCAGGACCCCATGGGCAGCAACAACCGCTGGCTCATCGATAACGGGGGTAGGTATGGGGTGCTACACAAGAAGCAGAGCTATTGAGATGGACAATATTGGTTGGGAAATAATGGGGCTGTACGTACTCTACGAAATCATGTGGTAACAATAGATAGTTTTGCGTCCTTATTTGATTGTACGTGCTTGTTTCGATCCCAAAACCCTTGACTGCAGACTGTAAAATAAAGTGTAACTTGTTATTTTTGTTTACACTGAAGTTGGTTGGTGGTAGTAGAACTCATTGATTAGTGTCGTATTGTGTGAAAATTAATACGATCCTCCAAATCTTCATTGGCATGATTGCTGATCAGTGATTCATTCATATTTTTTCTCTCTGCAGCCTCCAAGGGCTTTGTGTACAGCTCCTTCCTGAAACCCTACAACCAACGCAGGAGCCAATCGGATGTCTCCATTGAGAGCCAGTCCTCCAATGAGTCAGGCTATGGTGGCTCATCCCCTGTGTTCTCCCGCCAGAACAGTAACAGCACGCTGACCTTCAACCAGGAAACGTCCGCCGTCAGCTTCTCCACTGCCCCTCACACAAGCCACTCCTCACCCCGCCTGAACCTTGACCTAACCCAGGACCCCACCCTCTCCCGCAGAACCCACCGAGACACTCCCTCGCCAAACCGCAATCCTGCAGACTCCCCCAGAAACCCCTCCAATCACCGGGACCTGTTGGACCCAGCACTCCGAAACTCCCCCAATCACAGAGACATTACAGACCCCACCTACCGACAGTCCTCTAATCACAGGGACTCGTTCGACTCAAGTAAAACAACACCAACCAATCACAAGGAGCTGTCTGACTCTTCGGAGACAGAATCTTGTTCTTCGCACAGAAACAACCGTTTGGGTCTTTCTCAGAGATCTGGCCCAACTGAGGCGGCCCTTGGCTCGTACCAACGGAATGGAGATGGTGGTGGTCAGAGGAGGTCCCCATACTCAAGGGATGAGTTCATTGAACCAGAGGCGGAGCCCAAACCTGAGCTCGAGTCAGAGCTCGATGGGCATCAGGTATGACTAGCCTACAATAGGACTGCGAAATAAAGTATGTTATTAGAGGAATGTATATAAAGAGTTTGTAGATAAATCAGTAATTTGATAAATGGTTATGTTGTGTATTTATTATGTTGGAATAGGTATTCAACTATTCCTCAAAAAATAATTGTTTGAAATCATCTTGAATGCAATATTATAATTTTACATTATTCCTTTGTTCAGACACTGTTAACAGAAGACAATCTAATCATTTTTTCATTCTAGATTTACTATGCCATCTACTCATTCACTGCCCGCTGTGCTAACGAGCTGAGCATCTCGGCCAATCAGCGTGTCCGCATCCTGGAGTTCGAGGACATGAACGGCAACAGCGAGTGGTGGCTCGGTGAGGCGGGGGGCAGGCGAGGCTACATCCCCTCCAACTATATTCGCAAGTCTGAGTACACCTGAAAAATTCCCCTGGGGGAAGGTGCCCCCTAACCCCCAAAGTCAGAGCCCCCACACTAGAATGAGCTCACCCCGTGATAGCAGACTGCTCTCCAGACTACAAACAACAACAAACATACAAACAAACACTTAAACAAATGACCAAACCATCAACAGGATATCTGGTGCCTTAATATTGAAGGGGATCTGTGGAGTTTTTTTGGGGGGGGGGGACTTTACCGTGCTGCTGATCCACTTCTTTGAAAGTTGTTAAATGACTATACTGTATTTATAGACTTTTTTTTCATTTTTGTTACTACTTGGGAGAGTCTCTTCTCTTTTCCCTCATATGCTGTGATACACTTGTGAGTTGCCCAGGCTCAGAACCAAACACACTGGGTCTATAGAGTTGGTTATATGTTAGATAACCTCATTGGGGAAGCTTATTGGGCTGTGAGTTAGGAATTTGAAGGGGTTTGGTTCAGACTTCAAAACTCAAATATCCTGAGGCATAAACTCAGACAACAGATCTCCAGTATAACATTTCAATTGTGTGTATGTAATTTAGAGCATTACCCTACAAAGTGAACAGTGAGATGAGGATGATAATGATTTTGTGCAGTATATAGTCTACTTGTGAGACACTGGGGCTACATTTCCAATTCTCTACCCTTCTCCCGAAGTGTGCGCCCATTCACTCCCCCTCATGGATTTAAAAGGATGGACTGGTGTGAGGAATATGTTGGTGGAAACTCCCCAGCTGTGCTTGCACCACTCCAATGCTTTTAAATGAATGGGGGGTGAACGAGTGCACACTTCTGGAGAAGGGTAGAGAATCGGAACCCAGCCCAGGTTAAAAACCGCCGGTATTGTGGGTATGAAGTGGCCTTGAGAAGCAGGTTGGGTTTAGAGCAGTGGAGGCTGCTGAGGGGAGGATGAATCATAATAATGTCTGGAACGGAGAAAATGGAATGGGATACCATTCCACCTATTCCACTTCAGCAATTACCACGAGCCAGTCCACCCCAATTAAGGGTGCCACCAACCCTCCTGTGGTTTAGAGCATTGAACACTAGTGTGGGTTGATCAAAAGGTAATATCTACTGTAAGTGTAGTTTCCAACCTAAAGCCCATAAAAAATGTAAATAATCACAAACATGCTCTTATTTAAATTGTAAAAATCAAAAGAACAAACAAGGATTGCAAGCACTCCTTTAAAATGATCTGTTTGTAGCTTGAATCTGAATGCAACGGTTCTGTAGCTCCATTCAACTGGGTTTGACAGAGTGTGTAAAAGCTGAGAGTGATGAAAGGTTTTCCTGTAGTGAGGGTGGGAGTTTAATCAATAGGGACAAAGACGATCTGGCTCCGATTGGTCTCTCGCTCTCCTCATACATATACGGTACCAGTCAAAAGTTTGGACACACCTACCTATTCAAGGGTTTTTCTTTATTTGACAATTTTCTACATTGTAGAATAATAGTGAATACATCAAAACTATGAAATAACACATATGGAATCATGTAGTAACCAAAAAAGTGTTAAATAAATCAAAATATATTTGTTATTTGAGATTCTTCAAAGTAGCCACCCTTTGCCTTAATGACAGCTTTGCACACTCTTGGTATTCTCTCAACCAGCTTCATGAGGTAGTCACCTGGAATGCATTTCAATTAACAGGTGTGCCTTGTTAAAAGTTAATTTGTGGAATTTGTTTCCTACTTAATGCGTTTGAGCCAATCAGTTGTGACAAGGTAGGGGGTGCTATACAGTAGATAGCCCTATTTGGTAAAAGACCAAGTCCATATTATGGCAAGAACAACTCAAATAAGCAAAGACAAACGACGGTCTATCATTGCTTTAAGACATGAAGGTCAGTCAATGCGGAAAATTGTGCAGTCGCAAAAACCATCAAGAGCTATGATGAAACTGGCTCTCATGAGGACCGCCACAGGAAAGCAAGACCCAGAGTTACCTCTGCTGCAGAGGATAAGTTCATTAGAGTTACCAGACTCAGAAATTGCAGCTCAAATAAATGCTTCAGAGTTCAAGTAACAGACACATCTCAACATCAACTGTTCAGAGGAGACTGCGTGAATCAGGCCTTCATGGTCGAATTGCTGCAAACAAACCACTACTAAAGGACACCAATAATAATAAGAGACTTGCTTGGGCCAAGAAACACGAGCAATGGACATTAGACCGGTGGAAATCTGTCCTTTGGTCTGATGAGTCTTTGTGAGACACAGAGTAGGTGAACGGATGATCTCCGTGTGTGTGGTTCCCACTGTGAATCATGAAGGAGGAGGTGTGGAGGTGCTTTGCTGGTGACATGGGTCTGTGATTTATTTAGAATTCAAGGCACACTTAACCAGCATGGCTACCGCAGCATTCTGCAGCGATACGCCATCCCATCTGGTTTGCGCTTAGTGGAACTATCATTTGTTTTTCAACAATGACTCAACACAACTCCAGGCTGTGTAAGGGCTATTTGACAAAGAAGGAGAGTGATGGAGTGCTGCATCAGATGACCTGGCCTCCACAATCAACCGACCTCAACCCAATTGAGAAGGTTTGGGATGAGTTGGACCGCAGAGTGAAGGAAAAGCAGTCAGCAAGTGCTCAGCATATGTGGGAACTCCTTCAAGACTGTTGGAAAAGCATTCCAGGTGAAGCTTGTTACGAGAATGCCAAGAGTGTGCAAAGCTGTCAAGGCAAAGGGTGGCTGCTTTGAAGAATATAAAATATATTTTGATTTCTTTAACTTTTTTGGTTACTACATGATTCCATATGTTACTTCATAGTTTTGATGTCTTCACTATTATTCTACAATGTAGAAAATAGTAAAAATAAAGAAAAACCCTTGAATGAGTAGGTGTGTCCAAACGTTTGACTGGTAATGTATATCATGCTGTATATTGAGAATGTATTACTTACTGCACTCCATTGTCAAGTGATGTTTTCATTTGAATAAAAAAGAAAATCAGCTTAGCTGAAAAATATCCCCGGGGTTCTGTGTTTTTACTTCATTGTTATGGGCTGCTTTGTTAAAGGCCCAGTGCAGTAAACATTAAGTGTACCTGTGTTTTGTGTCATTTTGTACAACAAGTGATGAAACAAACACTGTAAAAGTGTGAAAAGGTTTTTGATCTGTGTTAAAACCTGATAAAGGGTGACGTTGTGCTGAAGGATGGCATACGCCAAGTCAAGTCATGTCAGTCACATTACACCTCATCTTGTTCACAGACACTTCCAGCCAACTTGGCTCTTCATTAGTTAGGGTTAGGTTTAAAATCTCATTTTAAGAAGATCAATTGTGGATATGTGCAGGGTTTTGCCATAATTATGACTTTTTGTTAACTAGTGACGATGACAAATACTTTACTAAGGTCACTCCTATAGAATTATATGGTCACTCCCATTAAGGCCAACTTTGAATGATTGATATCCAAGACGTATATGTGCTGTGCAATAGGCGGATGCTACACCAATAAATGCTTACCTTGATGAAAGCCCCCGACCTAAAGAAATTGAGTGGCTTTCTTCTGGAACCAAGTTACATGTTCCTCAGACACAACATAAACGAGCCATACTGTGCGGTGCTGGGTCCAGTCAGGTCTTTGACACATTCAGACACTCGTCCGCTGGAAGATCAGCCACAAAATGTTGGCACCATTGTAACAGGTTTTAATCAAGCCCTGGTCTCCAGCATGGGAACAGAAGAGGAATAACAGGTGCAGTAGTCTCATGTTGGACTACTCCAAAACATCTTGGTTCTGACACACACACACACACACACACACACACACACACACACACACACACACACACACACACACACACACACACACACACACACACACACACACACACACACACACACACACACACACACACACACAATCTTTGTATTTTGTATTTATTATGGATCCCCATTAGCGGTTGGCAGTAGCTACTCTTCCTGGGGTCCAGCAAAATTAAGGCTGTTATACAATTTAAAAAAAACATTACAATACATTCACAGATTTCACAACACACTTTGCCCTCAGGCCCCTACTCCACCAATACCACATATCTACAATACAAAATCTATGTGTACGTGTGTGTATAGTGCGTGTGTTATTGTGTAAGCGTGTGTCTGTGTTTGTGTTTCTTCACAGTCTGTTCCATAAGTTGTATTTTTATCTGTTTTTTCAATCTAATTTTACTGCTTGCACCAGTTACTAAATGACTACCGACCCTTAGCACTCACATCTGTAGCCATGAAATGCTTTTAAAGGCTGGTCATGGCTCACATCAACACCATCATCCCAGAAACCCTAGACCCACTGCATTTTGCATACCGCCCCAACAGATCCACAGATGATGCAATCTCTATTGCACTCCACACTTCCCTTTCCCACCTGGACAAAAGGAACACCTATGTGAGAATACTGTTCAGCGTTCAACACCATAGTGCCCTCAAAGCTCATCAATAAGCTAAGGACCCTGGGATTAAAACACCTCCCTCTGCAACTGGATCCTGGACCTCCTGACGGGCAGCCCCCAGGTGGTAAGGGTAGGTAACAACACATCCGCCACACTGATCCTCAACACAGGGGCCCCTTGGGTGCGTGCTCAGTCCCCTCCTGTACTCCCTGTTTACTCATGACTGCACGGCCAGGCACGACTCCAACACCATAATTCAATTTGCCGATGACAAAACAGCGGTAGGCCTGATCACCAACAAGATGAGAGCCTACAGGGAGGAAGTCAGAGACCTGGCCGTGTGGTGCCAGGACAACAACCTCTCCCTCAACGTGATCAAGACAAAGGAGATGATTGTGGACCACAGGAAAAATAGGACCGAGCACGCCCCCACTGTCAACGATGGGGCTGCAGTGGAGCCGCTTGAGAGCTTCAAGTTCCTTGTTGTCCACATCACCAACAAACTAACATGGTCCAAGCACACCAAGACAGTCGTGAAGAGGGCACGGTATTCCCCCTCAGGAGACTGAACAGATTTGGCATGGGTCCTCAGATACTCAAAAGGTTCTACAGCTGCACCATCGAGACCATCCTGATTGGTTGCATCAACTATGGCAACTGCTCGGCCTCCGACCGCAAGGCACTACAGAGGGTAGTGCGAAACGGCCCAGTACATCACTGGGGCCAAGCTTCCTGCCATCCAGGACCTCTATACCAGGCGGTGTCAGAGGAAGGCCCTAAAAATTGTCACCGACTCCAGTCATCCAAGTCATAGACTGTTCTCTCTGCTACCGCATGGCAAGTGGTACCAGAGTGCCAAGTCTAGGTCCAAGAGGCTTCTAAACAGCTTCCACCCCCAAGCCATAAGACTCCTGAACATCTAGTCAAATGGCTACCCAGACTATTTGCATTGCCCACCCCCCTTTACACCACTGCTACTCTCTGTTGTCATCTATGCATAGTCACTTTAATAACTCTACCTACATGTATATACTACCTCAACTAACCGGTGCCCCCGCAAACTGACTCTGTATCGGTCCCCTGTATATAGTCTCGCTATTGTTATTTTACTGCTGCTCTTTAATTACTTGTTACTTTTATCTCTTACTCTTATCCATATTTTTTTGAAACTACATTCTTGGTTAGGGGCTCATAAGTAAGCGTTTCACTGTAAGGTCTACACCTGTTGTATTTGGCGCATGTGACTAATTACATTTTTATTGATTTGATTTGGAATAGAGTTCCATGTAGTCATGGTTCTATGGTGTAATGTGTGCCTCCCATAGTCTCTTCTGGGCTTGGGGACTGTGAAGAGACCTCTTGTGGCATGTTTTGTTGGGTATGCATGGGTGTCCGAGCTGTGCGCCAGCATTCAACATGTCAATACCTCTCATAAATACAAGGAGTGAATACAATGTTAGCTCTCGGTGTACATCCAAGGGCCAGCCGTGCTGCCCTGTTCTGATCCAATTGCAATTTTCCTAAGTCCCTTTTTGTGGCACCTGACAACACGACTGAACAGTAGTCCAGGTGCAACAAAACTAGCGCCTGTAGGACCGGTCTTGTTGATAGTGCTGTTAAGAAGGTAGAGCAGCGCTTTATTTTGGACAGACTTCTCCCCATCTTAGCTACTGTTGTGTCAATATGTTTTGACCATGACAGTTTACAATCCAGGGTTACTCCAAGCAGTTTAGTCACCTCAACTTGCTCAATTTCCAAATAATTCATTACGAGATATAGTTGAAGTTTAGGGTTTAGTGAATGATTTGTCCCAAATACAATGCTTTTAGTTAGAAATATTTAGGGATAACGTATTCCTTGCCACTCATTTCAGTCGCTGTAGTAGCTAATGTGTACAGTGTTGAGTCATCCGCATACATAGACACACTGGCTTTACTCAAAGCCATTGGCATTTCGTTAGTAAAGATTGAAAAATGTAAGGGGCCTAGACAGCTGTCCTGGGGAATTCAAGATTCTACCTGGATTATTTTTGTGAGGTTTCCATTAAAGAACATCCTCTGTGTTCTGTTAGACAGGTAACTCTTTATCCACAATATAGCAGGGGGTGAACTGGAAGGAAAGGTGGCCAAAAGAGAAATTGGCTTTGGAGGTGATCAGTGAAATATACCCGCTGGAGCGCGTCCTATGGGTGGGTGCTGCTATGGTGACCAGTGAGCTGAGATAAGGCGAGGCTTTACCTAGCATAGACTTATAGATGACCTGGAGCCAGTGGGTTTGGCGACAAATATGAAGCGAGGGCCAGCCAACGAGAGCATACAGGTCGCGGTGGTGGGTAGTATATGAGGCTTTGGTGACAAAACGAATGGCAATGTGATAGACTGCATCCAATTTGCTGAGTAGAGTGTTGGAAGCTATTTTGTAAATTACATCGCCAAAGTCAAGGATCGGTAGGATAGTCAGGATAACACATACACTACCGTTCAAAAGTTTGGGGTCACATAGAAATTGCCTTGTTTTCAACAACAACAAAAGTCCATTAAAATAACATCAAATTGATCAGAAATGCAGTGTAGACATTGCTAATTTTGTAAATTACTATTGTAGCTGGAAACGGCTTATTTTTAATAGAGTATCTACATAGGCGTACAGAGGCCCATTATCAGCAACCATCACTCCTGTGTTCCAATGGCACGTCACAAGTCCTCAACTGGCAGCTTCATTAAATAGTACCCGCAAAATACCAGTCTTAACGTCAACAGCTAAGAGGCGACTCCGGGATGCTGACCTTCTAGGCAGAGTTCAAAAGAAAAAGACATATCTCAGACTGGACAATAAAAATAAAAAATTAAGATGGGCAAAAGAACCCATCTATTAGAGTATGATAGCTAATGAGATGGAGAAAACACCTGTCTCCGGATTACATCTTCAAACTAGGGGCAACCATTGTGAAAGAGAAGGAGAAGGGTCCATCCATGTACGTAAGACAGTCTAGCTAGGTACATTTTCAGATATTACACGTTTGAAATTTTGTCAAAGTCCTTTTCATTTCAAGTGTACTGTTAGCTAGCTAGCTAACGTTACGTGTATGATCTGTGTAGTAATATTGTTCATATTTCAAAGCCATTTGCTTTGCTTGTTATAGGAAAGGGGGATACCTAGTCAGTTGTACAACTGAATGCATTCAACTGAAAATGTGTATTCCGCATTTAACCCAACCCCTCTGAATCAGAATGGTGTGGGGGGCTGCAATAAGCGACATCCACATCTTTGGAGCCCGGGGAACAGGGGCAGAACGACAGATTTTTACCTTGTCAGCTCGGGATTTGATCCAGCAACCTTTTGGTTACTGGCCTAACGCTCTAAACACTAGCCTACTGTTAGCTAGCTAACATTGAACCTGATTGGTTAGCTACCTATAGATTCATGCAGGATAGAAACGTCATGAGTTGGGATTATTGTTCATTGTTTAGCTAGCTAGCTACAAGTCTTAACAAAAGACTCCACTATGCAAGTATCCATTTCAATACAATGTTCAGGATGTCACTGCAACAACTGTTGATAGACGTAGCTGGTAAATTCGCTCTGGCTATCTATTTTGTGGCAAAAAAGTAGGTTGCAAGCTAGCCACAGTTAGCCAGTTAGCTTGGGTGCTTGACTGCTGTTGTTAGGACAGAACACTCGAAACAACCCTTAAAGAGATGGGTGGGGCTAAGGCTTAAAACTTCTTATGGTTGCAGGCGCAGTATTGAGTAGCTTGGATGAAAGGTGCACAGAGGTGCCCAGAGTAAACGGCCTGCTCCTCAGTCATAGTTGCTAATATATGCATATTATTATTAATATTGGATAGAAAACACTCTGAAGTTTCTAAAACTGTTTGAATTATGTCAGTGAGTATAACAGAACTCATATTCGACCTTTCTAATCGACCTGGCCCGGGTACCCTGGAAGGATATTGACCTCATCCCGTCAGTTGAGGATGCCTGGTCATTCTTTAAATGTTACTTCCTCACCATATTAGACAAGCATGCTCCGTTCAAAAAATGCAGAACCAAGAACAGATATAGCCCTTGGTTCACTCCAGACCTGACTGCCCTCGACCAGCACAAAAACATCCTGTGGCGAACTGCAATAGCATCGAAGAGCCCCCGCGATATGCAACTGTTCAGGGAAGTCAGGAACCAATACACGCAGTCAGTCAGGAAAGCAAAGGCCAGCTTTTTCAAGCAGAAATTTGCATCCTGTAGCTCTAACTCCAAAAAGTTCTGGGATACTGTAAAGTCCATGGAGAACAAGAGCACCTCCTCCCAGCTGCCCACTGCACTGAGGCTAGGTAACACGGTCACCACCGATAAATCCGTGATAATCGAAGACTTCAACAAGCATTTCTCAATGGCTGGCCATGCCTTCCTCCTGGCGACTCCAACCTTGGCCAACAGCCCCGCCCCCCCCGCTGCTACTCGCCCAAGCCTCCCCAGCTTCTCCTTTACCCAAATCCAGATAGCAGATGTTCTGAAAGAGCTGAAAAACCTGGACCCATACAAATCAGCTGGGCTTGACAATCTGGACCCCCTATTTCTGAAACTGTCCGCCGCCATTGTCGCACCCCCTATCACCAGCCTGTTCAACCTCTCCTTCGTATCATCTGAGATCCCCAAGGATTGGAAAGCTGCCGCGGTCATCCCCCTCTTCAAAGGGGGAGACACCCTGGACCCAAACTGTTACAGACCTATATCCATCCTGCCCTGCCTATCTAAGGTCTTCGAAAGCCAAGTCAACAAACAGATCACTGACCATCTCGAATCCCACCGTACCTTCTCCGCTGTGCAATCCGGTTTCCGAGCCGGTCATGGGTGCACCTCAGCCACGCTCAAGGTACTAAACGATATCATAACCGCCATCGATAAAAGACATTACTGTGCAGCCGTCTTCATCGACCTGGCCAAGGCTTTCGACTCTGTCAATCACCATATTCTTATCGGCAGACTCAGTAGCCTCGGTTTTTCTAATGACTGCCTTGCCTGGTTCACCAACTACTTTGCAGACAGAAATCAGTGTGTCAAATCGGAGGGCATGTTGTCCGGTCCTCTGGCAGTCTCTATGGGGGTACCACAGGGTTCAATTCTCGGGCCGACTCTTTTCTCTGTATACATCAATGATGTTGCTCTTGCTGCGGGCGATTCCCTGATCCACCTCTACGCAGACGACACCATTCTATATACTTCCGGCCCTTCCTTGGACACTGTGCTATCTAACCTCCAAACGAGCTTCAATGCCATACAACACTCCTTCCGTGGCCTCCAACTGCTCTTAAACGCTAGTAAAACCAAATGCATGCTTTTCAACCGTTCGCTGCCTGCACCCGCACGCCCGACTAGCATCACCACCCTGGACGGTTCCGACCTAGAATATGTGGACATCTATAAGTACCTAGGTGTCTGGCTAGACTGCAAACTCTCCTTCCAGACTCATATCAAACATCTCCAATCCAAAATCAAATCAAGAATCGGCTTTCTATTCCGCAACAAAGCCTCCTTCACTCACGCCGCCAAACTTACCCTAGTAAAACTGACTATCCTACCGATCCTCGACTTCGGCGATGTCATCTACAAAATAGCTTCCAATACTCTACTCAGCAAACTGGATGCAGTTTATCACAGTGCCATTCGTTTTGTTACTAAAGCACCTTATACGACCCACCACTGCGACCTGTATGCCCTAGTCGGCTGGCCCTCGCTACATGTTCGTCGTCAGACCCACTGGCTCCAGGTCATCTACAAGGCTATGCTAGGTAAAGTGCCGCCTTATCTCAGTTCACTGGTCACGATGGCTACACCCACCCGCAACACGCGCTCCAGCAGGTGTATCTCACTGATCATCCCTAAAGCCAAAACCTCATTTGGACGCCTTTCCTTCCAGTTCTCTGCTGCCTGCGACTGGAACGAATTGCAAAAATCTCTGAAGTTGGAGACTTTTATCTCCCTCAACAACTTTAAAAATCTGCTATCCGAGCAGCTAACCGATCGCTGCAGCTGTACATAGTCCATCTGTAAACTACCCACCCAATTTACCTACCTCACCCCCCATACTGCTTTTATTTATTTACTTTTCTGCTCTTTTGCACACCAGTATCTCTTCTTGCACATGATCATCTGATGATTTATCACTCCAGTGTTAATCTGCTAAATTATAATTATTCGATTTATTGCCTACCTCATGCCTTTTGCACACATTGTATATAGATTCTCTTTTTTTTTCTACCATGTTATTGACTTGTTTATTGTTTACTCCATGTGTAACTCTGTGTTGTCTGTTCACACTGCTATGCTTTATCTTGGCCAGGTCGCAGTTGCAAATGAGAACTTGTTCTCAACTAGCCTACCTGGTTAAATAAAGGTGAAATAAAAAAAAATTAAAATAAATAAATAAATATTGCAAGCAAAAACCTGAGAAAAAATCTAAACGGGAAGTGGGAATTCTGAGGCTGGTTGATTTTCAACCAAGATCCTATTGAAATCACAGCGAGATATGGATGAGTTTGCACTTCCTACGGCTTCCACTAGATGTCAACAGTCTGTAGAACCTTGTCTGATGCCTCTACTGTGAAGGGGGGCCGAATGAGAGGGGAATTAGTCAGGTCTGCCATGACCTGACCATGCTTTCACCATGCACGTTCACTTGAGAGGGAGCTCTTTTCCATCGCTCATCTGAAGTCAATGTAATTCTCCGGTTGGAACGTTATTCAAGATTTATGTTAAAAACATTCTAAAGATTGATTCAATACATCGTTTGACATGTTTCTACTGACTGTTACTGAACTCTATTTGTGCTTTTTGTGACTCCTCTCTTTGGCTGGAAAAATGACTGAATTTTTCTGTGAGTTTGGTGCTTTCGCTGAAAAGCCTATTTGAAATCGGACACTTTGGTGGGATTAACAACAAGATTACCTTTAAAATGGTATAAGATACATGTATGTTTGAGGAATTTTAATTATGAGATTTCTGTTGTTTGAATTTGGCGCCCTGCACTTTCACTGGCTGTTGTCATATCATCCCGTTAACGGGATTGCAGCCATAAGAAGTTAAACCCTGAGGAGGCTGTCTCGGGGAAGGCTGCGCTGCTTTGAGGCAATGGGAATGGCAAAACGGACTCCAACCCAGGGTTGAACTTGTGGTCCAATCATTAACTGGGTTGTGTTTCTTAAGTCAAGTCTCGGATTTCTCTACTATCCCCACAGAGTACCACAACCTCCTCTTCCTCCGCATCGTCCTTATGATTGTGCCATTGATCACCTCCTAGGCACCACACCACCTCGTGGTAGGTTATATTCTCTCTGGGCCGGAGACCAAGGCCATAGAGGTGTACATAGAGGAGTGTCTGGCTACTGGGGCTGTCCGTCCGTCCGTCTGCTTCTCCTGCCGGGGCAGGATTTTTCTTTGTGGAGAAGAAGGACAAGACCCTGTGTACGTGCATTGACTACCGGGGTCTTAATGATATCTCGATTAAGAATCGTTACCCCCTACCACTCCTCTCCTTGGCTTTTGAACCTCTCCAAGGGGCCACCATTTATTCCAAGCTGGACCTTCGGAATGCCTACCATCTGGTTTGGATACGCGAAGGAGATGAGTGGAAGACAGCATTCAACACAGCCAGCGGACATTATGAGTACCCGGTAATGCGGTTGGAGTCGCCAACGCCCCCGCTGTCTTCCAGGACCTGGTAAACGATGTGCTCCGGGACTTGCTAAACCAGTTTGTGTTCGTATACCTTGAAGACATCCTGTTTTTTTCAAGGTCTGCCCAAGAACATGTTCTGCATGCCAGACAGGTCCTTCAGCGCCTCGTGGAGAACCAATTGTTCGTAAAAGCCAAGAAGTGTGAGTTCCATCGCTCTACCATCTCCTTTCTGGGATATGTCATTGCTGAGGGAAATGTCCAGATGGATCCTGGAAAGGTGAAAGCAGTGGTGGATTGGCCTCAACCCATGTCCAGGATGCAGTTGCAACGTTTCCTAGGTTTTTAAAACTTCTACCCTCGTTTCATTTGGGGTTACAGCACCCTGGCGGCCCTCCTCTCTGCACTCACCTCTCCCAAAGTACCATTTACATGGTCTCCAGCTGTCAACAAAGCCTTTGTGGACCTGAAGCATCGGTTCACAACAGCACCCATCCTCATCCATCCGGACCCATCAATTTGTGGTTGAGGTTGATGCTTCTGATGTTGGTGTGGGGGCCATCCAGCCCCAGCAATCTGCCCAGGACAAAAGCTTCATCCCTGTGCCTTCCAGTCCCATCGACTTAACTCTGCAGAAAGAAACTACGACGTGGGTAACCGAGAACTCCTGGCGGTCAAGATGACACTGGAGGAGTGGAGACACTGGCTGAAGGGAGCTGAACATCCGTTTTTGGTCTGGACCGACCACAAGAATCTGGAATGTCTCCGCACAGCTAAGCGCCTTAATTCCAGGCAGGCCCGGTGGGCTCTGTGATTTACTAGGTTCAATTTCACCATCTCCTACCGCCCAGGGTCCAAAAACGTGAAACCGGATGCTCTCTCCCGTCTATACAGTTCCTCTGCCACTCCCTCTGAATCTGAGACCATCCTCCCTGCCTCTTGTTTAACATCTTCTGTTGTTTGGGGAATTGAGGATCTGGTCCGCAAGGCTCAGCATTCCCAGTCGGACCCTGAGGGAGGGGGCCCGGCTAACCATCTGTTTGTGCCTGATGCGGTCCGGTCTAAGGTCCTGGAATGGGCTCACTCCTCCAGGCTTACCTGGTACTCGTCGAAACCCTGGCTTTCCTCGGTCAATGCTTCTGGTGGCCTACCATGGTTCCTGATGTCTCGGCCTTCGTCGCTGCATGCATGGTGTGCGCGCAAAGCAAGACTCCGCGGCAAGCTCCATCTGGCCTACAGCCACTTGCTGTCCCTCATCGCCCCTGGTCCCATATTTTTGGGGATTTCGTCACTTGGCTTCTTCCGTCAGATGGCAACACCACCATTCTGACAGTTGTGGACAGATCCTCCAAGGTTGCCCATTTCATCCCTCTTCCTAAGTTACCTTCTGCCAGGAGACAGCCCAGTTTATGGTGCAGCACGTCTTCCATATCCATGGACACCCGGTTGACTTTGTCTCGGACCCTGGGTCCCCGTTCTCGTCCGAGGCGTTCTGCACTCTTATTGGGTCGTCAGCCAGCCTGTCCTCTGGGTTTCATCCCAAATCTAACGGCCAGTCGGAGCGAGCCAATCAAGATATGGTGACGGCACTCCGGTGTCTTGTTGCCAGTAACCCCACCACCTGGAGTCAGCAACTGGTCTGGGTGGAATATGCCAGGAACACTCTGCCCTGCTCGGCTACTGGACAATCTCCTTTCGAATGCTCCATGGGATATCAGCCCCCGCTCTTCCCAGAGCAAGAACCGTACCCTCCGTGTTCACCGTACTTTTCATGTTTCCAGGATTAAACCCTTGTTTCACTGTCCTCTGTCTTCTGCTTCTAGGCCCATCCCTCCCCCACGTGTCATCGATGGCCAGCCAGCGTATACGGTGAAACGCATCCTGAGGGTTCGACCCCAGGGCAAGGGTTTCCAGTATCTGGTTGACTGGGAGGGTTATGGCCCGGAGGAGTGGTGCTGGGTTCCGGCTAAAGACATCCTGGACCCGGCCCTCATCGCCGATTTTCACCGCCGACACCACGGTCAGCCAGTTATGCGCCCAGGTAGGACGCCAAGTGGCGTCCCTAGAGGGGGGGGGGGGGGGGGGTACTGTCACGCCCTGATCTGTTTTACCTGTCCTTGTGATTGTCTCCAGCCCCTCCAGGTGTTGCTTATTTTCCCTGGTGTATTTATCCCTGTGTTTCCTGTCTCTACCTGACCATTCTGCTGCGCTGACCTCGAGCCTGCCTGCCATTCTGTACCTCTGGAACTCTGAACTGGTTTTGACCTTTGGCCTGTCCACGACCATTCTCTTGCCTACCCCTTTTGGATTGTTAATAAACATCTTGGAGTCTAACCATCTGCCTCCTGTGTCTGTATCTGGGTCTCGTCTTGTGCCCTCTTAGACATGTTTATATGCGGGTTTGTTTTTACTCCGTTAATCCTGTCTCCATTTCCTTACCGCATGGAACCTTTTAAGTACACGTTTTTCTGCACCAGATCCTTTAAAACACAGAACACAACACGGAACACAGCTACAGTCAATGCTTGCTACATTGCTGTAGACCGTGTGCCTCTAGTCAAAATCATGTAAAAGGTATACACAATATTACCGTAGCTGTGTTTTTTTTCTGCCGAGGATTTCTGTGAATGTCGGGGCCTTTTTTAAACTACTCACGAGCTGATATATTTTGGTTTGATAACAAACAACATTATTTAGCTAGTTATGCTAGCTAGCTAGATAGCTAGCAACCTGATAACTTGACCACTGGCTATGCAAACATTTAGATGGCACAGGAAGAACTGAAAATAAATAGGCTACTCAAAGAGATGCTTCAAAGGTAAGCGGCATATGCAAGAGTGGGCTAGGCATGAACGTGTGAGCAGAGTAAGTGAAAGAGCGAGGGTGTGGGAGGGGGCGAAAGTGTGTAGGCCTATGTGTGTAAAGTTATCTGAACAGTACAGATGGTTACAGTGCTTTCATAACATTGTTGGACAAGTTGAAAAGCTCTTTGTTCTTTTTATCCATGGAGCCAGTTCTTTTTTCCTAGTCACACATTTAGAATACCTGAAGCTTTAACAGTACTTAAAGCTGTGGGTGTGTGAGAGAGATAGAGATTGTGTGTGTGCTGTGCGCAAATTAAACTTCAAGAACATTGATAACGGGGAGTAGGCCTACTTGTGAGCATTAATAGCTGTATGTTAGTGACTTGTGGTGTTTATTGTGAAAATGCTATGAACATTTTTTGATGTAGATAATGTTCTTCCCATCCCCATCCCTTACAACCAAATCATGCCTGTAACTCAATGCACTGCTTTTTAAATGGGAAAGTCTTTCTTTAAAGCAAAATTTGACCAAAAACAAATCCATTAACTCAATTCATTATTTTAACCATTTGACAGCCGTAATTAACTTGTACCTGCAACATCTGTATGATCAAATAAATATCTATAAATTATTAAATACAGTCATTGGTTTTCTCGGCAGCTGTCACCAGTCCACCTTTCTCTAACATATGCGGATATAGGGGTGGGCTGAGAACTCTGACAAAAAGGATTTTGTCCAATAACGGATATATAACGGATATGGAGAATGTTCCGATTATGATACAAGTATTATTTTTTTTATTATCCAGCATGCATCTCTCTCATGGCACTCAAACAGTACTAAGTGCTGTGTGCTCTAAATAACTCAACTGGTTAGTTTTTCTACCTGTAAAGAAATGGGCGGGCTGTAGGTTGATCCTGCTGCTACGATTGGGTAGAGCGCAGCTATATCTCCATTAACTTGCTCTTCATTGCTTGATCATTTCACTGGTCTCTTCTACTCGCATGTTTTACTCTGATCATTTCGATTGCTACTGCCTGCTGCTAGCTACTACGATAAATCAGTTTGCGTGGACATTTTCTAGCAAGCTATCAATGTGCATAATATCTAACATCAACAAGTGGAGCGAGGGTAGGAAAAAAAGTCACACACAAAGTAAAAACCACATTTCCTCAAAGCACTTTCTCCCTCTCCTTTTACACTTTACTTGATTTGAAGGGTAAAAAAATAATGGTTTCATGATTTTTTTTTTATGTAAGCTTTATTTAATTAGGCAAGTCAGTTAAGAACAAATTCTTATTTACAATGACGGCCTACACCGGCCAAACCCGGACGACGCTGAGCCAATTGTGCGGCGCCCTATGGGACTCTCAATCACGGCCGGTTGTGATACAGCCTGGATTTGAACCAGTGCCTTAGACCGCTGCGCCACTCAGGAGCCCAATATTCATAAGCCATACACAACACATCCATATGCTGTACAAAATAACAATTTTATTGCATTTCATGAATGCAAGTCGACATAGGATCATTATTGTGACATACAGTGCCTTCAGAATGTATTCACAACCCTTTACTTTTCCACATTTTGTTCAGCCTGAATTTACAATGGATTACATTTAGATTTTGTGTCACTGGCTTACACACAATAAATACACCATAATGTCAAAGTGGAATTATATTTTTTAGAAACATTTACAAATTAATTTAAAATTAAATGTTGAAATGTCTTGTCAATAAGTATTCAACCCCTTTGTTATGGCAAGCCTAAATACATTCAGGAGTAAAAATGTGCTTAGTCACATATACTAAACAAAAATATAAACGCAACATGCAACAATTTCAAATTAGTAAATTAATTAATTAGGCCCTAATCTATGGATTTCACATGAATTGGAATAGAGATAGTCACAGATACCTTAAAAAAGCATGCCAATTGCACGCTCCCTCAAAATATTTGTGGCATTGTGTGACAAAACTGCACATTTTAGAGTGGCCTTTTATTGTCCCAGCACAAGGTGCACCTGTGTAATGATCATGCTGTTTATTCAGCTTCTTGACATGTCACACCTGTCAGGTGGATGGATTATCTTGGCAAAGGAGAAATGGTCACTAACAGGGATGTAAACAAATTTGTGCACAACATTTGAGAGAAATAAGCTTTTTCTGCTTATGCATATTTCTGAGATCTTTTATTTCAGCTCATGAAACATGGGACTAACACTTTACAGCACACACACAAGTACACTTTATTAATTACACTTTAATGGTGTATTAATACACCCAGTCACTACAAAAATACAGGTGTCCTTCCTAACTTGCTGGAGAGGAAGGATACCGCTCAGGGATTTCACCGAGGCCAGTGGTGACTGTTACTGACAGTTACAGAGTTTAATGGGTGTGATAGGAGAAAACTGAGGACGGATCAACATTGCAGTTACACCGCCACAATATTAACCTAAATGACTGAAAACAAAGGAGCCTGTAAATATATAAATATTCCAAAACATGCAATAAGGCACTAAAGTAAAACTGCAATAAATGTGGCAAAGAAAATGAACTTTGTCCTGAATACAAAGCGTTATCTTTGGGGGCAAATCCAACACAACACATCACTGAGTACCACTCTTCCCATTTTCAAGTATGGTGGTGGCTGCATCATGATATGGTTAAGTTGGTCATCGGCAAGGACTAGGAATTTTTGGGGGATAAAAAACCCCCAGAATACAACTAAGCATACGCAGATCCTAGAGGAAAACCTGGTTCTGTCTGCTTTCCAACAGACACTGGCAGGCAAATTCACCTTTCAGCAGGACAATAACGTGAAACACAAGGCCAAAATACACGAGTTGCTTACCAAGACGACATTGAATGATTCTGAGTGGCCTGGTTACAGTTTTGACTTAAACCTGCTTGAAAATCTATGGCAAGACTTAAAAATGGCTGTCTAACAACAACCAACTTGACAGAATTTCATAAATAATAAATGTGCAAATATTGTACGATCAAGGTATGCAAAGCTCTTAGAGACTTACCCAGAAAGACTCATGGCTGTAATCGCTGCCAAAGACCCTTCTAACAACTATTGATTCAGGGGTGTGAATACGTATGTAAATTAGATATTTCTGTATTTCATTTTCAATACATTTGCAAACATTTCTAAAAACATGTTTTCACTTTGTCATTATGGGGTATTGTGTCTAGATGGGTGAGGGAAAAAATCGATTTAATACATTTTGAATTCAGGCTGTAACGCAACAAAATGTGGAGGGGTATGAATACTTTCTGAAGGCACTGTAACAAAAATATAAACTTGTCATTGTTGAAAAATAAATGATGACATTCTCATATACTTCTTATGAATGTTGTGTACGGGTTATGAATGTGTAATGAAATACCCTTCAACATAAACCACTTACAGCACTTTTGAACTCCCTTCCTGATTCGACTTGCACAGTTCCCTCACAACATTCTCTAATTGTATCTCGGGGTAGAAATTGCTCTTAATAGATCTAGGATCAGGTAATCCAACTCCAATCGCTTACTTCATCCATCAGGTGAATTAAAAAAGACCTGACCCTATATCATAGGTTAGAAGCAACTTCCACCTACCTCCTAGGGCAGGGGTGTCAAACTCATTCCATGGAGGGCCTAGTGTCTGCTGGTTTAAGACCTAGACAACCAGATGAGGTGAGTTCCTTACTAATTAGTGACTTTAATTCATCAATCAAGTACAAGGGCGGAGTGAAAACGCACAGACACTCGGCCCCCTCCGTGGAATAAGTGTGATACGTGCCCTAAGGCAACACCTTCTCACAACATTGTCTAAGCATTTTCTATGGCCGATGCCTCACTCGTTGTGGACATCTTGACTGTGTTCTCAATGGCTGAGACAGAGGTGGAAGCCATCATTGACTCTATGGCTGAGTTGGAAGACATCATTAACTTCTTGACGCTGCTATCCATGGAGGAGGAGGAGGAACTGGACTTCTTCACCGTTTGGATGGTCTTCTTCCTCTTGACGTGGAGGATCTCCATTGCGTCTAGATTGACTCCCGACTGCTGGAACTCTTTGCTGGTCTCAACAGGTTCTGACACCTGCTGCTGCTCCTCCATCTGCTGCTGGTGGATGAAGAGAGAGATTGGGCATATTTACACCTTCCATATTAGTGACCAGACTCATTTCAGATATAAATGTGAGTATTAGATCTGTCATTCTCATTGAAAGCAAGTCTGATAAGTGGTAGATCAAATCCTAAAATAAAATTTTATTTGTCACATGCTTCGTAAACAACAGGTAGATCTGTGAAATGCTTACTTCCCAACAATGAAGAGAAGAAAAAAAAAGAGAATAATAACAACAAAAGGAATAAATACACAATGAGTAAATGATAACGTGGCTATATCCACAGGGCACCACTACGGAGTTGATGTGCAGAGGTATGTGGTAATTGATATAGATATGTACATATAGGTAGGGATAAAGTGACTAGGCAACAGGATAGATTATAAACAGTAGCAGCAGCGTATGTTATGAGTCAAAAGAGTTAGTGCAAAAAGGGTCAATGCAGATAGTTAAATAGTTAATCAATAGCTACCCAGACTAACTATTTAGAAGTGTTATGGCTTGGGGGTAGAAGCTGTTCAGGGTCCTGTTTGTTCCAGACTTGGTGCATCGGTACCGCTTGCCGTGCTTTTGCAGAGAGAACAGTCTGACTTGGGTAGCTGGAGTCTTTGACAATATTTTGTGCCTTCCACTGACACCGCCTGGTATAGAGGTCCTGGATGGCAGCGAGCTTAGCCCCAGTGATGTGCTGGTACATAGGCACTACCCTCTGTAGACCAATGTGCAAAATGTATATGCTTCCCCTCCCTAAGTTGTGATTCCAGGCTGTATCACATCCGGCCGGGATTGGGAGTCCCATAGGGCGGCCCACAATTGGCCCAGCGTCGTCCGGGTTTGGCCCGGGGTAGGCCGTCATTGTAAATAAGAATTTGTTCTTAACTGACTTGCCTAATTAAATGAAGGTTTAAAAAAAAAAATGTAAAGCTTCAAACAGCTGAGAAAATGATATTTCTGGTTTTCCTCAATCTACACACAATAGCCCATAATCACCAAAGCAAAACAGGTTTTTAGAAGTGTTTGTACATTTATAAAAAATAAAGTGAAATATAACATTTACATAAGTATTCAGACCCTTTACTCAGCACCTTTGGCAGCGATTAAAGCCTTGAGTCTTCTTGGGTATGACGCTAAAAACTTGGCACACCGGTATTTGGGGAGTTTCTCCCATTCTTCTCGGCAGATCCTCTCAAGCTCTGTCAGGTTGGATGGTGAGAATGAGAAAAACAGCTATTTTCAGGTCTCTCCAGAGATGTTCGATCGGGTTCAAGTCTGGGCTCCGGCTGGGCCACTCAAGGACATTCAGATTTGTCTCTAAGCCACTCCTGCCTTGTCTTTGCTGTGTGCTTAGGATCGTTGTCCTGTTGGAAGGTGAACCTTCACCCAGTCTGAGGTCCTGAGCACTCTGGAGCAGGATTTCATCAACAATCTCTCTGGGTGCTCACGTTCATCTTTCCCCGATACTGACTAGTCTCCAAGTCTGTGCCGCTGAAAACCATCCCCACAGCATGATGCTGCCACGTCCATGCTTCACCGTAGCGATGGTTGCCTTCAGACGTGACGCTTTGCATTCAGGCCAAAGAGTTCAATCTTGGTTTCATCAGACCAGAGAATCTTGTTTCTCATGGTCAGAGTCCTTTAGGTTCCTTTTGGCAAACTCCAAGAAGACTGTCATGTGCCTTTTACTGAGGAGTGGCTTCTGTCTGGCCACTCTACTGTAAAGGCCTGATTGGTGGAGTACTGCAGAGATGGTTGTCCTTCTGGAAGGCTCTCCCATCTCCACAGAGGAATTCTGGAGCTCTATCAGAGTGACCATTAGATTCTTGGTCACCTCCCTGACCAAGGCCCTTCTCCCCCGATTGCTCAGTTTGGCCGGGCGGCCAGCTCTAGGAAGAGTCTTGGTGGTTCAAAACTTCTTCCATTTAAGAATGATGGAAGCCACTGTTCTTGGGGACCTTCAATGCTGCAGACATTTTTAGGTACCCTTCCCCAGATCTGTGCCTCAACACAATCCTGTCTCAGAGCTCTACGGACAATTCCTTTGACCTCATGGCTTGGTTTTTGCTCTGGCATGCACTGTCAACTGTGGGACCTTATATAGACAGGTGTATGCCTTTCCACATCATGTCCAATCAATTCAAATTTACCACAGGTGGACTCCAATCAAGTTGTAGAAACATCTCAAGGATGATCAATGGAAACAGGATGCACCTGAGCTCAATTTTGAGTCTCATTGTAAAGGGTCTGAATACTTATGTAAATAAGGTATCTGTTTTTTATTTGTAATACATTTGCAAAAATGTATAAAACCTGTTTTCACATTGTCATTATGGGATATTGTATGTAGATTGATGAGGAATTGTTTTATTTAATCCATTTTAGAATAAGGCTGTAACGTAACAACATTTGGAAAAAGTTAAGAGTATAAGATATGTTTTGAACTTTCTAAATTCAAATCAAATTTTATTTGTCACATACACATGGTTAGCTGATGTTAATGCGAGTGTAGCGAAATGCTTGTGCTTCTAGTTCCGACAATGCAGTAATAACCAACGAGTAATCTAACCTAACAATTTCACAACAACTACCTTATACACACAAGTGTAAGGGGATGAAGAATATGTACATACAAATATATGATTGAGTGATGGTACAGAACGGCATAGGCAAGATGCAGTAGATGGTATCGAGTACAGTATATGCATATGAGATGAGTAATGTAGGGTATGTAAACATATAAAAGTGGCATTGTTTAAAGTGGGTAGTGATACATGTATTACATCAAGATGGCAGATGCAGTAGATGATATAGAGTACAGTATATACATATGAGATGAGTAATGTAGGGTATGTAAACATTATATTAAGTGGCATTGTTTAAAGTGGCTAGTGATACATTTTTTACATAAATTTTCCATTATTAAAGTGGCTGGAGTTGAGTCAGTATGTTGGCAGCAGCCACTCAATGTTAGTGGTGGCTGTTTAACAGTCTGATGACCTTGAGATAGAGACTGAAAAACAGCTTCTCGGCCCCTGCTTTGATGCACCTGTACTGACCTCACCTTCTGGATGATAGCGGGGTGAACAGGCAGTGGCTCGGGTGGTTGTTGTCCTTAATGATCTTTATGGCCTTCATGTGAAATCGGGTGGTGTAGGTGTCCTGGAGGGCAGGTAGTTTGCCCCCGGTGATGCGTTGTGCAGACCTCACTAACCTCTGGAGCCTTACGGTTGTGGGCGGAGCAGTTGCCGTACCAGGCGGCGATACAGCCCGACAGGATGCTCTCGATTGTGCATCTGTAAAAGTTTGTGAGTGCTTTTGGTGACAAGCCAAATTTCTTCAGCCTCCTGAGGCGCTGCTGCGCCTTCTTCACCATGCTGTCTGTGTGGGTGGACCAATTCAGTTTGTCCGTGATGTGTACGTCGAGGAACTTAAAACTTACTACCCTCTCCACTACTGTCCCGTTGATGTGGATAGGGGGGTGCTCCCTCTGCTGTTTCCTGAAGTCCACGATCATCTCCTTTGTTTTGTTGACATTGAGTGTGAGGTTATTTTCACCACACTCCTCACCACCTGGGGGCGGCCCGTCAGGAAGTCCAGTACCCAGTTGCACCGGGGTCGAGACCCAGGGTCTCGAGCTTGATGACGAGTTTGGAGGGTACTATGGTGTTAAATGCTGAGCTATAGTCGATGAACAGCATTCTACCATAGGTATTCCTCTTGTCCAGGTGGGTTAGGGCAGTGTGGTTGCGATTGCGTCGTCTGTGGACCTATTGGGGCGGTAAGCAAATTGAAGTGGATCTAGGGTGTCAGGTAGGGTGGAGGTGATGTGGTCCTTGACTAGTCTCTCAAAGCACTTTATGATGACGGAAGTGAGTGCTACGGGGCGGTAGTCGTTTAGCTCAGTTAGCTTTCTTGGGAACAGGAACAATGGTGGCACTCTTGAAGCATTTGGGAACAGCAGACTGGGATAAGGATTGATTGAATATGTCCGTAAACACACCAGACAGCTGGTCTGCGCATGCTCTGAGGACGCAGCTGGGGATGCCGTCTGGGCCTGCAGCTTTGCGAGGGTTAACACGTTTAAATGTTTTACTCACGTCGGCTGTAGTGAAGGAGAGTCCACAGGTTTTGGTAGCGGGCCGTGTCAGTGCCACTGTATTGTCCTCAAAGCGAGCAAAGAAGTTGTTTAGTCTGTCTACTTTGTCTCTATACTGACGCTTAGCTTGTTTGATGTACACAGGATGTACTCAGCTGACGGCATCCTTGGTAATAAATTCCTTATTGCAATAGCATTTTCATTTTTAACAATTGGATTCCCCTTTGAGAGAGACTTGGTGGGAAGGAGAATCGGTAGTGGAGGTGGCCAGCCTAAAATAAAAAAGGTAAGCTGGTTTCTTACCAATACCTCCTGTGCCTCATAAGGGCCATCTACCCTTTCTATATCTGTAGGAGTGAAGTTTAAATTTGTTTATGTGAAACTGTATTTCATGACAGTATCCACAGGTGAATGTATACACTGTTCAAAAGTTTGGTGTTACTTATAAATGTCCTTGTTATTGAAAGAAAAGCACATTTTTTGTCCATTAAAATAACATCAAAATGATCAGAAATACAGTGTAGACATTGTTAATGTTGAAAATGACTATTTTAGCTGGAAACAGCTGATTTTTAATGGAATAGCTACATAGGCGTACAGAGGCTCATTATCAGCAACCATCACTCCTGTGTTCCAATGGCACGTTGTGTTAGCTAATCCAAGTTTATCATTTTAAAAGGCTAATTGATCATTAAAAAAACTTTTGCAATTATGTTAGCACAGCCAAAAACTGTTGTCCTGATTAAAGAAGCAATAAAACTGTCCTTCTTTAGACTAGTTGAGTATCTGGTACATCAGCATTTGTGAGTTCGATTACAGGCTCAAAATGGCCAGAAACAAAGACTTTCTTCTGAAACTCGTCAGTCTATTCTTGTTCTGATAAATGAAGGCTATTCCATGCGAGAAATTGCCAAGAAACTGAAGATCTCAACGCTGTGTACTACTCCCTTCACAGAATAGCGCAAACTGGCTCTAACCAGAATAGAAAGAGGAGAGGGAGGCCCCGGTGCACAACTGAGCAAAAGGACAAGTACATTATAGTGTCTAGTTTGAGAAACAGATGCCTCACAGGTCCTCAACTGGCATCTTGATTAAACAGTACCCGCAAAACACCAGTCTCAATGTCAACAGTGAAGAGGCAACTCCGGGATGCTGGCCTTCTAGGCAGAGTTGCAAAGAAAAAGCCATATCTCAGACCGGCCAATAAAAATAAAAGATTAAGATGGGCAAAAGAACACAAGACACTGGAGAGAGGAACTTGAAACTTCTCTTGAGCTTTGTCTCAATTTCTTTTTGCAAAGAGGTTGCAATAGCATTTTTTTAAACAATATACATGAAAGCATGCTGTATTTTGTAATCGCTCTCTCACCATCATCATCATGTGTTGGTACTGGGCAATGGCGTCCTCAGTGCTCACGCTCTTCAGTCCCAGTTCTGCAGCCCGCCGGGCCATCTCCACCTTATGGGAGCCAGGAGGGGTCCAGCCCACACCCCTGATCCAGTTCAGATCTGACTTGTAGTTCACCTGCAACAAATCGCGTTGGGGGGGGGGGGGGGGTCACAAGTCAATATTAGGAAGGTAATCCTAATGTTTTGTACACACAGTGCATATCTAGTACCAGTCAAAAGGGTTTTTCTTGAATTTGACCATTTTCTACATTGTAGAATAATAGTGAAGACGTCAAAATTATGAAATAACTCATATGGTATCATGTAGTAACCAAAAAAGTGTTAGAAGAATCTAAAATGTAAAATATATTTACAATTGTTTAAGTAACCAACCTTTGCATTGATGACAGCTTTGCACACTCTTGGCCTTCTCTCAACCAGCTTCATGAGGTAGTCACCTAGAATGCATTTCAAGTAATAGGTGTGCCTTCTTAAAAGGTAATTTGTGGAATTTCTTACCTTCTTAATCGGTTTGAGCCCGTCAGTTCTGTTGTGACAAGGTAGGGGTGGTATACAGAAGATAGCCCTATTTGGTAAAAGACCAAGTCCATATCATGGCAAGAAGCAAAGAGAAATGACAGTCCATCATTACTTTAAGACATGAAGGTCAGTCAATCCGGAAATTTCAAGAACTTTGAAAGTTTCTTCAAGTGCAGTTGCAAAAAAACATCAAGCGCTATGATGAAACTGGTTCTCATGAGGACCACCACAGGAAAGGAAGACCCAGAGTTACCTCTAATGAACATATCCTCTACAGCAGAGTTAACTGCACCTCAGATTGCAGCCAAAATAAATGCTTAACAGAGTTCAAGGAACAGACACATCTCAACATCAACTGTCCAGAGGAGACTCCGTGAATCAGGCATTCATGGTCGAATTGCAGCAAATAAACCACTACAAAAGGACACCAATAAGAAGAAGAGACTTGCTTGGGCCAACAAACACTAGCAATGGACATTAGACCGTTGGAAATTTGTCCTTTGGTCTGGGGTCCAAATTTGAAATTTTTGGTTCCAACCGCCATGTCTTGTGAGACACAGAGTAGGCGAACGGATGATCTCTGCATGTGTGATTCCCACTGTGAAGCATGGAGGGGGAGGTGTGATGGTGTGGGGGTGCTTTGCTGTTGACACTGTCTGTGATTTATTTAGAATTCAAGTCACACTTAACCAGCATGGCTACCACAGCATTCTGCAGCCATACGCCATCCCATCCGGTTTGCGCTTAGTGAGACTATCATTTTTTTTTTCTCAACAGAACAATGACCCAACACACCTCCAGGCTGTCTAAGGGCTATTTGACAAAGAAGGAGAGTGATGGAGTGCTCCATAAGATGACCTGGCATCCACAATCACCTGATCTCAACCCAATTGAGATGGTTTGGGAAGAGTTGGACCGCAGAGTGAAGAAAAAGCAGCCAACAAGTGCTCAGCGGTATGCTCAGCATTTGTGGGAACTCCTTCAAGACTGTTGGAAAAGCATGCCAGGTGAACCTGGTTGAGAGAATACCAAGAGTGTGAAAAGGTGTCATCAAGGCAAAGGGTGGCTACTTTGAAGAATCTAACATCTAAATATATTTTGATTTGTTTAACACTTTTTTGATTACTACATGATTCCATGTGTTATTTCATAGTTTTGATGTCTTCACTATTATATTATTCTCTGCACTGGAATCCCAGTAAATTGAGTATACCTTAAACTCTAAACCATTTCTACAATTTGCAATGGGTACCCCCCCAGACACACACACACACACACACACACTCATGCACGCGAACACACACACAAACACACTCACGTCACTCTGCAGCTTGTAGGCCTGCTTGGCGTGTTGGACGTTGAGCTGCTGAGGGTCAAAGGTGTAGTCATGGAGCCTCTGGTTGTAGGTCTGGTTGCTGGCCAGAGCTTGGCTCTTCTTGGCCTGCTGGAACACAGGCTGGTCGGCATGCATCTTGAACTGGGAGCGCGTCTCTTGAGCCTGCCTCTTGTACCCCAGGCAGCTCTGGAGCTTGCTGGCTGCCAGGGAGTGCACCATCTTTGGGTCATCCTCGACACTGAGCAGCCCCACCTGCTGACCCTTCTCCTTCACAAAGGCTTCCTTGTAGCGGAACTGAGGGTGCAAAGACAGGACCATTTTAGAGAACCGCCCAATTCCACTTGGCTCTACTCTACTAGCAGATGCTATTTAGCTTGGTCCCAGATCTGTTTGTGGTATCATTCCAAACAGTTTGGCATGAGAAGAAGCGGCATGATGGCACAAACAGACTGGTTCCCAGGCTACACACAAGGGTTATTTGGTAAGGGTGATGGTTGTGGAACCATGATGACTCTTTGCAGTTTAGAAAATGAGTGAACCAATTCTTTATGAAATGGTTCTTTACAGCACCATTAATGTTCTATGAAGAACCATTAAGAAAATGTTATTTGTAGTACCAGAAAAGGGTTGTAATGATAGCAGAACCCTTTTTGGAGCTATATTTCTGCTGGTTTTCTTTTTGAAATAAAAAAATGGGCAACATGATCCTGACCAGTCTATTGTTTTAGCCCATCAGCTGATGTGGAAAAGCCGTTTTTTAATTTCCAAAAAGTCACAGAAGATGAGGTCTTATCTGCTATAGATTCTAAGAAATCATTAGGCGCTGACAATCTGGATCCATATTTACTCAAGTGTGCGGTACCTATCACTGCTAGTGCAGTGACGCATATCTTCAATCGAACATTAGTCGTAGGAAATATTCATAAAGATTGGAAAACAGCCTTTGTTTTACCACTCCTCAAGGGAGGTGATGGTAGTGAATTGGATAATTATAGGCCCATCTCTAAGCTCTCCTGTTTGGCAAAAATTTTAGCGTCATTGGTGCATAGGGAACTACAACCATTTTTAACTGTTAACAATATTCTTTCTAGCAATCAATCTGGCTTCAGACCTAAACACAGTACCACTACGGCCACTGTACGTGTTGTAAATTATATTACTAATGCCCTAGATAATACAAAGTACTGTGCCGCCTTGTTCATAGATTTGTCTAAAGCTTTTGACCATGCGATACTTTTGGGTAAGCTGTCGTCAATAGGACTGGGATTGGATGCCTGTAGTTGGTTTCATGACTATCTAAAGGATAGAAGTCAGGCTGTTGGAGTCAACGGCATCCAGTCAGAGCCATTGGAGTTGGTTAAAGGCGTCCCACAAGGTTCTATACTTGGTCCATTACTGTTCACTCTCTACATAAACAACATTGGCGATGAGGTAAGAAAGTGTAAAATACAGTTGAAGTCGGAAGTTTACATACGCTTAGGTTGGAGTCATTAAACCTTGTTTTTCAACCACTCCACAATTTTCTTGTTAACAAACTATAGTTTTGGCAAGTTGGTTAGGACATCTCCTTTGTGCATGACACAAGTCATTTTTTCCAACAATTGTTTATAGACAGATTTCTTCACTTATTACAATTGTATCACAATTCCAGTGGGTCAGAAGTTTACATACACTAAGTTGACTGTGCCTTTAAACAGCTTGGAAAATCCAGAAAATTATGTAATGGTTTAGAAGCTTCTGATAGGCTAATTGACATAATTTGAGTTAATTGGAGGTGTACTTGTGGATGTATGTCAAGGCCTACCTTCAAACATTTTTTTTTTTTTATCACTGAAGTTGGAGACATATCTCCCTCACTAACTTCAATCAGTAACTTCAACCATCGGCTGTCAGAGCAGCTTACCGATCGCTGCAGCTGTACACAGCCCATCTGTAAATAGCCCATCCAACCAACTACCTACTTCATCCCCATATTTTTTTCTGCTCTTTTGCACACCAGTATTTCTTTGCACATCCTCCTATGCACATCTATCACTCCAGTGTTAATTGCTAAATTGTAATTACTTCACCACTATGGCCTATTTATTGGCTTACCTCCTTACTTCATTTACACACACTGTATATAGATTTTCTATTGTGTTATTGGCTGTACGTTTGTTTATCCCAATTTTCTGTTTTTTATTTTATAGAATTTTTTGAAACAAGTAATTTTTTCATTTCACTTCACCAATTTGGACTATTTTGTGTATGTCCATTACATGACATCCAAATAAAAATACATTTAAATTACAGGTTGTAATGCAACAAAATAGGAAAAACGCCAAGGGGGATGAATACTTTTGTAATGCACTGCATTTTCTGCACTATGCAATGATATGGACAGCGACCATGTAACACTTTACAACATACAGAAGTGCGCTGGTTATCAAGGGGAAAAGTATTGACACATTTTTTTAAATTGAGAGATTAGCTTAAAGTTCTTTACTGACCATAATTTTCACTTGTCTGATCACTTGCATGATGACGAGTTTCTCACACAACTGGCCTATCTAGGTGATGTTTTTTCTCGCCTGAATGATCTGAATCTAGGATTACAGGGACTCTCCTCAACTATACTCAATGTGTGGGACAAAATTGAGGCTATGATTAAGAAGTTGGAGCTCTCCCCTGTCTGCAATAAGGACAACACACAGGTCTTTCCATCATTGTATGATTACTTGTGTGCAAATGAACTCGAGCTTACGGACAATGTCAAATGTGATATAGCAAAGCACCTGAGTGAGTTGGGTGCGCAATTATGCAGGTACTTTCCCGAAACAGATGACACAAACAACTGGATTCGTTATCCCTTTCATGCCCTGCCTCCAGTCCACTTACCGATATCTGAACAAGAGAGCCTCATCGAAACTGCAACAAGCAGTTCTGTGAAAATGTTATTTAATCAGAAGCCACTGCCAGATTTCTGGATTGGGCTGCGCTCAGAGTATCCTGCCTTGGCAAATCACGCTGTTAAGACACTGATGCCCTTTGCAATCACGTACCTATGTGAGAGTGGATTCTCGGCCCACACTAGCATGAAAACTAGATACAGGCACAGACTGTATGTGGAAAATGATTTAAGACTGAGACTCTCTCCAATACAACCCAACATTGCAGAGTTATGTGCATCCTTTCCAGCACACCCTTCTCATTAACCTGTGGTGAGTTATTCACAATTTTCAATTAACAAATTAGGTTTTATATGTTGGTTAAATAAAGACAAAATTGTTTATTATTATATTACTTTTTGTGCCCTGGTCATATAAGAGCTTTTGTCACTTCCCACGTGCCGGGTTGTGACAAGAACTCACACTCATTCTTATGGTTAATAAATGTGTGTGTGTGTGGCAGGCTTACAATGATGGCAAAAAACAACATTTGAGAGTGCTCTGACCCTTAGTGCTAGAGGGGGTACACAGCTGGAGGTTGAATGTTTGAAGGGGTACGGGACTGTAAAAAGTTTGGGAACCACTGTAATAGAGAATTGAAGAAAAATAAATTGTACGAACATAGTATATGGGATTGATTTTAAGAAATGTAGCTTAATTAATCGGATTAATATTATGGTGTTTCTATTCCAAGAAAAACAAAACCCTCAGGTTTTCCCTTAGAAAATATGGTGCTGTAGAACGTGACGGTCGGGAGTAGGCTACAGTACTAACCAATACCCAAACGGAGATTCAGTGGAAAAAATATCTAATTGATTTATCAACACCAGTCCCCATGCTTGTTTCAGAGCAGTGCAAAACCCTATGCGCCATGACCTTGATTATTTAGCAGACATCACTTGCTAATATTCAGTCAACACATATCTTAAGAATATCATGGAATATAATTGAACATTTTAATTTCTCTTAGAATAAAAACCTTTGTGTTACAACAGCTTTAGTAAGTAATAATGACGAGTTAGTACAAACATGGGCAAACTACGGCCCGCGGGCCACATACGGCCCGTTAGGCTTTTTAATCCGGCCCGCCGAACTTGTCCAAATTATATGGAAGTGCGTCTTTTAATTAAGAGCAATGCGCATTTACGCACAGCAGCGGTACAGTAGCTTTATTAACACGCCGCACATCGCTCTTAATTTAAATTTAAATTTTCAGCTGCAGGTAGGATATTTAATACAGCCTATGTCTGTGTGCTTGGCAACGATACACGTGTACTGTTTGCGCGTGAAGGCGAGGGCGTCCGTGGCGAGTTTGTAGAGCGCGCGGTCAGGACAATCCATCCATGATTTTGCGGAGTTTAACACAAGTAGATATTATTGAGCTTGAGTATTTCGTTGTGTAATAATATGTTTTGAATGTTGAAAGTGATTCCATTTTTCAATAAATGTTGATTTCTTTAACTTTGCACCTTCGATTGAAACTTATTAAAAACAGACGCAATCTTGATAAATCACAGTGCGTATGTTATTTTAATCTATTTACATTTCCTCATCCCGGTATCTGCGAAATAGTATGTAAATGCCATATCTTGCATATTCCTTGAGACAAATTTATTAACTGATAAGGGCTATTTTTCACATTTGAAAGACAGTTAATAAATTGGGTTGTAGTGTTCTTACTGTGCTATGAGGTTTGCACACACTACATTTAATGCTTTAGTATATCCGGCCCAAACACTCCCTCCAAATGCTCCTGGCCCGGCCCCTCTGTCAAATTTTAGAACCCATTGTGGCCCGCGAGTCAAAAAGTTTGCCCACCCCTGAGTTAGTAACAAACAAAAAAAGTGTAATTTTCCAGGTGTCCGCGTGCAGGACAGAGGAATAGCAATTCTTCCACTATTGTTCTAAATTCAATCACCTTCTTCATCATTCAATTAATTGAAATAAAATGTTGAAGTTGTGCAGAATTATCAGTTTCTATTTGGTTTATGTTGCCCATTCATTGTCCGTTAGAGACACATTAGCGCCTTGGGACCCAAAAGCATAATCAGTGCTCTAACTCCCCTTGGGCTGGTCTGGAGCAATGAAGCAGTGACGCAGGGTACCGTACTAAAACACAAATTACCTATTAAATTAATTATTAAGTCCCGCAGTATAATCTCAAAACTTAGAGCTAGCTCTCAGTCTCATTGACCACCAAATGTTGCTAATGCTAGCTAGCCACTTAATATAACTTGTTTTCTATAAATGTATGTTAGCTAGCTAAGTTAGCCATGTTGTTAATACAACTCCCATCTGGTCTGTTGTCAACCTCAGGATACGATTTGAGAACACAAGCTAGTTCAGTGCCTAGCCACACCACAAACATAATTTTACCAGATTGCCATGAAGCAATTGTAATGACAGTCCACCACAACATACGCGAGAGTTTCCTGATTAGCAAGGGGTAGTCTGTGTTTATTTACATTGTGTGTTGAAAACACATTTGAGATCATTGTGAGGGCATTTCGCCAGTGGCTAGAAGGTGGAATTGGGCTTCCCGGGAAAATGTTGTCCAAGGTTGCAACAGTAACCAAGAGGGACGGGGCTTAGCAAAGGGTAAATTGCCACTGACTGTTGCACACAACAAGCTTACATTCCTGCTGTCACAAGGGGATATACAGCTGACTTGAGAGATGGGATTTTTTTTTAAATGTAGTTGAATGTGATCTTTACGACAGAATGTTACGTTAAGGTGAAATCAAACTTTTTTTTAAACCAAGTTACACTTCTCAAAAGGCAACAAATTGGTGTAACGTCCAAGGTAAGACAAAAACTTTCCTCAATAAAGCAGCTATTAGCAAAATCAGTGCTAGTAAGTGAAAGACAATTAAAACAGAAATGTGTTAGTATTTGTTGTTGCTTTTTTCTCTTGTGTAAACTAAACTCACATCACTGGCGATATTCGTGGAAGCCTTGGCCGTCTGGAAGGGAATAGCATCCAGCCTCAAGTCGTAGCCTGCCGACCTCATCTCGTCCCCAGACGCTTTATAGGCTTTCTGCAGAGGCCGGGACAAAGAGATAGACAGGCATGGTTACTAAACCAGGATAGTTTATGTGTTTCACTATGGACTGTTTCATACACAGTAGGTGATGCATGAAGATCTGGGTGGGTTACAAACACTGTTTTAGGACATGGTTCACTACATTTTCATTCTTGTGGCATGGAAATGTGTATTTAGGCTTACTCTGGTGTTTTGGTCTGGTACTTAATTGTACTTATGTCAAGTAAGTACACTGTATATAACAAAGTCGAAAACAGTACTTGCCTGGTACATTGCCAATCATGCATCCCTACAAACTGAGGAGTAATTATCTGGCAGTGCATTCGGAAAGTATTCTGACCCCTTCCCTTTTTCCACATTCCAGCCATGTTCTAAAAGAGATTTTTTCCCCGCTCATCAATCTACACACAATACCCCATAATGAAAAAGTGAAAACAGGTTTAGAAATTGTTGCAAATGTATATAAAAAAAAAACAGAAATACCTTATTTACATAAGTATTCAGACCCTTTGCTATGGGACTCGAAATTGAGCTCAGGTGCATCATGTTTCCATTGATAATCCTTCAGATGTTTCTGCAATTTGATTGGAGTCCACCTGTGGTCAATTCAAGTGATTGGACATGATTTGGAAAGGCACATACTTGTCTATATAAGGTCCCACAGTTGACAGAGCAAAAAACAAGCCATGAGGTCGAAGGAATTGTCCGTAGAGTTCCGAGACAGGAGTGTCGAGGCACAGATCTGTGGTTCTGCAACATTCTGCAGCATTGAAGGTCCTCAAGAACACAGTGGCCTCCATCATTCTTAAATGGAAGAAGTTTGGAACCACCAAGACTTCCTAGAGCTGGCCGCCCGGCCAAACTGAGCAATCGGGGGAGAAGGGCCTTGGTCAGGGAGGTGACAAAGAACCCGATGGTCCCTGTGACAGAGCTCAATAGCTCCTCTGTGGAGATGGGAAAACTCCACCAATCAGCACTCCACCAATCAGACGGATGCCACTCCTCAGTAAACGGCACATGACAGCCTGCTAGGAATTTGCCAAAAGGCACCTAAAGGAATCTCAGACCACGAGAAACAAGATGCTCTGGTCTTATGAAACCAAGATTGAACTCTTTCTACTGAATGCCAAGCGTCACATCTGGAGGAAAACTGGCACCATCCCTAAGGTGAAGCATGGTGAAGGCAGCATCATGCTGTGGGGATGTCTTTCAGCGGCAGGGACGGGGAGACTAGTCAGGATCGAGGGAAAGATGAACGGAGAAAAGTAGAGAGAGATCCTTGAAGAAAACCTGCTCCAGAGCGCTCAGGACCTCAGACTGGGGAGAAGGTTCACCTTACAACAGGACAAGGTACCTCAGCACACAGCCAAGACAATGCAGAAGTGGCTTTGGGACAAGTCCCTGAATGTCCTTGAGAAGCCCAGTCTGAGCCCAGACTTGAACCCGATCGAACATCTCTGGAGCGACCTTAAAATAGCTGTGCAGCGACACTCCCCATCCAAACTGACAGAGCTTGAGAGAATCTGAGGAGAAGAATGGGAGAAACTCCCCAAATACAGGTGTGCCAAGCTTGTAGTCCTACCCAAGAAGACTTCAGGCTGCAATTGCTGCCAAAGGTGTGTGAACAAAGTACTGATTAAAGGGTCTGAATACTTATTTAAATGTGATATTATTATTAATTTTTTTATACATTTGCAAAAATATCTAAAAACCTGTGTTTGCTTTGTCACGATGGGTTATTGTGTGTAGATTGATGAGGGGGGGAAAACTATTTAATCCATTTCAGAATAAGTCAGGGGGTCTGAATACTTTCCGAATGCACTGTATACAGTGCCTTCAGAAAGTATTCACACCCCTTGACTTTTTCAACATTTTGTAGTTACAACCTGAACTTAAAATGGATTACATTTAAGGAAAAAAATATCACTGGCCTACACCGCAATACCACATTTTAGAAATGATTTACAAATTAATAAAAAATGAAAAGCTGGCATGTCTTGATTCAATAAGTATTCACCCCTCTGTTATGTCAAGCCTAAGTAAGTTTAGGAGTTAAAATGTTTAACAAGCCAAATCAAATGTTATTGGTCACATGTGCGGAATACAACCTTACAGTGAAATGCTTACTTACAAGCCCTTAACCAACAATGCAGTTTTAAGAAAATACCCCCAAGCAAGTAAGAGATAAGAATAACAAATAATTAAAGAGCAGCAGTAATATAACAATATCGGGGCTATATACAGGGGGTACCGGTACAGAGTCAATGTGGAGGCTATATACAGGAGGTACCGGTACAGAGTCAATGTTCGGGGGCACCGGTGTCAAGGTAATAAATCAAATCAAATCAAATCAAATCAAATTTTATTAGTCACATACACATGGTTAGCAGATGTTAATGCGAGTGTAGCGAAATGCTTGTGCTTCTAGTTCCGACAATGCAGTAATAACCAACAAGTAATCTAACCTAACAATTCCACAACTACTACCTTACACACACACACAAGTGTAAAGGGATAAAGAATATGTACATAAAGATATATGAATGAGTGGTGGTACAGAACGGCATGGCAGATGCAGTAGATGGTATAGAGTACGGTATATACATATGAGATGAGTACTGTAGGGTATGTAAACATAAAGTGGCATAGTTTAAAGTGGCTAGTGGTACATGTATTACATAAAGATGGCAAGATGCAGTAGATGATATAGAGTACAGTATATACATATGAGATGGGTAATGTAGGGTATGTAAACATTATATTAAGTGGCATTGTTTAAAGTGGCTAGTGGTACATTTTTACATAATTTCCATCAATTCCCATTTTTAAAGTGGCTGGAGTTGAGTCAGTATGTTGGCAGCGGCCGCTAAATGTTAGTGGTGGCTGTTTAACAGTCTGATGGCCTTGAGATAGAAGCTGTTTTTCAGTCTCTCGGTCCCTGCTTTGATGCACCTGTACTGACCTCGCCTTCTGGATGATAGCGGGGTGAACAGGCAGTGGCTTGGGTGGTTGTTGTCCTTGATGATCTTTATGGCCTTCCTGTGACATCGGGTGGTGTAGGTGTCCTGGAGGGCAGGTAGTTTGCCCCTGGTGATGCGTTCTGCAGACCTCACTACCCTCTGGAGAGCCTTACGGTTGTGGGCGGAGCAGTTGCCGTACCAGGCGGTGATACAGCCCGACAGGATGCTCTCGATTGTGCATCTGTAGAAGTTTGTGAGTGCTTTATGTGACAAGCCGAATTTCTTCAGCCTCCTGAGGTTGAAGAGGCGCTGCTGCGCCTTCTTCACAACGCTGTCTGTGTGGGTGGACCAATTCAGTTTGTCCGTGATGTGTACACCGAGGAACTTAAAACTTTCCACCTTCTCCACTACTGACCCGTCGATGTGGATAGGGGGGTGCTCCCTCTGCTGTTTCCTGAAGTCCACAATCATCTCCTTTGTTTTGTTGACGTTGAGTGTGAGGTTATTTTCCTGACACCACACTCCGAGGGCCCTCACCTCCTCCCTGTAGGCCGTCTCGTCGTTGTTGGTAATCAAGCCTACCACTGTAGTGTCATCCGCAAACTTGATGATTGAGTTGGAGGCGTGCATGGCCACGCAGTCGTGGGTGAACAGGGAGTACAGGAGAGGGCTCAGAACGCACCCTTGTGGGGCCCCAGTGTTGAGGATCAGCGGGGTGGAGATGTTGTTACCTACCCTCACCACCTGGGGGCGGCCCGTCAGGAAGTCCAGGACCCAGTTGCACAGGGCGGGGTCGAGACCCAGGGTCTCGAGCTTGATGACGAGTTTGGAGGGTACTATGGTGTTAAATGCTGAGCTGTAATCGATGAACAGCATTCTCACATGGGTATTCCTCTTGTCCAGATGGGTTAGGGCAGTGTGCAGTGTGGTTGCGATTGCGTCGTCTGTGGACCTATTGGGTCGGTATATGTACATGTAGGTAGAGTTACTAAAGTGACTATGCATAGATAATAGAGAGTAGCAGCAGCGTAGAAGAGGGGAGGGGGCCAATGCAAATAGTCTGGGTAGCCATTTGGTTAGATGTTCAGGAGTCTTATGGCTTGGGGGTAGAAGCTGTTTAGAAGCCTCTTGGACCTAGACTTGGCACTCCGGTACCGTTTGCCGTGCGGTAGCAGAGAGAACAGTCTATGACTAGGGTGGCTGGAGTCTTTGACAATTTTCAGGGCCTTCCTCTGACACCGCCTGGTATGGAGGTCCTGGATGGCAGGAAGCTTGGCCCCGGTGATGTACTGGGCCGTACGCACTACCCTATGTAGTGCCTTGCGGTCGGAGGCTGAACAGTCAGGATGCTCTCGATGGAGTAGCTGTAAAACCTTTTGAGGATCTGAGGACCCATGCCAAATTGGTTAAGTCTCCTGAGGGGGAATAGGTTTTGCCGTGCCCTCTTCAAGACTGTCTTGGTGTGCTTGGACCCTGTTAGTTTGTTGGTAATGTGGACGCCAAGGAATTTGAAGTTCTCAACCTGCTCCACCACATCCCCGTCGATGAGAATGGGGCCGTGCTCGGTCCTCCTTTTCCAGGAGTCCACAATCATCTCCTTTGTCTTGATCACGTTGAGGGAGAGGTTGTTGTCCTTGCACCACAGGGTCAGGTCTCTGACCTCCTCCCTATAGGCTGTCTCATCGTTGTCGGTGATCAGGCCTATCACTGTTGTGTCATCGGAAAATTGAATGATGGTGTTGGAATCGTGCCTGGCCATGCAGTCATGAGTGAACAGGGAGTACAGGAGGGGACTGAGCACGCACTCCTGAGGGGCCCCAGTGTTGAGGATCAGCATGGCAGATGTTTGCAAGTCACTAAAGTAATATTGCAAAAACATTTAGCAAAGCAATTCACTTTTTGTTCTGAGTACAAAGAGTTACCGTAATTTCTGGACTATTAAGCGCACCTGAATATAAGCTGCACCCACTGAATAAAAAAAAAAAAAGTATTTTGTACATAAATAAGCCGCACATGTCTATAAGCCGCAGGTGCCTACCGGTACATTGAAACAAATGAACTTTACACAGCCTTTAAACGAAACACGGCTTGTAACAAAAATAAATAGGCTTTTAAACGAAACACGGCTTGTAACAAAAATAAATAGGCTTTAACGAAACACGGCTTGTAACAAAAAAATAATAATAAATAGCAGTAAACAGTAGCCTACCAAGAAAGTCATTGGTCACTATCTTCCTCCTCCTGTGCACTGAAACCACTGAAGTCATCTCCTTCGGTGTCGGAGTTGAATAGCCTCAGAATTCCTTCATCCGATGTTGGATCGTTTTCATTGTCGCTCTCGTCACTTTCATCCGGAGGCAAATTCCCCGCTGAGCTCATGCTGCCCTCTTCAACACGCAGCAGTCCAGCCTTTCGAAACCCGTTGATGATAGTGGATCTTTTGACAATGCTCCACGCTGTCAGGACCCACTGGCAGACTTGACCATAAGTTGCTCTTCGCATGCGGCCCGTTTTAGTGAAGGATTTCTCCCCACTTGTCATCCAAGCCTCCCACTGAACACGGAGCGCCACCTTAAATGCACGATTTACACTGATGTCGAGTGGCTGCAAATACTTTGTTGTGCCCCCAGGAATCACAGCTGGAATTGAGTTTGTCCTCTTGATGGCTTCTTTCACAGAATCTGTTATGTGGGCCCTCATGCTGTCCAACACGAGCAATGCCTTGTTCTTGTGAAAGAATCCTCCCGGTCGCTTGCCGTAACACTCCGTATGCCATTCATGCATTAGGCTTTCCGTCATCCATCCTTTCTTGTTGACTTTCACAACAATTCCTCTCGGGAATTTTTCTTTTGGCATCGTCATGCGTTTGAAAATCAACATCGGTGGAAGCTTTTCTCCCGATGCCGTGCAGTTCAGAACACAGGTGAAGTGCGTTTTTTCATGCGCAGTTGTTTTCAGCGTGATGGATGATTCGCCTTTCCTGTTGACAGTCCGAGTGAGAGGCAGGTCAAACGTCAGAGGAACCTCATCCATATTTATGATGTCGTGCGGGCCGATGGAATGCTCCGCTATCTTTGCATCAGTGAATTTGCGGAAGTTTGAAACTTTTTCCTCGTAGTCGGGAGGGAGCTGCTGACACAGACTCGTCCGTACCCTGATGGACAGGCCTTTACGTCTCATAAATCTTAGACACCACGATGGTCCACCTCTAAAATCCTCAAACTTCATTGCGGTGGCGATTGTTTTGGCTTTCAGTCGGATCTGCACAGTTGAAACACCTCGGCCGTCTGCTCTCTGTGTGTTGACCCAGTCTTCAAGCTCTTTTTCTAGTTCGAGCCATCTGCTTTTCTTCCCTCTGAAAGCTTTTGTTGTCTTTCTGCACCGAGTCAGTTCCTCACGCTGCTGTTTCCAACGTCTTATCATCGACTCATTAAGGCCAAGCTCCCATGCAGCAGCTCTATTTCCTTTTCCAACAGCCAGATCGATCGCCTTCAACTTGAAAGCTGCATCATATGCATTTCTCCGTGTCTTTACCATGATGAGGGTGACAAAATGACTACCGTAATCAGAATGATGGGAAGTTTGAGCGCGCTCGATTTACGTCACATTATGTGACGGTGCTCAGTTTTTTGGCGGCATGAATTTGTGAAAGCGGGAAAATATTTCTCCATATTTCTCCATCTCCATATTTTCAAGTATAATGGTGGCTGCATCCTGTTATGGGTCTGCTTGTAATTGTTAAGGACTAGGGAGTTTTTCAGCATGAAAAATAAACAGACTGGAGCTAAGCACAGCCAAAATCCTAGCCTCCTGTTTTAGTCTACTTTCCACCAGACACTGGGAGAAGAATTCACCTTTCTGCAGGAGAATAACCTAAAACAGAGGGCGAAATCTACTCTGGAGTTGCTTACCAAGAACACAGCGAATGTTCCTGAGTGGCTGAGTTACAGATTTGACTTAAATCAATTTGACAGAGCTTGAAGAATTTTGAAAAGAATAACGGGCAAATGTTGTACAATCCAGGTGTGGAAAGCTTTTAGAGACTTACCCAGAAAGACACAGCTGTAATTGCTGCCAAAGGTGCTTCCACAAAGTATTGAGGTGAATACTTACAGTACCAGTAAAACGTTTGGACATAGCTACTCATTCAAGGATTTTTCTTTATTTTTACTATTTTCTACAATGTAGAATAATAGTGAAGACATCAAAACTATGAAATTACACATATGGAATAATTTAGTAACCAAAAAAGTGTTAAACAAATAACAATACATTTTATATTTGAGATTCTTAAGTACAGTGGTTCTTCCTGTAAAAGTTGCGTCATACTGCAGCACACCTTGCGGTCTGCCGCAGAATTCTATGGCACGTTATTTAATTGTCAGCCATTGTTGCCATTAATACTAGTTAGTGCTAGTTTGACCACCAGGGGGCATCTTTGAGAAGCATTTGATAGTCGTCAATATTGGCTGTACTAGATAATTTAAAACCTTTTTTTGTAAGAATGTAGAATATGGGATGGATTTTAAGAAATGTAGCTTAATTCATTTGATAATATTGTGGTGTTTCTAGTCTAAGAAAAACAATAACCGAAACCCTCCGTTAGGAAAATATGGCTCTGTACAATGTGACGGTTGGGAGTAGGCTACAGTACTAAGAGCATAACATTTCCACACCCTAATTGTAGTCTAACCAATACCCAAATGGAGATTAAGTGAAAAAGTCCCCATGCTTGTCTCAGAGCAGCACGAAACGGTGCTGAAATAGTTGACCACACGCGGGTAGACTATTGCTTCAAATCCTATTGTGTCTATCTTCAATATGCTTTTTAAATAAATAAGACCTACACAGCACATTACTCAACACTAGTGAGACTCATGTCGCCTACGCTTGGCCTACAGTATATCTAAAAATATGTTTTCAATGACGTGACTCTCCGTCAATAATTAATTTTAGAGGATTGGAGGATTCTAAATTAATATCTAACGAGCATTTTTCGTTAAGTTAAATCTGAATTTTGAGAATATCTAAGGGGCTTTTATATATTTCTAAATTAATTAATAATAATAATAATTAAGGCCAAAATAATATTTATAAAGGCCAAAATATTTATTTATGTTTTTAGAGGGAGAGAAACCAAAAGCCCACCGTGCCTATTTTTTGGACAAGGCCAAACCCTCCCCTAACCCGGACGATGCTGGGCCAATTGTGCACCGCCCTATGGGACTCTGAGATGCAGTGCCTTAGACCGCTGCGCCACTCGGGAGCCATGACCAATATGACCAATATATATTGTCCTGTTAGTAGCCCATCATAGAAACATTGTTTGCAGAATTCACAGCCTGATACGCTTGTCAAAAACAAGCTAAATAATAATACTTTTTCCCCCTTACCACATGTAAGTTTTTTTAATCAATTAGTATATTTGAGTTTAACGACAATATTTGTTGTATCTTTTCTGGTGGATGAAACTGAAATTGCAACCAACTTTCTATGGCGATATTTTGGAGATTATTTTGTTTTCAAAATACTGGAAGTGATTGAGAAAAAAGCCATTCTTGAACATGAGGTGAGACATTCTTACTAATATGTAAATAAAGCCAGTTTGTTATTTAGAATTATTTATTTCTGGTTTTAGAGGGAGAGAAACCAAAAGGCCACCGTCACCTCATAAAACCTATTTTTCTAAGAACATAATATATGGGATTGATTTTAAGAAATGTAGCTTAATTAATTTGATTAATATTATGGTGTTTCTTTTCCAAGAAAATCTAAAAACGAAACTCTCAGGGGTATCACAACCGGCCGTGATTGGGAGTCCCTTATGGCGCTGTACAACATGACCTTTATTTAACTAGGCAAGTCAGTTAAGAACAAACGCTGGGTCAATTGTTGGCCGCCCTAAGGGACTCCCAATCATGGCCGGTTGTGATACAGCCAAGCTAACTGAGAAATATATTTGACAATACAATTCTCCCCCTTTACCCTCCTTCTTGGCAGGAGTCTATTTTCCTGCTAATAGCCCATAATGGCGCTGTACAATGTGACCGGTCAGGAGTAGGCTACAGTACTACAGTAAGAGCAAAATAATCCTAACATTTCCACACCCTAATTGTAGTCTAACCAATACCCAAATGGAAATTCAGTGAAAAGAAAAATCTCATTGATTTATCAAGACCAGTCCCCATGCTTGTCTCAGAGCAGCGCTGTCTTGACCTCTGAATGTTGTCTCTTCCATTAATTTTGAAAGAGTATTTTCCAGTAAGCAACAATTTGTTTACCTTCATTAGCCTACTTTGTTCACATTTTTCTGTCATTCAGTGATATTTATTCCCATAGTAGACCTACTATGGGGCGTGACCTTTCAAATGTAGTATTTTCAATCGCTTGTTATAGCGCCACAATGTGGCCAATTGGCAAGGCATTTTATGAGAGGGTGTGTTGGCGCTTTACCATCATGCCAGGTTGCACCTTCCTAGGCCTTATCATCTCACTGGAATTTGCATGTGGATCTGAATGTGCTTGAATATGTTCTCTTCACAGTGTTTGGAACATGTGTACCAAGTTTTGTTACAACACTTAAATCCGTGACTGATTTATATGCATTAATGAGAATAAACATGTGCTCGTTATAGCACCACCGTGTGGTCAATCTCAATATGCTTCCATATGTTGAGTCTCACGGTGTTTGGATTTGTCTTGGAAATTATTTATATATATATTTTTAAATATATTTTCAGGCCGTGTACACACTCAGATTGACAACTGATGTACAACACATTTGACACAATGTTGTGATGCAACTGATATTTTTGTAATACAATGGAGAGTTTATTGCACAACCATTGTGATGTGTTTCGGGCAACTCATCTAAACACTTTTGTGTAGACAAACTCTCCGTTGTATCAAAACAGTTGTCTTAGTTTATACAACTGATGTACAACAGAGTGTGTACAAGGCATTAGAGAAGAAAAAAAAGCATAGTTGGTCTCTTACATTGCTAATTTGCTGGGCGTTGATCCTTGCTCTGATGAAATCAGGGTCGTCGGCATGTAAGGTATATTTGTGCATGGCGTCCGAGTCTCCAGACTTATACAGCCTCTGTAACGTGGTGAGAATAACATTGATAACAGACAGACATGGTTTTAAATGCTATTTTAAATCTTTCAAATACTTACAGCGTTTGCTTTAGTCTGCCTGGAGTGCCAAATGGGTGGAGTTTGCTCTTTTGAGACTAGGCAAGCTCAATCAAGCTCTGCTGTATATTCAATATTTTCAAATAGTATTTGAAGCCTGGTCTGCTCAAATAGCAAGCATTAGCAAGCATATTTTCAAATAGCATTAGATTTAGTAGCCCTTCTCAACTGAGGACACTGACGATTTTACAAAATGAATAGGAGCTCATACCTCACTGCACTGCAGGTAGCTGTTCTTAGCATGAACAATGTCTGGAGAGTCCGCCACTTGGGTGAACTTCAGACTGTCTGGCAGTTGACGATATTTCTTCTGCAAGACCAAGACCACTTCACATAAGGATCAGTCGCATGCGCACACACACACTATCTTATTTCTCAGGTAACATGGCCGCTAGTTGTGTACTTACATCACTGGTGAGTTCTCCGGCTTTCTTTGCCAACTCCATTAGAGGCGTCCCCACACCATCCCAGGCCACGCCCTTCATGAAGTTCAGATCCGACTTGTACAGTTTCTAGAAAACAGACGCAGGGAGAGGGTTGCTATTTATACCCTCATATTTACTGAAACTCTTATTTGAATATTGTTCTTTGTATTTCCTGAGACTGTGGTTGAGATCTCTTTAATTATGTTGAAAATGCACTATGGTAAAAACGATTCTATTTGAGTGTATTCCCTTCTAGTCTATTCTTAACAATGTTGCACCCTGGGACATGATTTGTTAAATTAATTTGAGGGGAAAGCCCCTGCTCCAATATCCTAATACTTAATAGTATATTTCCCTTAATCATGTTCTCCCTCTCCCCTCCACCCTTCTCTTCCACCCACCCTCCCCCCTCCTCCTCTTCTCCTCGCTGCCTTACCTCGCTCTGCAGGTTGTAGGCCTTCTTGGCCCATTGGACTTTAATATCGTCCGGTAGGACAGTGTACGCATGAAGCCTCTTCCTGTAGTCCTGATCGCTGGCCAGAGCCTGGGCGTTCTTGGCTGTCACTAAATTGATCATATCTGGATTGAGGTGGTACTGGCCACTGGTGGAAAGTGCGTCTTTGCGGTACTCCTGCTCACTCGTCATCCGGCCCATCTGCATGCAGTGTAGCATGCGCGGGTCATCCAGAATGCTGCGGGCGCCGATGTGCTTGCCCTTATCCAGTAGGTGGTTGTGCTTGTATTGGACCTAGGTTGGTAGAAGGGAAAGAGAAGAGTGAACAGGCAATAAGTGCATCTTATGATTGACTTGATCAAATTGACTGTCATACATTGGTGACTTCATTATATACATTTCATTATTTGATTTTGTTAAAACACCTTTTTTTCTTTTTGCCCTCATATACCAAACCCCCCTTTTTGCCCTCATATACCAAACCCCCCTTTTTGCCCTCATATACCAAACCCCCCTTTTTGCCCTCAGAACAGTCTCAATTCATCAGGGTATGGACTCTACAAGGAGTCGAAAGTGTTCCACAGGGATGCTGGCCCATGTTGACTCCAATGCTTACCACAGTTGTGTCAAGTTGGCTGGATGTCATTTGGGTGGTGGACCATTCTTGATACATACAGGAATCCCAACATGAAAAACCCAACAGCGTGGCAGCTCTTGACAGAAACCGGTGAGCCCGGCACCTACTACCATACCCCGTTCATGTCTTGCCCATTCACCCTCTGAATGGCGCACATACACAATCCATGTCAATCAATTGTCTCAAGGCTTATTTAACCGGTCTCCTGCCCTTCATCTACACTGATTGAAGTGGATTTAATAAGTGACATCAATAAGGGATCATAGCTTTCACCTGGATTCACCTGGTCAGTCTATGTCATGGAAAGAGCAGGTGTTCTTAATGTTTTGTTTACTCAGTGTATCTTACATGCAAATAGGTACTACTGTAGTGGCTAAGGTTCCTAGCTAAGGTTCCTTTTATTTTGAGTCTTACCTTATCCTTTCATTTACGTTTTTTGTTGGACAATTTTGTGCGGTTTTTGAGTTTACTTTTTGTCATCATTATCATCCTGGAATCTGTTCAAATAACCTGGAAATAATCAATGCGTTCATTACTCAAACCTTGGAACAACTGTACCTGGGAATAATTACAATCAAGAAATCTCAAGTTGTTTTATTGGAAGATTTGCACTAATTGGAAATGAGTTGGAACCCTAGATCTATTTTGGTGTCTATTATACAACGGGTGGGTCTAATCCTGAATGCTGATTTGGTTAAAACTGCCTTCCAGCCGTTGTCTATTCCACAAGTTACCACTGGCTAAAGCTATGATGTTAAAATGCCTATTTACTCTGTTCGATCTGACTGCGCAATCCACTAACTCATCAGCCCAGCCAGGCAATTTATAAAATTGATCTCCACTAAGAAAAGCATCTAGACATTATCTCACATTTCTTTTAGACAAAAATGTAGTTTTCAACAGCTGAGATTTGGAACCAAATTCTACCGTTGTTATGGCTTCTGTTCTAATTCGCCATTTCTATTAGACACCAAAATACAGGTAAGGGTTACAACTCATCTTCCAATAAAACAACTGTACATTTCTTGATTGCAATTATTAACATATTTATTACTCACTAAGTTCAGTTATGAACTCAGTTTCAAATGTTGAGTAATGATAGGCATTGATTGTTTCCAGGTTATTTGAACAAATTCCAAGATGAGAATGACGATAAAACGCAAACTCAAAAAGATACAAAATGATCCAACAAAAACAGCCAAAGGATAAGGAGAGATATGAAATGAAAGACACGGAAATGGTGCCATATTGCCAGCTATAAACTGGTTCTAGGTGTTAGTAACATGAATGGCCAGCAGGTGGAACAATAACCTAAATAAAAATGGGTTCAATAAACATACTTATTTCTCCAGGTAATATTCTTTATATTTCTAACACAATTCTAGCACATTTTCTAATATATAAAAAATGGCTATTACAACTGCTGTACTTTCAAAGAGTGCATTCATAAACGGAGTATTACTCACATTGCTGGCTAAATCCATTGAGGTTTTGGCAGCCTGGAAGGGGATGTCCTGCATGGTCAGTTTGTAGCCCTGAGCTCTTAGAGTGTGCCATGACTCCCTGTACTTGCTCTGAAGAGGGAAACAAACCATCAGTAAGTCCAGGCCCTGGTTTGCCAGAGCCTTCATTAGCGTTAACGTAGCCTGGATCAGTTATTCATCATCTAATGTTACAATTGTTCATTGGAGATCCCATCATAAGGTGCGTCATTACGCCTGAGCTGTTTGTCAAAATCAACTTACTATCTAGAATCTCTTTCTGGTGGTATCTACATTTTGGAAAACGATTACATCTCGCTGCCCAAATCATGTCAGTTTCTGGCCCCATCACTGACAAAATAGAATATGTGATGGTTTTTTACTCTCAATATTTGAGAATTTAGCTCTACCTTGTGTCTACGCAGACTGTAGACAGTGTGGAGCTCAACAGACACTAGGGATCCCTTGTATTCCTTTAATCAGTTTACAGACAAGGACGTGCTTGATTCTTTGCTTACTATAGATGTTACGTCCACGGGCAGACCAGATCCTGGTCATCTAGTTGTGACAGTCCCTCTTATTGTCAAACCCATAGCCCATATTTTCTTAGTAATATTTATTTCTGGGATTATTCCTAAAGAATGGAAAACAGCGCATGTTTTTCCTCTTCACATCTGCACGATATCAACACTTTCGTTTTTGGCTAAAGTACTAGAGTTATTGATAAACTCTCAAAGTCGCTTCTTCTTTAACAGAAACTGTATCCTAAATACAGTACATAATCAATCTGGATTGAGACAAGGACATCTCAGCTGCATCCCTTGTTGTCAACGATATTGTATGCTCTCTTGATAAAAAAACAGCATTGCACTACCTTGTTTATAAACCTGTTAAAAGCTTTCGACACTATGGATCATTCAGTGTTATTACAAAGCTGTCCACTGGCGGACTTGATAGAAATGCATGTGCTTGGTTAAAAAACAACAACTAATGGATAGCTCTCAATTGCCGACTATGTCATCTCGCAATTCCTCAAAGTCACAAAAGGAGTTCCTTAAGGGTCTATGTTAGGGCCAGTAATATTCACACAGTATTTAAACTATATTGGTTCCTTAGTAAATAACTGTAAGCTACACTTTTATGCTGATGACACTGGTCTGTACTCTTCTGCCTCCTCTGTGAACCAGGCTATAGCTGATCTGCAGATTGCTTTTAATGTCGTACAAAAAACACTTCCTGACCTTAAACTGGTACTGCATGCAGATAAAAAAAGTAGGCCTATATAATATCCTCTAGAGAACAACTTTGACTATACAGACGTACATATTTGCACGTTAAATGGAACACAAATTGAGCAAGTCCCCTAATGTAAATACCTTGGCATTTGGAGTGATGACAAGTTGTAATTTAAAACACATTTAAAAAAACATATGAGCTAACGAAGAAACTGATCATTAACCTGGGCTTCTTCTACAGAAATATACTGTGCCTTGATAGCAGGGAAAAAATGATTGAGTCAACTTTCCCGTCAGCCCTTGACTATGGCAACATAATCTATATGAACCCAGCTGCCACTTCTTTAAAACCACTGGATGTTGTTTATCATAGTGCACTCTGCTACGAGTGACCAATTTTGCACACATCACTGTGATCTGTATCAGAATGTGGGCTGGCCGTCACTGGCAACGCAACATTGCCTTCTATTCACTTGCAAAGCTTTCATGCAGAAACAACCATTTTACCTTACGTCGCTCCTGCTACAAAAGTATGAAATACCTTACTTGCTCACAGGAATGGCTAACTCTTGAAATTCCTTTTTATTTAGATGCACTAGTGCCTTTCAATCATTTCAGGGTTCTGGTAAATGATTCTGGTAAAGACTAATGTACGTGTCTTTTATCATTATATTTGTATTTTTGCATTTCTCATGATCCCGCTTTATTGTTGTTATTGTATCACTAATTACTTTGTATTTCTTGCAGCATTATTTTGTGAAGTAAAAGAGACATGGTCTCAACGGGACTTCCCTGTGTAAATAAAGGTTAAATACAAAAATACAATTGCTGCAAAACCTTTTTAACAAACACTCTAGCTAAGACTTAGGCCAGCTGTTTCAATCCATGGCACGCTTTACTTTTTAAGGCAATTTACGCTTGCACAGCATTTACTGAGAATGTGATCTCTGCAACGCGGTATGAGGGCAAAAGGCACATTGTCAGCTGCCTACCATGCTGCTCTATAGCCCTGTTTATACCTAGCGCTGACATGGGTCCTGGGTCCTGATCGTGCCTATGTTCTGATTGTGATTGTCTGATTTTCAGACATGCATCTATATGTAGTATTAAAAAAATGTCTCTTATCTTTCCACTGTGTCCGCATTGTGTACAGTTTCCTGGTCCCTCCATAAAAGCTAATTATTACACATGTATTCTTTCAATAATAATATGCATTTATTTATTTGAAGACACATATTGATGCCATAAGTCAATGGTGCCACCTATCAATAATTTTAGATGGTGGGATAATGATGATTTAAATAGTTTATATTTTTGGGAGAATTAAAAAATAAATAATAATCATGGTATCCAATTGGTAGTTACAGTCTTGTCTCATCGCTGCAACTCCCGTACGGACTCGGGAGAATTGAAGGTCAAGAGCTGTGCGTACTCCGAAACACAACCCAACCAAGCCGCACAGCTTCTTGACACAATGCCCATTTAACCCGGAAGCCAGCCACACCAATGTGTCGGAGGAAACACTTGGCGACCGTATCAGCATGCACTGCACCCGGCCCACTACAGGAGTCGATGGTGCGCGATGGGACAAGGACATCCCTGCCGGCCAAACCCTCCCCTAACCCGGACGACGCTAGGCCAATTGTGCACCACCCCATGGGTCCCCCGGTTGTGGCCAGCTGCGACAGAGCCTGGACTCAAACCCAGAATCTCTAGTGGCTCAGCTAGCACTGCGATGCAGTGCCTTAGACCACTGCGCCACTCGGGAGGCCTCTTAAATAGTTTCACTATCCAGATCTGTCAACAATCCACTTGCAAGATATCTAGACACAATAGGTGAAGCGTGCCTGATTACAGTGTAATTTATACCTTGCATTATCCCTAGCCGAACAGCTGTGATAGGATTACATTCCGAACCTCGTGTTTACATATTCATAAAAATGAAAAGCTAAAATGTCTTGAGTCAATAAGTATTCATCCCCTTTGTGATGTCAAGCCTAAATAAGTGCAGGAGTAAACATTTGCTTAACAAGTCACATATTAAGTTGCATGGACTCTGTGTGCAATAATAGTGTCAAACATGATTTTTGAATGACTACCTCATCTCTGTACCCCACACATACAATTATCTGTCACTCAGTCAAGCAGTTAACTTCAAACACAGATTCAACCACAAAGACCAGGGAGGTTTTACAATACTTCGCAAAGAGGGGCACCTATTGGTAGATGGGTAAAAATACAAAATTGTAGATTTTAAATATCCCTTTGAGCATGGTGAAGTTATTAATTACACTGTGGATGTGGAATCAATACACCCAGTCACTACAAAGATACAGGCGTCCTTCCTAACTCAGTTGCCTGAGAGGAAGGAAACTGCTCAGGGATTTCAACCAGAGGCCAATTGTGACTTCAAAAGAGTTAGAGTTTAATGGCTGAGATTGGACAAAACTGAGGATGGATCAAGAACATTGTAGTTACTTCACAAAATATTCCAAAACATGCATCCTGTTTGCAATGAGGCACTAAAGTAAAACTGCAAAAAAATGTGGCAAAAAAGTTAACTTCATGTCCTGAGTACAACGTGTTATGTTTGGGCCAAATCCAAAACATCAGTGAGTACCACTCTTCATATTTTGTTGCAGCATGGTTGTTGCTGCATCATGTTATGGATATGCTTGTCATCAGCAAGGACCAGGGAGTTTTTTAGGATAAAAAGAAATGGAATAGAGCTAAGCACAGGCAAAAACCTGGTTCAGTCTGCTTTCCAACAGACACTGGGAGACAAATTCACCTTTCAGCAGGACAATAACCTAAAAACACAAGGCCAAGTCTACACTGGAGTTGCTTACCAAGATGACAATGTTTTTGAGTGGCCTACTTACAGTTTTGACTTAAATCGGCTCGAAAAGCTATGGCAAGACATGAAAGCGGCAGTCTAACAATGATCAACAACCAATTTGACAGAGCTTAAAGAATTTTGAAAAGAATAATGGGCAAATAATCTACAATCCAGGTCTGTAAAGCTCTTAAAAACTTACCCAGAAAGACTCACAGCTGTAATCGCTGCCAAAGGTGATTCTAACATGTATTGACTCAGCGGTGTGAATACTTAGGTAAATTAGATATTTCTGTATTTAATTTTCAATATATTGGCTAAAATGTCTAAAAACATGTTTTCACTTTGTCATTATGAGATATTGTGTGTAGAGGGGTGAGAAAAAACTAAATGTGGAATAAGTCAAGGGGTATGAACACTTTCTAAATGCACTGTATATATACAGTATATGAAGCTTGGGAAAATCACGTTTTTGACTGCACCGATTTTTTCCCTTCTTCCAATTAATCAATTAAGTATAATGGTCCAATTGGTTGCCTAATCAGGCCTATAGGCTAGATGGACATATTTTGTAATGAAGCATTTCTTCAAATTGCAGGGCTTTTGAGCAGTTATTCAAATGGCATATTTAGTGCAGTTTACACCCTACACTAGAATGTTGCACTCACTTGAAAACAATTATAAAATGATTCATTGCATTGTGTTGTTGTGATCAATAAGGAAGGTTTTTGACCTACGTGCTGGGGGACTGGAAGTGTAGCCTGCATGAAGTGCACAGTGAACCTGTCATTTCTTAATCTGATAACTTTTGCCCTCAGAAAGCTTCAATGTGTCAGGGTGTGGACTCTACAAGGTGTCGAAAGCTTTTCACAGGGATGCTGGCCCATGTTGATTCCAATGCTTCCCACAGTTGTGTTAAGTTTGCTGGATGTTCTTTGGGTGGTGGACCATTCTTGATACACACAGGAAACTGTTGACTAAGATCGAATCCTACTACACCGGCTCTGACGCTAATCAGATTTACAAAAGGGAAACCCAGATGCGTGCTGCCCAGTGACGCGAGTCTACCAGAGGAGCTAAATTCCTTCTATGCTTGCTTCGAGGCAAGCAATACTGAACCATGCATGGACGACTGTGTGATCTCTCTCTCTGTAGGCAATGTGCGGGACCAGACAGCATGCGCTGACCAGCTGGCAAGTGTCTTCACTGACATTTTCAATTTCTCCATGACCCAGTCTGTAATACCTACATCAGGACTGCCCAACCCTCTTCCTGGAGATCTACTGTTCTGTAGGTTTTCAGTCCAACCCTAATTTAGCATTTCTAATTCAGCTAGTTAAGGTTTTTGTTGAGCAGCTAATTAGTAGAATCAGGAGTGTTTAAGTAGGTTTGGACTGAAAACCCACAGGACGGTAGATCTTCAGGAAGAGGGTTGGGCAGCCCTGACCTACATGTTTCAAGCAGACCACCATAATCCCTGTGCCCAAGAATGCCAAGGTAACGTGTCTAAATGACTACCGCCCTGTAGCACTCACAGCTGTAGCCTTTAAATGCTTTGAAAGGCTGGTCATCAACACCATCATCCCAAACAACTTGGACCCACTCCAATTCGCATACCGCCCGAACTGATCCACAAATGACGCAATCTCTATTGCATTCCACTCTGCCCTCTCCCACCTGGACAAGAGGAACACCTATGTGAGCATGCTGTTAATTAACTACAGCTCAGCGTTCAACACCACAGTGCCCTCCAAGCTCATCACTAAGCTCAGGACCCTGGGACTGAACAACTCCCTCTGCAACTGGATCCTGGACTTCCTGACGGGCTGCCCCCAGGTGGTGAGGGTAGACAACAACAGATCCGCTATGCTGACCCTCACACTGGGACCCCTTAGGGGTGTGTGCTTATTCCCATTATGTACTCTCTGTTCACACATGACTACATTGCCGCGCACGACTACAACAACCATCATTAAGTTTGTTGACAACACGATGGTGGTAGGCCTGATCACTGACGACAAGGAGACAGCCTATAGGGAGGTCAGTGACCAGGCAGTGTGGTGCCAGGACAACAACCTCTACTCTCAACATCAGCAAGACAAAGGAGCTGATCGTGGAAAACGGAGTCCCGAGCACGCCCCCATCCACATAGACGAGGCTGTAGTGGAGCGGGTCGAGAGCTTCCTCTTGCAAAGGAATTATCATGGTCCACACACACCAACACAGTCATGAAAAAGGCACGACAATGCCTCTTCCCCCTCAGGAGGCTGAAAAGATTTGACAGATCCTCAAAAAGTTCTACAGCTGCACCATTGAGAGCATCTCGTCTGGCTGCATCACCACTTGGTATGGCAACTGCTTGGCATCCAACCGCAAAGAACTACAGAGGGTAGTGCTGTGTAGCTCAGTTGGTGGAGCATGGCACTTGCAGCACCAAGGTTATGACCTCCCGGGTGGCGCAGTGGTCTAGGGCACTGCATCGCAGTGCTAGCTGCGCCACCAGAGTCTCTGGGTTCGCGCCCAGGCTGGGCTGGGTTCGCGCCCAGGCTCTGTCGCAGCTGGCCGCAACCGGGAGATCCGTGGGGCGACGCACAATTGGCATAGCGTCGTCCGGGTTAGGGAGTGTTTGGCCGGTAGGGAGGGTTTGGCCGGTAGGGATATCCTTGTCTCAGTATGTAAAAAAAAAAAAAAATTATAAAATGTATGCACTCTACTGTAAGTCTCTCTGGATAAGAGCGTCTGCTCTTGGCCGGTAGGGCTATCCTTGTCTCAGTATGTAAAAAAAAAAATTTTATAAAAATGTATGCACTCTACTGTAAGTCGCTCTGGATAAGAGCGTCTGCTAAATGACTAAAATGTAAAAATGTAAATGTATGGGTTCGATTCCCGAGGGGGACCTGTACGAAAAAAAGTATTTAAATGTATGCACTCATTACTGTAAGTCGCTCTACATAAGCGCGGCTGCTAAATGACTAACATGTAGTGCGTACGGCCCAGGACATCACTGGGGCTGAGCTCCCTGCCATCCAGGACCTCTATACCAGGCCTTACAAATTGTCAAAGACAAAGACAGCCCCCTAAGTCATAGGCTGATATCTGTGCTACTGTGTACCAAGCGCTACAGATACCAAGTCTGGAACCAATCGGACTCTAAACAGCTACTAACCCCAAGCCATGAGACTGCTAAATAGTTAGTAGTGTAGCTATTTAACTCAGACTGCATCACATACGCTGCTGCTACTGTTTATCATCTATCCTGTTGCCTAGTCACTTTATCCCTACCTACATGTACATATCTACCTCAATTACCTGGTACCCCTGCACATTGATTCGGTACTGGTACCCCAAGTACAGTGTATTCAGACCCCTTGACTTTTTCCACATTTTATTACCTTACAGCCTTATTCTAAAATTGATTAAATGTTTTAATGCAAGCTTGCTCTTGATTGCTGCATGTAGGCCTAAAATACCGCAGACCAAAGAACTGGCGTTTGAAAGGAAAAAGAGCACAACATTGTGATCACATTGAATGGTGATGATAAATTGATAGACTAACTATACTCATAATGTGTGCTCCGAGGCAGAAACAATGATATAATGTAACAACGTCGCCCGAAAACAGCACACATTTTAGTTGAGATTTTTATTCTCCAATGGCATTGATCCTCTTAAAAAATATATATATAATCCAGATTGAAATATATTTAAGGGCATGTCCAATGGTCCGCTCTGCCGTTGCTCTCTTGATGCACTGATGATGCATCCAGATGTTGCCCACTGAATGTTGTCAGGCTGGCCTGATTGCATTTACACTGAGCTGGGATCGGAACACAAAGCGAGCTCGTCCACCTCCGGAGGTCAACAGGCAAATCTGCTCACATTGCATTGTTTACATTTAGACCTGGCATTAACATGCGTTTCTTGTTATGCAAATTATTTTAATGCAAGGTGCAAATTGGGTCTACTTCCGGAGGTGGTCAGGATGCGGGTTTTAATCATCTACACCCGTCTAAAAATGTGGGCGCAATCAGAACATGGTTGACAAAAGTAACAAAAGTACACGTTAGAACCGCGTATAAACAGGGCTAATACAATGAATTGTATCCCGGCCCAAGGCTAAGACAGATATACCTCGCTGAAGTTAGCCGCGTTGATCTTAGCCTGTGTTATCTCCGGTCTCTCCAGTGTCATTGTGTAGTTATGCCTGTCATTCACCCCTTTCTCCTTGTACAGGCGCTGACGAGAGAAAGAAACGTTAGAAAAACTGATATTTTGAATGTCTGTTCAGGACTATGTGAAGATATGTAACTACAGTGTAACGATAAGTGTCTCACCTCGTTGGTAAGCTTATTGCTGAGTTTGGCATGGACAATGTCTGGTGAGTCTGCGACAGACGTGTGCTTGAAGGAGCAGGGCTGCTGGCGGTATTTTTTCTGTTGGAGAGGACAGAATGAAGAGGTTAACATTTTCATACGAGTATATTAGGTAGCACTATATAATAGCACCTTGCAATAAAGCATGTATAATGGATAAGTAAATAGTTTATTCATATTTTGCGTGACTAGTGTAATGTCTCACAAAAATATGGACCTTCTAGCAGTACCTGATGCTCTGCAAGGTCTTAAAATAGCCTAGAACATATCAATGATAAAGGAATAAGCACACAACACAGGATGTGTAGCCATTTGCACTCGTAAAAAGGTTGAAAATGACAGATTTGGGCACTGATAAGCGCCTAAATTGGAACGCAGTGCCTGGCCAGTAACATGCTATAAATGATGTCAGGGCTCTGGCTCTGCACTTCACTTTGCTGTATGGGTTTTGACTGACAGCCGTTCTGAACTTGAGCACCGCACACACCAAGAAGTTTCCCTCCTGCGAATTGGGCAACTTTTTGCACAGTTTTTGTTGTCTGGGTGAGGGAAATGCTGTAAGAGTACTCAATGTATTTTGAAAGACATTGATGATTATAATAAATACCGCTAACTATACTCGCCATGTGCGCTCAGAGGAATCGAGCTAGAAATGCCAATGGTGGAGATGTTGCTGTTTATATTCAGAACCACATTCCTGTAAAGATTAAATACTGTAGAAGTAATATGGTACAGGTTTGTCTGCCTCACCTAAAGCCCATTCTGGTGGGAAGCTTCTATAGACCACCAAGTGCTAACAGTCAGTATCTGGATAATGTGTGCAATGCTTGATAATGTATGTGATATCAACAGAGAAATATATTTTCTGGTTGATTTAAATATTGACCGGCTTTCGTCAAGCTGCCTACTCAAGAAAAAGCTTCAAAATGTAATCAGTGCCCTCAACAAACAGCACAGGAATGATATCATCAACATGTATTGATCACATCTTTACTAATGCTGCAGAAATGTGCTTGAAAGCAGTATCCAGATCCATCGGATGTAGTGATCACAATATAGAAGCCATTTCTAGGAACACCAAAGTTAGGCTGGGCCTAATATAGTGTATAAGAAGTAATACAATACGTTTTGTGGTGATTCCTATGTTGTTGATGTAAAGAATATTTATTGGTCCGTGGTGTGTAATGAGGAGCAACCAGACGCTGCACTTGACACATTTATATGATTGCTTATTCCAGTTACTAATAAGCATGCACCCATTCATGAAATGAGTGTAAAAACTGTAAATCCCTGTGGATTGATGAGGAATTAAAATATATTTTATGGTTGAGAGGGATGAGGCAAAAGGAATGGCAAATAAGTCTGGCTGCACAACTGATTGACACTGAAATGAATAAAACATTTGACTCAACTGAATAAAAAGAAGAAGAAACGACACTATGAAACAAAGATAAATGAAGTAAAGAATGATAGTTAAAAGCTTTAGAGCACCTTAAATGACATTTTTGGGAAAAAGGCAAACAGCTCCATCTTTCATTGAATCATATGGCTCATTCATCCCAAAACCAACTGATATTGTCAACTACTTTAATGATTTTTTCATTGGCAAGATTAGTAAATTTAGGCATGACATGCCAGCAACAAACGCTGACACTACACATCCAAGTATATCGGACCAAATTATGAAAGACAAGCATTGTAATTTTAAGTTCTGTAAAGTTAGTGTGAAAGACATGAACAAATTATTGTTGTCTGTCAACAATGACAAGCCACCGCATTCTGACAATCTGGATGGAAAATTACTGAGGATAATAGCAGACGATATTGCCACTCCTATTTGCCACATCTTCAATTTAAGCCCACTAGAATGTGTGTGCCCCCAGGCTTGGAGGGAAGCAAAAGTTATTCCGCTACCTAAGAATAGTAAAGCCCCCTTTTTACTGGCTCAAATAGCCGACCAATCAGCCTGTCACCAACCCTTAGTAAACTTCTGGAAAAAATGATGTTTGACCAGATACAATGCTATTTCACAGTAAACAAATTGACAACAAACATTCAGCATGCTTATGGGGGAAGGACATTCAACAAGCACAGCACTTACACAAATGAAGAAAAATTGATGATAAAAAGATTGTGGGGGATGTTTTGTTTGACTTCAGTTCGGCTTTTGGCATTATCGATTATAGTCTGCTGCAGGACAAACGTGTGTTTTATGGCTTTACACCCCCTGGTGTGCATGGCCAAAGAGATCTATTTTCATGTCATCCAAGAAATGTAACCTGGAGTTTGCTAAACGTCAGATTGGAACCGATGCCATGGTCAGATAACATGAAAACAGAGCTTTTTGGCTACACACACTAGTGGTGGATTTGGCATTGAAATGAGAACGCATAAGCAGAAAATAACCCCACACCTACTGTAAAATATGGTGGTGGATCTTTGATGTTATGGGGTTATTTTGCTTCCAATGGTCCTGGGGCCATTGTTAAGGTCAACAGCATCATGAACTTGGCGAATGCATTGGGAAAGATAACATAAACAGCCTTCATTGAGGGGAGGGGAGGCTATGCTTGGTTATTAATCAAATGTAATGAAATGGGGGAAAAAGGTTTCTAAAATACAAGGTTCACCATCACAAAAATAATGTATCTTGTTCCATGAGCGTATGGGCATCATGGCTGCATAGGCTGCGCTTCCGCTCTAAAAATCCATGCCATTATCAACTGTGTTACCGCTAGGACGTGCTTTTTGTGGGTCTTAATTCTCCCCATTTGCTCTGTATGACACTGTCACTTGTCTTTAAGGACACACCTCAAATATTGCTACCCCTCTCACCTCGGCGAAAGTGAGCTGATGCTAGACAGGTAAATTGCTGAACATGGTGCAAGGGGTGGGAAATCCCAGAGTGCCAGTTGTTGCATGACAAAATTGCCAACTAACATGCATTTGACAAGAGCACTGCCTTAGCGCCTGCCGAAAAGCCCAGAGACTGTGATGTTGAAACAATGTAATAAATAATAATATACCCCATTTAGCAGACACTTTTATCCAAATCAACGTTCAGTCATGTGTGCACTGCATACATTTCGACATTCTATTTCTATGGTTAACATACTATACTTAATAAGTCCAATGGTATCTTTAGTGACCACAAAGAGTCAGCACCTCAGTTTAGCCTCTCATTTGAAAGACGGTCAGAGGACTATAGAGCAGTTTCCTAAATGGTACTGACAATGCACCTTTTAAAAAGGCACAGTCGCACTCATGGTAAGCGCTGCGGAGTCAAGTACAATGCACTTGTCGACTACTCGTCTTTGATTTCATTCTGGACCAAGTCTCCCCTGGGTGGCAGCTAAGGAGAGAGCTAGAGAAGAGTGGGAGTTTGACTCACCTCACTAATAAGGTCTGTGGCCCTTTTGAAGCCCTCCATCTGCAGGGCCCCGGTGCTGATCCAGGCTACACCACGCAGGTAGTTCAGGTCAGAGCGGTACACATTCTGAGAGCCACATGCACACACAAGTAAGCGTGCACACACACACAAACAAAATGATTGGTTCAATATGCAAAGTAGCACACTGCTATCTAACAAACTATCGAACACAATACACAAAAGTGTTTTCAATGTGCTTTAAATGTTTTTTGACACTGTTGGGAATAACGCTCCTCTATCCAGAGACATTCAATGACCAGTCTAGAAACAAAACCCCTCTTATAACGTCTAAACACTACGAGAGAAGGTTCCCTGAACAAAGCTTGGTCTTTTATTTGACTGTCTTATTGTTCTAGAAACGTTCTGACATTAGCAACGTTTTTTTAACATTTTAATTCTATATCAAAATATGAATAACTGAGCAAATGGCAGCTACAGTGGGAAAAAGGTTACTGGTTAGCTGGGTTGTATTCATTGGTGCACACTGTAGAAAACCATAGCATAACGTTTTTCAATGAGAACAAGAGTTTCTTATTGGACAAATGTAGGTCCCTCCCAGTTTCAACCATTTGGTTCCTAGTGAATACACCCCTGGTGAGCGGTTGTTACCTCGCTCTGTAGCTGGTAGGCTCTCTTAGCGGCCTGCACATTCATGTCATCAGGTAGAGTGGTGTACTGGTGGAGTGTAAGCCGGTAGTCCTGCTCACTGGCCAGGGTCTGGGCTTTTTTAGCGTGGGCCATCTCCAACATGTCCATAGAAAGGTGGTACTGAGAGCGCTTATTCACAGAGTCCTGCTTATACTTGATCTGCAAAATTAGAGAGAGACAGAGAATACAATTCAATAACACCATATACTCTAACAGTGCATGTCCCCATACATCACTCGCACTACACCATTTCAATACACTCAACATTTAACGTTTCGCAGTCTTTTTCAATCCATTTGTGGTTGAGCATCAGGGTGTGCACATTTTTTTCTCTAACAGAAACACACCTGATTCAATTAATCAAATGCTCGGAAATAGTTTAATCAGATGGATTGTTGCTGGACTAGAACACACCCCTGGGGGTTTCCACCAGGAATTGGTTGAGAAACACTGCCTTACTGTATGAAGTGTATTAATCTACACTCCTATCACTCCCTTTCATACGACACCCTGTACACTCATATTACTCTGATACAAACCCATTGCTCATGTTGAGCTGGTACTCACGTCACTCTGCAGTTTGCTGGCATTCACAGAGTGAGACATGTTCATGTCGCTCTCCAGTCCCTTCATTCCAATCATATGCCCCTTGGTCTTTTCAAACTGCTCCTTGTACTTGTGCTATAACAAATGTTTTATATACGTACAGTATGTTTTATGTACTGTGTGTTCAGATGTTTCACAGAGAGGATCACTTTGGAAATACGCATTTAAATAATGCTTTTAAATGATATCGTCTGGAATCAAATTTCACCCAAAATAAAATATACATGTACAGCGCATTCTTAATGTATTCAGACCCATTTAGTTACGTTTCTGTCACACCCTGATCTGTTTCACCTGTCTTCGTTATTGTCTCCACTCCCTCCAGGTGTCGCCCATCTTCCCTTTATCCCCTGTGTATTTAGACCTGTGTTCTCTGTCTGTTGTCAGTTTGTCTTGTCTGTTCAAGTCAACCAGCGTTTTGTGTCTCAGCTCCTGCTTTTCCGGTCTCTCTTTTCTCACCCTCCTGGTTTTGACCCTTGCCTGTCCTGACTCTGAGCCCGCCTGACTGACCACTCTGCCTCCCCCTGAGCCTGCCTGCCGCCCGGTACCGTTGCCCCACCTCTGGTTACTGACCCCTGCCTGCCTTGACCTGTCTATTGCCTGACCCTGACCCTGCCTGCTGTCCGGTACCGTTGCCCCACCTCTGGTTTACTGACCCCTGCCTGCCTTGACCTGTCTATTGCCTGACCCTGACCCTGCCTGCTGTCCGGTACCGTTGCCCCACCTCTGGTTTACTGACCCCTGCCTGCCTTGACCTGTCTATTGCCTGACCCTGACCCTGCCTGCTGTCCGGTACCGTTGCCCCACCTCTGGTTTACTGACCCCTGCCTGCCTTGACCTGTCTATTGCCTGCCCCTGTTGGAATATTAAACTATTGTTTGACGTGGTCTGCATCTGGGTCTTCCCTTCATACCCGACAGTTTCAGCCTTATTCTAAAATGGATTACATAGTATTTTTAACTCGTCAATCTACATACAATACCCAAGTATGACAAAGCAAAAACAGGTTTAGATTTTTTTGCAAATGTATTCAAAATAAAAAACTGAAATATCCCATTTACATAAGTATTAAAACCTTTTACTCATTACTTTGATGAAGCATCTTTGGCAGTGAATACAGCCTCGAGTCTTCTTGAGTATGATGCTTCAAGCTTGGCACACCTGTATTTGGGGAGCTTCTCCCATTCTTCTCTGCAGTTCTTCTCAAGCTCTGTCAGGTTGGATGGGGAGTGTCGCTGCACAGCTATGTTCAGGTCTCTCCAGAGATGCTCGATTGGATTTAAGTTTGGGCTCTGGCTGGGCCACTAAAGGACATTCAGAGACTTTTCCCGAAGACACTCCGGCGTTGTCTTGGCTGTGTGCTTAGGGTCGTTGTCCTGTTGGAAGGTGAACCTTCGCACCAGTCTGAGGTCCTAATCACTCTTCCATAAAAGCCTGATTTGGTGGAGTGCTGCAGAGATGGTTGTCCTGCAGGAAAGTTCTCCCATCTCCACAGAGGAACTCTGTCAGAATGACCATCAGGTTCTTGCAACCAAGGCCCTTCTACCCCGATTGCTCAGTTTTTCCGGGTGGCCAGCTCTAGGAAGAGTCTTGGTGGTTCCAAACTTCTTCCATTTAAGAACGATGGAGGCCACTGTGTTCTTGGGGATCTTCAATGCTGCAGAAGTTTTTTGTACCCTTCCCCAAATCTGTGCCTCGACACAATCCTGTCTCGGAGCTCCACGAACAATTCATTCTATCTTGTTTTATTCTCTAACATGCACTATCAACTGTTGGAACTTATAGACAGGTGTGTGCCTTTCCAAATCATGTCCAATCAATTTAATTTACGACTCCAATCAAGTTAAAGTCTCATGGCAAAAGCTCAATTTCGAGTCTCATAGCAAAAGGTCGGAATACTTATGTAAATAAGTAACCTGTTTTCACTTTGTCAATATGGAGTATTGTGTGTGAAAACATGTATTTAATCCATTTTAGAATAAGGCTGTAAAGTAACAAAATGTGGAAAAAGTGAACTTTCCGAATGCACTCGAAAATATATACAGCATTAATTCATGAAAAAATTTGTTGACAGTTTTCATGGTCTTTCTTTATATGCAATATAATAACATTATATATATGATGTAAAATCAAACTCACATTACTAAGTATGTTCCCAGATGCTTTGGCTGACTGGAAGGGAATGGCATCTAAACGGAGCTTGTAGCCACCATCTCTGATTTTAGTCCACGACTCCTTATAGCGGGTCTGCCAACACAAAAAAGTCAGAGTCCGTAAACTACCGGCACAAATGGATCCAACGATAGGTAATCAGAAAAAAACGATCCACATTTGCTTGATTTCTCTGCAAAACCAAGTGAGAAAACGGGTAACTTAATGGATCAATGGATAGATGAATAGGCAGCACTCTATTCGTTATTCATCTTTGCAGGAGTGAAAAAATGTGTGTCGGGTACTGACCTCACTGATGTTCATGGCATTGAGCTTGGCCTGCACGTGTTCAGGCAGATCTCCAGAGAGTGTGTAGTTGTGCTTGATATGTTCCCCCTTTTCCCTGTACAGCCTCTGAAAAACACAGGTCAACCTTGTTGTGATCACAAAACTATTGTACAGTCCTACAACGAATGATACATTTTCTTGTCTGTGAGAAATGACATGTTCAGGGCTATAATTCTTTGTTGTTGCTATTTTCACAGCGGGCAGCGCAAAATGGCTGGGCTTTGATCAAATAAACAAGTTGTAAGTGTGATGAGGGCTTGACCATTCACTGGCCAATCAACGTTTTTCATGGCTTAATTATGCATGCGGTTGTCTCAAGTTTTGTACGCTATTGAAGGTCTTTGAGTTATCATCAACTACAATTCGGCTGGAGGGCACGGAATATTATTGTCCTAGTCCATTGTGGATTGATACCGTTTATTAAATAGGATACAGTAACTAATAATAGCAACAGTAGAATGCATCCTGTTTTGATAAATATGTTTGCAGTCCAAATAGTTCGAGATGGCTTCAACAAAATCCATTTCAGGTAAAATAACAACTCAATATTTATATCCCAGGACAAATTAGCTAGCAAGTGCAAGCTAACTGGCTAAATTGACATACATGTTTAATGCTTTTCGACCTGTCCCCAATTTAATATCATTGGTTCAGATTTTGTTTTGATATTTTAGCCTGTGTGTCGTGATCGCGTTTGGTGTAGGGTTTGGGTTCCGTGTTAGTGTTAAATGTCCCCACTTGCGCTGCTTTAAATTGGCACTTTGCCGCACATTTTTGAGGACAGCTCAGATATCGCCACCCCAAGCGAGCTGATTTTGGACAGGTATATTGCTGAACCTGGTGCAAGGGGTCGAACATGTCAGAGCGATGGTATTTATATTGATTTGTACAACGGTGGGTCTAATCCTGAATGCTGATTGTTTATTCCACACGTTATCACCGGTTATAGCTATGACCGGCTAAATGTATGATGTTAAAATGCCTATTTACTCTGTTCCATCTGACAGCGCAATCCACTGTCTCATCAGCCCAGGCCGGGAAGTTAGAAACTTGATCTCCAATATAAAAATCATGTAGACATTATCTCACGTTTTTTTTGACAAACATGACGTTTTCAACAGCGGAGATTTGTATAAACCTTGCTGTCGGTCTCTCCAACATTTGTAACATTGTTTGAATATTCAGATTCTATCTCCAACTGTCCCATAGTGATGAACGTGTCGGGACGAGAGAGGCAGGCAATGTTTCTCAGCCAGTCGAAATCAAGAATCAGCTGGCATGATTTTTATGGATATATACAAAGAAATGTCAATTGAAAAAAAGATTAAACGAAATTAAGTGTATCTAGTTTGCATTCTTTCCAGCTTCAGTTTGAAGTTTGTGTTAGCTGTGTTGTTGGCTAGCTCATCTGAACAACCGTGTCTTTATTTAGCAAGGAGACATGGGCAGGGTTCAATATCTTGCTTGAGAAATGAAAAACACGTATGAACGGTCCCCTCTGCCTCTGGTAGTCGTTTCTTCTTACCCCGTCGGGTGCGGCATCTCGTCGGTGCGCATGCCCGCGGCCACCTCTGCCCTTCCGTCGGCCCAGTCTCTCGTTGGATGAAAAGCTGGCACTGGAAGCAGATGAGGTGCTGGTTGTAGAGCTTTGGTCAGACGGGGGTGGATAGAAGTAAGCGGCAACCCTCCTGCGTCTGTCATGGCGAGGAGAAGCAGGACCTCTTTTGTCAGGGTTTCTCCAGAAGTAGACTTTGTCCTCGGCCTTGTTTTTTTTGTCTTAGTTCCTTTATTTCTGTAGACGACTTGTCCTGGAGCGCTTGGTTAGTTTTCATCAGTTCATTGAATATGCCATCATCATTAACAGCTCCTTGCAGAGCTGTGCGTTTCTCTTCAATCGTGTTATCCATTTCAATAAAATCCTAAATAAAAGCATGAATTAAAAGTTTGTATCTCGGAGAATCATAGCACCATTAGGTGCAAAAACTCGACTTACCCAGTTGCGGTCCACTTTTTGGAAGCAAGCCACTCGATTTTGTCTCTACGTTATATTGGCATGGAACATGTCACCGTCCCTAGGAGAGGGGGTGACCTCGACAATTTATTGTTAAAACGAGAGGCTGCCTGGATATTTAATTTAAAGACCCTTGCTCCCTTCAGTCTCAATGTAGACTTTGATCTGTAGCCATTATTGTGATTTTGCTATTGTCAGTGTTTGTAGGCTTATGTAGCCAAATTGTATCTGTGATCGTACGCTATCCATTTATGTTTTTTTTTGTATGCTATTTTAATATATAAGAATTAACCAATGATATCAGGCCACACCTGGCAATGATTACAGACACCTGTGTGTGTCTTTTGACACTATATAAATGAGTCACCCCGCAGTGTTTGTCATTGTACCCTGATGAAGAGAGATTGTCTGTCGAAACGTTGGACATCATTTTTTTTTTTGCATCTGAGCTCCTAGACTGTGCGGCTCTCCTTAATTTTTTAAAATCTTTACAATAAACACCTGCTGCGCCCTGCGCTTGAAACCAGCTCTCTGTCTCCCCTTGTGTTCATTACAGTAGGTTTATGTGTATGATATTGGATGTGATTTAGTGAGAGTGTGTACGTCCGTATATGAGTAAGGCTATAACGTTTACATTACATTTACATTTAAGTCATTTAGCAGACGCTCTTATCCAGAGCGACTTACAAATTGGTGCATTCACCTTATGATATCCAGTGGAACAACCACTTTACAATAGTGCATCTAACTCTTTTAAGGGGGGGGGGGTTTAGAAGGATTACTTTATCCTATCCTAGGTATTCCTTAAAGAGGTGGGGTTTCAGGTGTCTCCGGAAGGTGGTGATTGACTCCGCTGACCTGGCGTCGTGAGGGAGTTTGTTCCACCATTGGGGTGCCAGAGCAGCGAACAGTTTTGACTGGGCTGAGCGGGAACTGTACTTCCTCAGAGGTAGGGAGGCGAGCAGGCCAGAGGTGGATGAACGCAGTGCCCTTGTTTGGGTGTAGGGCCTGATCAGAGCCTGAAGGTACGGAGGTGCCGTTCCCCTCACAGCTCCGTAGGCAAGCACCATGGTCTTGTAGCGGATGCGAGCTTCAACTGGAAGCCAGTGGAGAGAGCGGAGGAGCGGGGTGACGTGAGAGAACTTGGGAAAGTTGAACACCAGACGGGCTGCGGCGTTCTGGATGAGTTGTAGGGGTTTAATGGCACAGGCAGGGAGCCCAGCCAACAGCGAGTTGCAGTAATCCAGACGGGAGATGACAAGTGCCTGGATTAGGACCTGCGCCGCTTCCTGCGTGAGGCAGGGTCGTACTCTGCGAATGTTGTAGAGCATGAACCTACAGGAACGGGTCACCGCCTTGATGTTAGTTGAGAACGACAGGGTGTTGTCCAGGATCACGCCAAGGTTCTTAGCACTCTGGGAGGAGGACACAATGGAGTTGTCAACCGTGATGGCGAGATCATGGAACGGGCAGTCCTTCCCCGGGAGGAAGAGCAGCTCCGTCTTGCCGAGGTTCAACTTGAGGTGGTGATCCGTCATCCACACTGATATGTCTGCCAGACATGCAGAGATGCGATTCACCACCTGGTTATCAGAGGGGGGAAAGGAGAAGATTAATTGTGTGTCGTCTGCATAGCAATGATAGGAGAGACCATGTGAGGATATGACAGAGCCAAGTGACTTGGTGTATAGCGAGAATAGGAGAGGGCCTAGAACAGAGCCCTGGGGGACACCAGTGGTGAGAGCACGTGGTGCGGAGACAGATCCTCGCCACGCCACCTGGTAGGAGCGACCTGTCAGGTAGGACGCAATCCAAGCGTGGGCCGCGCCGGAGATGCCCAGCTCGGAGAGGGTGGAGAGGAGGATCTGATGGTTCACAGTATCAAAGGCAGCCGATAGGTCTAGAAGGATGAGAGCAGAGGAGAGAGAGTTAGCTTTAGCAGTGCGGAGCGCCTCCGTGACACAGAGAAGAGCAGTCTCAGTTGAATGACTAGTCTTGAAACCTGACTGATTTGGATCAAGAAGGTCATTCTGAGAGAGATAGCAGGAGAGCTGGCCAAGGACGGCACGTTCAAGAGTTTTGGAGAGAAAAGAAAGAAGGGATACTGGTCTGTAGTTGTTGACATCGGAGGGATCGAGTGTAGGTTTTTTCAGAAGGGGTGCAACTCTCGCTCTCTTGAAGACGGAAGGGACGTAGCCAGCGGTCAAGGATGAGTTGATGAGCGAGGTGAGGTAAGGGAGAAGGTCTCCGGAAATGGTCTGGAGAAGAGAGGAGGGGATAGGGTCAAGCAGGCAGGTTGTTGGGCGGCCGGCCGTCACAAGACGCGAGATTTCATCTGGAGAGAGAGGGGAGAAAGAGGTCAAAGCACAGGGTAGGGCAGTGTGAGCAGAACCAGCGGTGTTGTTTGACTTAGCAAACGAGGATCGGATGTCGTCGACCTTCATTTCAAAATGGTTGACGAAGTCATCAGCAGAGAGGGAGGAGGGGGGAGGAGGGGGAGGAGGATTCAGGAGGGAGGAGAAGGTGGCAAAGAGCTTCCTAGGGTTAGAGGCAGATGCTTGGAATTTAGAGTGGTAGAAATTGGCTTTAGCAGCAGAGACAGAAGAGGAGAATGTAGAGAGGAGGGAGTGAAAGGATGCCAGGTCCGCAGGGAGGCGAGTTTTCCTCCATTTCCGCTCGGCTGCCCGGAGCCCTGTTCTGTGAGCTCGCAATGAGTCGTCGAGCCACGGAGCAGGAGGGGAGGACCGAGCCGGCCTGGAGGATAGGGGACATAGAGAGTCAAAGGATGCAGAAAGGGAGGAGAGGAGGGTTGAGGAGGCAGAATCAGGAGATAGGTTGGAGAAGGTTTGAGCAGAGGGAAGAGATGATAGGATGGAAGAGGAGAGAGTAGCGGGGGAGAGAGAGCGAAGGTTGGGACGGCGCGATACCATCCGAGTAGGGGCAGTGTGGGAAGTGTTGGATGAGAGCGAGAGGGAAAAGGATACAAGGTAGTGGTCGGAGACTTGGAGGGGAGTTGCAATGAGATTAGTGGAAGAACAGCATCTAGTAAAGATGAGGTCAAGCGTATTGCCTGCCTTGTGAGTAGGGGGGGAAGGTGAGAGGGTGAGGTCAAAAGAGGAGAGGAGTGGAAAGAAGGAGGCAGAGAGGAATGAGTCAAAGGTAGACGTGGGGAGGTTAAAGTCACCCAGAACTGTGAGAGGTGAGCCATCCTCAGGAAAGGAACTTATCAGGGCGTCAAGCTCATTGATGAACTCTCCAAGGGAACCTGGAGGGCGATAAATGATAAGGATGTTAAGCTTGAAAGGGCTGGTAACTGTGACAGCATGGAATTCAAAGGAGGCGATAGACAGATGGGTCAGGGGAGAAAGAGAGAATGTCCACTTGGGAGAGATGAGGATCCCAGTGCCACCACCCCGCTGACCAGAAGCTCTCGGGGTGTGCGAGAACACGTGGGCAGACGAGGAGAGAGCAGTAGGAGTAGCAGTGTTATCAGTGGTAATCCATGTTTCCGTCAGTGCCAAGAAGTCGAGGGACTGGAGGGAAGCATAGGCTGAGATGAACTCTGCCTTGTTGGTGTGATGTCCAAATACATAATTACCCAGACAATTTGCATTGTTGAGGATGATACTTGTAATCCATATCGTATCACCATCATAGATGCATCATAATTACATTTAACAACATTTTCAGAGAAAAACACATCCCAGCATTTCCATAGCAATTGACGTTTCACATGATCATGAAAGAGACCTTGCATTACTATAGAGACGGCTTCACTACAGTACAAATGTATCCCATACAATATGTTACTTTCCCCAACGTCCCTGTTCTGATATCTTCCCCTTGCTTGTTAAACATATATCAACATGTAGACAGACAGACAAACATATTACATTTTTGAAAAGTTTCACAATAAAGAGAGAGCGATCGAGTGTTCGTATGTGTAAGCGTGTATGTAATTGAGTATGCGTGCTGATAAAGTTCATAGTGTTCAAATATTTGTACAGTTTCAATTTTTTTCCGTAACCTTAGTACAGCCACGGTGTTATGGAGCAGTCTCGGGAAGAGCTGTCCATCTATAAAGAGTTTGTCCACAATGAGAAAGGCACGCTTACCTCTCTCCCTCTGTACAGGATACAGCCTCTTACGACGTTCGTTTATCTCCCTTGGAAATTGGTAATGAATTTGGTCCCTTTAAGCCCTGCTTTAGATCAGCTCCTTTTGTTGGTCATGTTCAAATTTTGCGTTGGTCTTGTCGACACTGAGCCACCTTGTTTACAGTCTCTATAGGAAGTTGCGAGGTAGATTGCACGAACTCTCTGATTGCCCCCTCTGGATTATTTGATGCGTCCTCAGGAATCCCCCCAAAATATTAGATTTTCACGTCACGCATGCTACGGGTTTGTATGTCTAGTAGCGACTCCCTCATCATCATGTTTTCCCTGAGTAGACAATCCATGTTGGAATCGAGGGTTTTTACCTTGGCTGTGAGTGCCATGTCCTCTCCTTGGAACGTGAGAATTTCACTCTGGCTAAACCCCAAACTCCCCCTCAGCCCTGATACCTCCTCACACAACTTTTCAAGTGTTGCATGGATTCCACCAAGAACACTCGCCTCTACTTCAAAAGGTAAGTAAATCGTCAGTGTCTGTAGATTCATCTGCCTTTCTATTTTTGTAGGGTTAGAGTTATTTTGTGAGGTAGCCGGATCTTTCCACGATAGAGTATGTTGTTCCTCCATAGCATAAAGCTGTTGATACTCATCGATTTCCCTCAGGATCTCCTTAGTATCACATTTGGCTCAGAACTGCAAGCAGATGTTTACAAATCTTTTAACGACGCGTCTTTCCCAGGACGACCGACGATGTTATTGAGTTTGTTTAAAAAGAAATAACAGACAGGCGAGAAATTCCAACCGTTGTCCCCATTCACTTTTCCCATTGTAAAATAATGAAATTAAGCAACCGCACCTAAGCAGAATGAGTACCAAGTGATGTCATTTCAATGGATAAACAAATGCATTGCCTTAAGATGACCAGTTAATTTTTTTGCTGAGCTTGACCTCATTGATTATATTCATAATGCATAATAAATAGCCTGTGGGAAGAGGGGGGTGGCATGCTTATGGCATTGCCAGCAGTAAGATTTGAGTTCGATTCCAAAAAGGAAATCGCTGTAGGTTATGAATGGTATGTCATTTATTTATATATTTTTTTACCTTAATAGACGGAGTTAGTGCACATGTGTTATCGGGTCCAAAGCAACCGCCCAGAGTTTAAGTAGTGTCGCTTTTGAACAGCTATGTATAGATGACTGGTGGGCTTACGTCTAGGGCCAGTTTGTTGCTGAGTTTGGCCTGGACCATCTCGGGAGTGTTCTCCACGCTGGTGAACTTCAGATCGCTGACATGTTGACGGTACTTTTTCTAGAAAACACAGATAAAGCACAGTATGTGAAATGAAGAGTAAATTAAATCAAATCTAACTGTATTAAAAATGCATTTAATATTTAAACACACTTTACAGTAAAACAATAAAATAAGACGTTAAAGCAAATAAGAGGTAGGCTGGGTCCAAAAGAACTCTACCACAGGTACACCTCCAATTGACTCAAATGTCAATTAGCCTATCAGAAGCTTCTAAAGCCATGACATTTTCTGTAATTTTTCCAAGCTGTTTAAAGGCACAGTCAACTTAGTGTATTTAAACTTCTGACCCACTGGAATTGTGATTAAGTGAAATAATCTGTCTGTAAACAAATGTTGGGAAAATGACTTGTGTCATGCACAAAGTAGATAACCGACTTGCCAAAACTATAGTTTGTTAACAAGAAATTTGTGGAGTTGTTGAAAAACGAGTTTTAATAATTCAACCTAAGTGTATGTAAACTTCCGACTTCAGCTATATACTTAGCGTCATATATAGTCGACTTAAGTATGAAAGTATGATTCTTAACCCAGTCATACAGTGTGTCCTCTATTCCCCTTTATATCAAGTGTTTAAGTTTGGTGCAACTTTGTATTTCCAGCTGTGAACAAAGACCTCATTGTCTTTGACCTAAGATTGAGCATTCTTTTCTAGGTTAAGGATTTAAATGTTACCTCGCTAACGAGCTCGCCAGCCTTCTTTGCTTGTATCACATCCAGGAAATCTGCCGCCACCCAGCCCACGCCCTTCATCCAGTTCCGATCCGACCTGTACTGTTTCTGAATACACAAACAAGGAACAGCTCTCATGCCAGTTCGTCATTTTAAATACTCATTTGTTCTTAACTGACTTGCCTGGTTAAACACATGTTAAGTTAATTAATACATTAAATACAATTCCATTAAAGGTGCATTCTATCTGTAAAATGTCCATATGTAAATAACCTTCAACATCTATGATATAATATCTGTATTTAGGGTAAAAGAGAGAAATGCTAGCAGACATTCCTGGTGCTTTAGTCTGATGCTGCATTCATGCCCTATCGGTGTAATCAGAGGAACGATTGTCAACTTGGAGCCACAACTTGGGAGCTTTCACTTGCTTCAAACTAGTTTAGAACGCTAACGACTAACTAGCTACAGCAAACATAATCTAAAAGTACAGCTATCACGCGGCTCGCAATCAAATTATGGTGTTAAAAAAAACAAATCGATTGTAAAAAAATATATGTTTTGTTATATTTAACTGCCAAAAAATGTTGTCATTTCTGTGGTAATAGGTTACGTCAGCATTCAGCATATAGGGAAAGTCAGGGACCAGAGAGTTTCCAACTTGTATGTACGACTTGGAAGCTGGCGTGAGCGTTTTTTCAAAGTCGGGATTTATATTTACTATTACTCCGATTTGCTGTGAATGCAGCCTATCGCCTTAGACTTACGTGACTGAGAATGCTGGGAAATGTAGTTCCGGCAGGTAAAACTTACATCACTCAGTAGTCCGTAGGCCTTCTTGGCCCAGGCCACCTTCATGTCGCCGGGCAGGGTTGTGTACTTGTGCAGGAAGGTCCTGTAGTTGGTCTCAGTTGCCAGATCCTGGGCCTTCTTGGCGTGGGTCATGGTCAACATGTCCAAAGAGGCACTATGCTTGGTTTTAGTGTCCTCGTACTCCTTTCTGTAATGGCGATCACTCTGCAACCGGGTGGCCACAGCCGAATGCGCCATCTGAGAGTCGTCAGTGACCGTCTTCACCCCAATCATCTTCCCCTTAGTCTGCTCATACTTCTCCTTGTATTTCACCTGGCCAGTCAGAGATTTGTCATTAGTGGCCGTTAGAAGAGATCCTTGAAAATGACATTTAGCCCCATCCCTAACACTAACTTCTGGGACTAATCCCTGCCAACCATACCCTTTCTGATTAATATTTTGACCAACCACATCCTACTTAAAATTAGCATTTGTGATTATGTTGTTGCTGTTCTTGTATCAATGCATTTCTGTGAGTCACATAGATACTTAGCATAGTGCTATGCCTGGTACCTGGTCAAATAAAGGTTAACGAATACATTAAGGGGGTAACTCACGTTACTGGCCAGGTCTCTCTTAGCCTTGGCTGTGAGGATGGACAAGGAGTCCATGCGCAACTCAAAGCCCTTCTCTCGCTGTTGCTCCCAGCTACTCTTATACACTTTCTGAAATGAGAACAAGATCGAATGATGGAACATGTTAAAAGACAGACATGAATTGTAAATTGCCCAGAGCTGTGTTTGAATAGTCATACTAACCACACTGTTTGTTGTAAATTGAGTATATTATATGCTTATTGTCCATAGTATGGATACAGTTAACATGCCAAATGTTCCCGGATGTCGTACCAAAATACGAAGAATACAAGCAGTGGACACTATTTCTGTGCTTTTAGGGCCCATAATGCAATTCTTCTGAAAATGGGCATGGCTTCACAACGTTTTCAGATTTTAAGAAAATGGCAGAAATGATGCGGCCAAAGTCCGACGAGAGTGGATACAAATTCATTGCTTTCACTAATTATGACAAATGTTAAGAACATTTTGAGCAATGTAATAAAGTAATGACTTTCCAAATAAGTTACGTTATATGTTGACTGAAAATGTGTTAGCTACGCTATCCTTATGAACCGCATAGCATTACATCAGTATGTTAATTTTTATCAGGATCCCCATTAGCTAACGCCGTAACGTAAGCTAATCTTCCTGGCATCCAAAAACAGCAGTACGTACCGGTATGTTAGCTAGTTATCTAATGTTAGTTTGCTACTAATACAGTTAACTTGCCAGGCAGTATATTAACTATAATCGAACTACCCAACGTTTATTGACTTGATTATTCATGTCATTCTTAGCTAAGTGGTATAGTCGTTC